>NC_054377.1:102360003-102684065 GCF_017654675.1 Xenopus laevis | reverse complement strand
GTGTGGGGCCCTGGCCACCAATGTTTTTTTTCTTTAACCACCACCTGACCACCAAAACTTGTAGGAGGGGTCTGGGCACCAAAGTTATTTTTTTAACTTGTAGGGGGGCACTTCATGTTTTAATGCCTGTGTCTTGTGTGGCCTTCATACTGAGGGAGGGGTGGCGAGGGGGGGCCCCAGAAAATTTTGTTGTGCGGGGCCCCGTGATTTCTGATGGCAGCCCTGCTTATCAGAACAAATGGGAAGGCATTACTTGATAGGGTACTTTTGTTTTCTTTTATTGATTATTATTCTTTGTACTATTTAAAGGTGCTTTAAATCATGATTATTTCATGACCACAAACTACTGTATATATTTTCATATTTGTAATTAATGCTGCCTTTTGCCACAAGGTGGAGAAAAGAACCACAAACTCTGCTACAAAGGCTCTGTGAAAAACTGGAGCCTTTTTTCTTTTTTTCTCCTTTCTAGATAAATTATAATATAATAGAACAGGTTGCCACCTCTATTTATGTTCTGAATCTGACCTTATAGATACTATTGCAGTACACCGTATTTACAGTAGGGATGCACTGAATCCGCTATTTTAGGATTCTGCAAAATCCCTTTCGGGTGGATCATAATTTGCATATGTAAAGTAGGAGAATTACATGTACACGCATGGTTAAAATATTTTTTGCTTCCTTGTTTGTGTGACGAAAAATCACATGATTTTTTTGATTCAGATTCGGTTCGGCCAGGCACCTGGATTCCCGAATCATATCCTGGATTCGGGGCTACTGCTTAGCCAAACCCCAGAAACAATGTTCTCTGTATTTTTAGTTTGGGTGACAAGGCACCAAGGGGTGAAGACAGTTCCGGACTGAGAATTAAAATAGGCCCTGGCATTTCAGGTACACAGAGGCCCAATCAGCCCACACAGAGGCCCAATCAGCCCCCATCAGCCCACTAAATACTGACTTTCTATGTCACCTTATAGCAGCCCCTCTGGCATTTGCCAGAACCCACAGATTGCCAGTCCATGCCTGGGTGAAGATCAAACGTATCCTCTACGTGTGTGATTTCATGATGTTTAGGTGAGGTGAACATTTGTTAATCAACCAATGGGCCCTTCTGGTCATCTCTCAGGGTTACAAAATGAAAAATTTCTTCCCCTCTGTTCCATCCAAAAGATTCTTCTTGCCACAGTTACTGATGCGAGATCCCAAAATGGAGCACTGCTCATAGTACTTTGCGGCCGTGTTTCATCAAACATCATCTAACCTTAACTTTGTGTTCCGGTATCAAAATATAATTGATCCAGTTAGTCCTGATGTCAGTGGAAGAACACATTTGTGACATGTATCATAGTTTTTGCATTCTTCTGGAAGACTGTTATAATAGGTGGCCTAAATAGATAAAGGTGCACATTCATGCTTTCATGCTCCTTTAAAATGCTCCTTTAAAGGAGAACCAAACCCTTTATATTAAAATCTTATCCTGCAAGACCCCCCTCCCTTCTCCCCCCCCAACCTAGCTATTAAATGCCCCCAACTCTTTAGTTACCCCTCGTTGCAGATTCAGAGCATTGGCGTATGGGCGCCATCTTCTTCTCTTCGGTACCCTGCAAGACCCCCCTCCCTTCTCCCCCCCAGCCTAGCTATTAAATGCCCCTAACTCTTTAGTTACCCCTCGTTGCAGATTCAGAGCATTGGCGTATGGGCGCCATCTTCTTCTCTTCGGTACCCTGCAAGACCCCCCTCCCTTCTCCCCCCCAGCCTAGTTATTAAATGCCCCTAACTCTTTAGTTACCCCTCGTTGCAGATTCAGAGCATTGGCGTATGGGCGCCATCTTCTTCTCTTCGGTAATCTTCGTGAAATAAGTGGTGCATGCGCAGTTGATGCAGTCTTCCGGTTTTTGACAACTGCACATGTGACGAATTTGCCAAAGCGCTGGGAGAAGAACTGAAGATTACCGAAAGAGAAGAAAATGGCGCCCCAGAACTCTGATGCGCTGATTGAATCTACAATGAGGGGTAAGTAAAGAATTAGGGGCATTTACCGAGGGTAACACCTAGGCTGGGAGGGAGCAGGGAGGGGGTCTATGTAGGGTTCGGGGATAGGGGATTTCAATATAAACGGTTTGGTTCGCCTTGAAAGTTAGCCTGTGAAGTTTATTTATTAAAGGAAAACTATACCCTCAAAATGAATACTTAAGCAACAGATAATTTATATCAAATGAAGTGGCACATTAAAGAATCTTACCAAACTGGAATATATATTTAAGTAAATATTGCCCTTTTACATCTCTTGCCTTGAACCACCATTTTGTGATGGTCTGTGTGCTGCCTCAGAGATCACCTGACCAGAAATACTTCAACTCTTACTGTAACAGGAAGAAGTGAGGTAGCAAAAGGCAGAACTCTGTCTGTTAATTGGCTCATATGACCTACCATGTATAGTTTGTTTGGTTTGCTTGTGTGCACCGTGAATCATACAATCCCAGGGGACGGCCCTTATTTTTTAAAATGGCAATTTTCTATTTATGATTATCCAATGGCACATACTAAAAATGTATATTGTTATGAAAATGGTTTATTTACACGAAGCAGGCTTTTACATATGAGCTGTTTAATGCAATATCTTTTTATAGAGACCAACATTGTTTGAGGGGTATAGTTTTCCTTTAATGAAGCAAACCATGCTAGTAAGTATATGACCATTCATGTTTGTTTAGATTGGACATAACTTGGTGCTTAGAACATTTTTCAGAATACAGTAGGACCCCCATTTTACATTTTTCAAGGGACCAGAATAAAATCAGGGAAAATCAGGGAAAATATAAAATCAGGGAAATGTATTAAGCATACTATATAGGTGGGAACACAAAAAAACAATGTAAAGTGAGGGAAAACTTAAAACCAGGGGATGTAAAATTGAAGTTTCACTGTATTGGTAAAACATATGGGATTTTCAAATTATTTGCCGTACTTGATGTACTCTAACTACATCTATCTTTTGCTACACAGTAGAACTGTATGTTTCTCTTGTAACATGTTTTAACTGAGTAACAATGTAAACTCAGGGAAAGGTTGTTGTTGTTTTGGGTTCATTGAGCCTAAATTACTGGAAAGTATAACATTTTATGATTGGCACTGAGGTGGATTTAGTAACGTAATTGTCCAATAACAAATGGCAATCAATCCACAGTTGGCTTTGGACAGACTACTGCATGTTGGAAAATAAAAGCACACATCTGATTGTTTGTTATGGGCAATTATAATCAAACTGTATGTTTTTGGGCTAAATACTGTGCATATTCACAGATACTTTTTTCTCTTTGTTGTATGTATGTGATTAAAGCAACTAAATGCAACCCAGCCTGAAGGAGATAACAACTTTATGGTAAATGTGTCTTACATGATCAGCGTGTTGCACATAAAATTGCTGAAGGTTTGTTGGCCTTTATTGTAACTGCATTTTATACTTTGTGTTTTCTCTTGTCTTGTGAGCCCATAAGCTTTGTTACTATTAGAAGTGTAGCCATTAACAATTAAATGATGCACAAGCAACTATTTAAGCTAGCTGCAATTTTATTTTTCTGTCAAAGTGCTAAGTGATAGCATATATATTATTTAATATATGTATGTAAAACACAAACTGTAGCTGGAGTATATTCTTGCTATTGCAAGTTTTTGCATTGTACACAGCAAGAGAACTCACAGACTGGATGTC
Source organism: Xenopus laevis (assembly GCF_017654675.1). Lineage (NCBI taxonomy): Eukaryota > Metazoa > Chordata > Amphibia > Anura > Pipidae > Xenopus > Xenopus laevis. The sequence continues at coordinate 102,680,350 of NC_054377.1, read as the reverse complement.
AAGATAAAATAGAATGTGCTTAGTTACCATTGTATTTGCCATTGTTTGGTAGCTGTGTATATGTTAGCTCCGTGCTGAGCATCTTCTAAACACTGTTGTTTTCAGACCTTCTTCCCAAACTCACCCCAATTCCTCATTTATTTTAGGTTGGTGATTAAAAAGTGGTTTCAGATTTATCTGAAATATACTGCTATCGACAAAAATGTTTTTTTCCTACTTGAACATGAAAAATATTCTCACCCAAGTTGAACTTTCCCATAGACATCCATTACTTATAAGAAAAATTAATAACATTTTTCATGACATAAGCCATTATAACCCATGGCAAAATAGTAGCAAGTGTTTTAGCATGCTATCAAAATAATAGTTCGAAAATAAAACAAAATTCATATTGGCCATACATGGGAAATTCTTGTTTGGGGCAGGATATGTTTTTGCACATGTAATAAAGGAATGGGATCCGTTATAAAGCTCTGAATTATGGAAAGGCCATCTCCCATAGACTCCATTTTATCCAAATAATCCAAATTTTTAAAAATGATTTCCTTTTGCTCTGTAATAATACAGTACATTGTACCTGTACTTGATTCAAACTAAAATATAATTAATCATTTTTGTAATCAAAACCAGCCTATTGGGTTTATTTAATGTTAACATGATTTTCTAGTAGACTTAAGGTACGAAGATCCAAATTACGGCAAGATCTGTTATCCAGACAACCCCAGGTCCCGAGCTTTCTAATTAACAGGTCCCATACCTTTATATGGAAAAAAATGTAATAATGCAGCGCTGTCCCTACGGCCTTTGTCTGGAGTGTATTACCCGGCATTTTTTACCGCACCCAGTTCCCCTGCGGCTCCCACCTTGCTCGCTTTATTAAAAGAAGCCAGCAGGACTGTGTGCAATAGTTAGAGAATTGCACAGAAACAGTTCCCCCCCCCGGCTCAACTTTATACCCGCCTGCCAAATTTTCAATTGTAAATTGCAAAAAAGTTTGGTTATTACACATTTTGATAAATCTGCTCCTTGGGGCAGATTTATCAAGGGTCGAATTCCGAAGTGGAAAAAACTTTGAAATTCGACCATCGGATTGCATACTTCGATATTCGAAGTAGAATTCGAAGGATTTTTAACATCCTACGATCGTACTCCAATCATAGTACGATTGTATGATCATACTACGATCGTACTTCGTACGATTAAATCGTTCGAATCGTTCAATTCGAAGTATGATCGTAGTATAATCGTACGATTAAATCGTTCAATTCAATTGTACGATTATACTTCGACTTCTAAAAACTTAGACAAATGTTGGCCATATGTTTTAGGAGGTCCCCGTAGGCTAATATAGCAATTCAGCAGGTTTAAGGTGGCGAAGTCAGTTTTTTTTAAAGAGACAGTGCTTCGATTATCGAATGGTCGTATCGTCGAAGTATTTTCACTTCGAATTGAAGTAGAATTTAGGCCTATTCGATGGTTGAAGCACCCAAAAAATAGTCCGAAATTCAACGTTTTTAATTCAGAAAATTCACGTCGACCCTTAGTAAATCTGCCCCTATGTGTCCGTTGCTTACAGAATCATCACAGATTTTTGTTCACATGTAAAACTGCGTAGGCAATTCAGCCATCGATAAATTCAAAAATCCAGTATCACTGAATTGCATGAATACAGACACAAATTGATGTGCTTTGTGATATAAACATAACAAATATATATATATATATATATCTATCACAGTTTGCATTGATAGTGTGAACAGCCATAAATAATTTTGCATTATCTATCTTTTGAAATGGATTAGAACCCCTAAATAATAATCTGTATTCAATATATGTATTTCTTTTGATGCTAATCAGATGTGGACTGAGGAAGTTATAAAAGTAAGTACTATTCATCTGAAGTAACAATATGTTATCAGTAGACTTTTTATTCAAATGTAAAGCAGAATATTCAATATCCAGGGATTTACTTTGATCATCTGGACACTGCAGTGCCCCTCATATAAAATATATAGGGACATATCTGAGTTACCTTACCTTATTAACACATTACCTTATACTTGAACAAAACCAAGATAAAATTAACCCTTATTGGATGCAAAACCAGCCTATTGGGTGTATTTAATTTTTTCATGATTTTCTAGTAGACTTAAGGTGTAAAGATCCAAATTACTGAAAGATCCATTACGCTGAAAACACCAGCTCCCGAGCATTCTGAATAACTGGTCCCATAACTGTATTTATTAATTACTGTTAGTAAATATTCTATTTAACGTGCACTTCATTTACCCACACTGTTTCTCAGGAGTCTACAGATGAGATTGATTTGGAACACTGAACACTAATGAATACATAAATAAATGTACATAATGAAGTCTCCTAGAACATTATACCCTGTATGCATGATGCATGAATGTAACCCATATTTGATAACAGGATGCATATTCTTTATAGTATCCAGTTTAAGCTTCCTCAAAATGTGATGCTTTCTTTACAAGTCAATTGTAAAAAAAGTGGGAGAGCAACATAAGCATGCAAAAAGTCCTGGGGGTGCCAAATATGGGCTGTAATAGGCTATTGGTAGCACCTAATGGACTATCAGCCTACACGAGGTTCTGTTTGGCAGTACACCTGGTTTTTATGCAACTAAAACTTGCCTCCATGACTAAAATTCAAAAATAAGCACCTGATTTGGGACCTGTGGGCAACATGTTGCTTACAAGCTACATAAGAGTTGGAGGAACCAGAGGCAGATGGTAACTGACAGTTTTACTAGTTCAAAAGAATTAGGTTGGACTGGCATCATAAGATGCTCTAGTTATTCATCTCTCTGGTTTCAAAAGGTTGTTGATCGGTTATAAAAAAATAATTTAGACCCAGAACAATCTTGGTACATCCCGCCAGAAGGTGGGAAAACACAACGCAGTAGTAGCTGGTACAGCCCAGAATCTAAATTCTGCTCATTACTTGTACTGCCATACTGGCCACATATCTGGTAACAAGCAAAAAATGTCTGTACTCCAATCTGGATACAATAACAACCTAATGTTATAATGTAGGAGGAAATTTCAGAGTGTGCCAAAATGCCCAGACCCATGGAATGTTGTTACTGTTGAGGATTCCAATCAACTTGCAAAGCATGCCATTATTGTCATTGGGTAGCAATGTGTAGTGATCCTCCATCGTTTTTAATTACAGTCTGTATCAGTGACCAGAATGCATTGCTTTCTAAAACCCTTTAAAATAACTGTAACACCAAAAAATTTAAGTGTTTGAAAGGCATGACAATATAATGTACTGTTGCCCTGCACTGGTACACCTGGTGTGTTTGCTTCTGATACACAACTATAGTTTACATAAACAAGCTGCTGTGTAGCCATGGGGGCAGCCATTCAAGCACAGGACACTCCGTCGATAACTGATAACGATAACTGAATCCTATTGTATGCTGCAGAGTTTCTGTTATCTGCTGTGTATCCTGTGCCTTTTCTCATTTTCTCATCAGCTTTGAATGGCTGCCCCCATGGCTACATAGCAGCTTGTTTATATAAACTGTTGACGAGTTTCTAAAGCAAAGACACCAGTTTTACCAGTGCAGAGCAACAGTACATTATATTTTAACTGCCTTAGTACACTTTGATTTTTTGGTGGTACCGTTCCTTTAAGTGCTTCAAATGAGAATTGAGAGAGCATGTATATCTTTCATTAAGATTGAACTCTGGTTTTGAACACATTTGTTCTCCCCAAGAGGATTGTTGAAGTAAAATCCTATTGTTCTGAGAGACCAAAAGCTGGTTGTCCTATATCACCCTATTCCGATTTTAATGCTTGATATATAATTTGTGTGTATATATTTCTTTATATAGATGCATATGTACTTTTTATGTTTTCATAAACAGTATTTGGCTGTGTCAGAGTCTACAAGCAGTATTTATAATAGACAAACCTATATGATAGGGGGTGAGATAAATCCCTTTAGGTAGATAACCCATATACAGGTATGGGATCTGTTATCAGAATCCCATTATCCTGAAAGCTCTGGATTACATAAAGGCGTCTCCTATAGAATCCATTATAATCAAATAATCCAAAATTTGAAAAATGATTCCCTTTATTTCCTGTAATAATAAAACAGTAGCTTGTACTTGATCCAAACTAAGATATAATAAATCCTTATTGGAAGCAAAACCAGCCTATTGGGCTTATTTAATATTTACATGATTTTTTTAGTAGACCTGAAGATCCAAATTACGGAAAGACCTCTTATCCGGAAACCTCATGTCCCGAGCATTCTGGAGAACGGATCCCATACCTGTATATATATATTGGGCAGAGCACTGTGCTGATCAGGGAGTGACTGAGACTGTCAGAATGTGGTTTGATGACTTAGTTGAGTAATTCGGTGCCATGAAACTTTAATTTGCTATGGGGAACCCCCTTTTTCCTTTGTATTAACTGGCAGCGAAAATTGTGGTCAGATTCCAAATGATTCAGAGAAGCCTAGTCATGTAAAGCAGTCTGGTTCATTGATTTTTAAAAAGGCTTCCTGCCGATGTAGATAGTAGAACTGCGTGATCATGAAGCAATGCCAGTAGCTAAATGTCTTTTCAAGTGCACTTATTAGAACTGATTTTTTGTTTTCCCCAAGGCCGAACAGGAACTTCGAATAACGCAAAGTGAGTTTGACCGTCAGGCCGAGATTACCCGACTTCTGCTTGAAGGAATCAGCAGTACACATGTAAGAATGTTTGCTTATCTAAGAGGAAGTCTTAATATTTATTTTGTTCTAAATCAGATGGGCGCTCTCTGATATATTACTTCAATTAAACGGATATGCAATCCCTCGTTATGTGAAATTGATTTTATTGTGATGATTTGTAATTCGTTGGGTAGCAAATAAACAAATAGAATGTAACTTTCCAGGCGTTTGATAAGATACAGCTAAATTGGGCACTTTACTTCAATTCCTTTGGGCCTGTAGCATTTGTATAGAAATAATTTTATGAAATGGTTTCATCTCATTGAATTCTCATTTCAGATGTCATTCAATAATAATTTTTCATCTAAAATGTCCCTAAAAAGCTCTTAATGTAAAATGGTAAAACAAATGTGAATTCTATTCAGTGAAATCATGTTTTTCAATGGCGGTTTCTGTCTAGGCAGGATTTTGTTTTTAATTTTTCATACTTTGCTAAAGCACCAAAAAAAAAAAGTACTAAAACATCCAAGGCATGAAGCAGTTATAAACAATGGGGAACATTTTTCTTAATAGATCAAATTTGACCTTCATAAAACCTGAGCTCCTTCAACTGGGCTTATGTAAAAAAGGTACATAAACACTACCTGAATTTTCCAAAATAAATTTATATACAGGTATGGTACTTGTTGTCCAGAATGCCCAGGACCTTGGGTTTTCTGGATAAGGGATCTTTCCTACGAAGGAATCATTTCAACTAGGACTGTTTTGTATCCAATAAGAATTGACTATAACTTTGTTGGTACAAGGTAGTGTTTTATTATTATTATTATAGAGAAAAGGGAAATCATTTATAAAAATGTGGGTTATTTTATTAGACGATAGTCAGTGGGAGATGACCTTCCTGTAATTTGGTGCTTTCTGATTTCCAGATAACTAATCCCATACCTGTATTTTTTTTTAATACACAAACATTCCTGATTCCACAGACTGAAAGAAAACCATGATGATATGAAAAATAGCAGTAGACAGGGAAAGATGGTCACACGTAGATATACTGCTGCAAAAGTTTACTTGTTTATACTGCTGCAAAAGTTTATAATTGCTTTTATTGGTAATAAAGCTATGTGTGGCCATCTTCTTATTCTGTTTTACGAGGCTTCATTGGACCGAAGCAGTGGATAAAGTTTAAGACCACAGTACTGAACCCAAAACCCTTTTGTATGAATATAATATAAGAAAAATATATATTTCATTGTGTTTCGTATATAATGTGAAAAATTCACAACACTACACCATTTTATGTAATGTTTTTTTTGTAAACATTTGATTGTAAAAACGGGGATTGTCATATGAAAACAGAATCCCTTTAATCCATTCTTTGGATTAAAAAAGAATAAAGGGGGAACAAGGAAAAATGAAAAATATAGATTTCAGATATATCATCCAGACCTCAGACACTTGTGTGCATATCTTATGTTCTAAAACTTATATCTTTTTAACGTGGAACTTTGACTTCGGTGGCTTTTTCCTGCAAGGTCCGGAATGCGCTGCCGTACAGACTGACAATCATCCAAAATCCACCATCTTTTTAGCCATATACATCTGTATCCACAATATTTTCTTTTACCATTATAATTCTCCTGGGTTAATACATATTCTCACTAGCTCTCCTAAATAATCCCATGTTTTCATGCTTGAATCCACTGTTCCCAAATACTATTCTAAATCTCCCAAGAAACATTTGTCATAGCTATAATCTTATCCCTCAACATAACTACCACTCTAATATTGAGGTGGTCCAATAGATCTCAATTTGCCTGGGACCAAAGCTTTGTCTGCTAGTATTAGGAACAGCAGTAACTTATTATAAATTAATTTACACACAACATTGTCATAATGAAGAGTTACCAATACAGGGAGATCTTCTGTACTTATGGATGTTTAAATTTAACTAACGCATTTTTTTCGATTATTTCCTTCCACAATAATTCTATTTTTGGAAACCATAAATGTTTGAGAGCCTTCCCGCTGCAGATATCTCCCAACAAATATTCTAATTGCTTTAAACATTTGATTTAAGCATAAGCAATTTGAAATGTAGTTCCTGTGATCTAGAAGCAACTGAACGCTTGTGCATGGAAATATATATATCTGCACTGTTTTACTAGAGGTTCTATAAATCTCTCGGAAAATTTAAAACACAGTAGCTATGTATAAGCAAAGGTTTTATTACATACAAAGATGAAAAAGATACACATTACCGAATGAGCAAAGCACCCCTCTCTGCAACCAAGACTGGGAGATCCCGATACAGTTCGCAGATCGAAGTTCTCAAACGGTCCAAAAAGGTCCTGTGGCAGCGTGCACAATCCCCACAGTCGAAAACTCAAATGGAGACCCCCAGTTTATATAGGCTCAAAAACAATGAGCTCATATGTTAAACCATTTGGTTAATAACAGATCTTGCTTCCCATGCACTCATCAGGATCTAGCCAGACTCCCAACAAGCACATCCGAAGCAGAGATCTTATTTAGCTAACTAGTATCTTATATAATAGCATATTCTGCCCCTAGCTACAATAAAGGAAAGTCTCATGAGGCTTCAGAAATCATAAACATATTAGATAATGAATGAGAATAGAGAATATCCAAAAGTCATAAACATGTTAAGAAAAAAGAACAAGTATTAGGTCATCGATTTGATTAATTTCCCCTTCCACAAAGCTTCATTATACAAGATTGAAGCTGTCTTGTATACTGTATTGGGTTCAAACTGTATTCAATGGTAAAACGGTTCTTTGTGAAAGTATTACAATGAAATAACAGTTCTTTGTGTTATATTTCTATCACAGTCTTATATTTGTATCAAAGTATTATCCATGAGCCATCATTGATAAAACTCCTATTATTATAGCCACCTTTCTAGTCCTACCACTATTGAATATATATATTATTCTATAGTAGTTTATTCACCTTATCATATAAATGTTATCAAAGGTTATTACATGAATTGTCTATATGCTTCTTGCCATAGCCCAGGGTTTTAATGGGTTTTGTCTGTCAACCCAGCCATGTCCCCGGAGGATTTTCTTGAAAAATCCAATACTTCACTATTAGTAAGTGTGCAAAATGCATTAACCAAAATAGGTTTTATTCATCTTTCAGTTGCTGTTTGAGGTAGATTTAACTTGACTCAAGTACTAAGATCAAGTACTAGCAATTGTTTAAATGTGCAGCTTTTTTACAAAATGAAATATGAAGTTTCATTCAAATTCTAGATGAGATATTCAGAGTAGCCAATTTTTGAAAATAAAGAACACAGTAACACTGTGTTCTATTGCATTCAGCTATTACTAATGCTTTAGGGGGCCTGTTTTGTTTCTTTTTGGAATGAATTAATCCAATGCTTCTGTATAGGCACACCATCTTCGCTGCTTGAATGACTTTGTGGAAGCCCAGATGACATATTTTGCACAATCTTATCAGTACATGCTGGATCTCCAAAAGCAACTTGGCAGGTAATAATAATTATTTCAGTCTCCCAGACTGGGATCTCAGTCATCCTGTTTAGTGGCATTTGACTGAATCAATGACATAGTTACATCATGTGTGGCCAGTGCAAGTATGTTTAGCTAAGAAGTTATTACGTGTACTTTAACAAGGGAGTGTCAGAAAGACAAACGGCAGAACCATTCCTATCCTTTACACACTGACACTAGGGGGGAAAATATTCTTGCCTATCATGAACGTTACAGGTCATTTAACCAGTTTATGCAAAGTAACCTGACAAGTTATACATTACCTTAACCGTAGACTTTAAAGGCTGTGTGTCAATAATAGTAGTTGCTCAGGTTCTTAAGCATCTGAGTTAGCAGTTTATATATACCTCAGATTATCTATGCACCGAATACTAGCATTTAGGTTGGCAATTTCTTTGTGCACAATTAGTATAGTAGACTATAACTTTAGGGTTTTCTTGGTAATTCCCAGGGTTTTTTTTTTTTAACCAGAGGAAGTTATATAAGATAGTCACCCTGGTTATATTTATGATGTGTTGATAGCAATATTGATGGGCTTTGTGCACAATCCTATGAGGACACAAGCATAGTCAGTGATTTATTTTAAAAATCAGCTTGGCGCAGCATTTCACCCAGAACTGGATAGTAATTTTAAGTACTATCCAAGATGCAATATTTATGGCACACAATGCATCTGATGTGCTTTGATAAAACTAGGAATGCACCAAATCCAGGATTCGGTTTGGGATTCAGCCTTTTTCAGCAGGATTTAGATACTGACTTAAAACCAAACTGTTAAATGTCATTTTCGGTTTGCTGCTGACGGATCTTTCCACGGCTCTATTCGATCTTCTGGTCCTGGCTTCCCAATAAAGGAACAGAGGGTTAAGCTCTGGGCCTCCGCGGTTGGTGTTCAAATCGATAGCAGCAAAGTACTCAGGTTCTCAGCTCCTGCAGAAGATCGAATTGAGCCGTGGAAAGATCCTTCGGCAGCACACCGAAAGAAACTTCGGCGTCTCAGCGCACGCTGCAAGGCCTGGAGCACACGACCTCGGGACTGCCAGCACGGGTCTTAGAAGCGGTTCTATCCAGCGATTGCCGAAATTGATGAGCACCATCCGTGGAGAAGAAGGCACTCTCCCTCCATAGAAACGCTTTCACTTACCTGCCATTCGGTACACTCTGAGGACTTACTGCATTATCTGACCAGAATCAGAGATTTTCGTTGCAATCCTTACATCGAAACCTTATAAGTTGGGACGTAATATCCACTCAGCGCACCAAACCTAACTACTTCATTGTTAAATGTCATTATATAGTATTCATTCCCCACGGTATGCCACAAATAGTGCATCTGTAGGCACTCATTTTCTGAGTAATATAGTAGGTGATAACTATACTTCAGTTCTGGTGTTAAAGCTCAATACCTCTGATCACTAAGGGCTTAAACAGATGAATCGAGGTTGATTGCATTAAACTTGGCAGTAACAACAATTACTATTTCTTTTTCACAGTTTTCCATCAACTTTTGTGTCCAACAATAATCAGTCAACCTTAGCCCCTATGCAAAGTGTTGCGGTACCTTCGGTCTCCGCCTCGGCTCAGGCACCTTCTGCAAAAAGTTCATTGGTTACATCCGGCTTCACTGAACTCAAAGCATCCAATGGCAGCAGGAAGGCCAGAGTTCTGTATGATTATGATGCTGCAAACAGCAGTGAATTGTCGCTTCTTGCAGATGAGGTAGGAATTCCTAGTCAGAGCTAAGAGCTTTCAGTGTTCTGCTCAGCCAAGCTTTCCAGCTATCATTCCTTTATTTCAATACTAAAGAAAGCGCTGCAATGCATTTTTTATGGAAAATGTGTAATATTTACAACAATTTAGATATTTTATTTTCTTCAGCATGGTTATTTATGTGCTTTGTATTTTTGCACAAACAAAAATATATTTCAGCTTTTCCCAAAATCTTTTACTGCTTATTGAGGATCCTCGCTCAACCTGGCAAGTTTTTGCTACTTATATACCCACAGGTGGAAGTGGGGCATAATGACATTGTATGCCAAGGGCATCGTTTGCATGCTCCAACTGCATCTCATGAAACCTCATAACCCACTATAACCACTAGCATTTTGTATGAACACATCAGCTGGGAATAGGCCAAGACAAATGCAAAAATTGCTTTCTGTAATTCCTAGAACCAGTTGCTACATTTTCTGGTGTTTTTAGTAGACTACAGACTTTTGGTTAATCATTTTAAACAAATTTACATGCCCCCAGGCATTTCTTCCAAGTATTTCCTGCCATAATAAATGTAATCAACAGTGAGTCCTATTAATGTTATACATAACTATTGGGCATTGCAGAAACTATCACACCTAAATACTGAAACACTCCACTCACTGTTGTACTCATAGGGTTCCCGAATAGGTTTGATTGCCATTATTAAAGATATCCCTCGATTAACTTTCAAACCTGAAAAACCATCCAACTGATTTACTATTTGCATAGCCTCTTTAATTGATAATATAGTAATAATAATAATACAGGTATGGGATCCGTTATCCGGAAACCCATTATCCAGCAAGTTCCAAATTGTGGAAAGGCCATCTCCCATAGACTCATTTTTAACCAAGTGATACGTTTTTTTTTTAAATGATTACCTTTTTCTTTGTAATAATAAAACAAGACCTTGTGCTTGATACAAACTAAGATATAATCAATCCTTATTGGAAGCAAAACCAGAATATTGGGTTTATTTAATGTTTACATGATTTTCTAGTAGCCTTAAGGTATGTAGATCCAAATTATGGAAAGATCAGTTATCTGGAAAACCCCAGGTCCGAGTATTCTGGATAATAGATTCCATACAAAACCCATTTATTTCCCTGGCCATCCATATATCCTGAACCAAAGGCTCACTTGCTAGCACAAATAACAGGCAAAAAGGACACCCCTGCCTAGTATCAACGTTTGAAGCAACGTAGGGGGTTCTTCACAGTCAGGACAGTGAGGTTGTGGAATGCACTGCCGGGTGATGTTGTGATGGCTGATTCAGTTAATGCCTTTAAGAATGGCTTGGATGATTTCTTGGACAGACATAATATCAAAGGCTATTGTGATACTAAACTCTATAATTAGTATAGATATGGGGATATATAATTTATGTGAAAGTATGGAGGGGTGTGTTTATGGGGGGTTTTCATTTGGAGGGGTTGAACTTGATGGACTTGATGTCTTTTTTCAACCCGATTTAACTATGTAACGCACTTAAAACACCTAGACAAACACTTACTCCAGTAATACAGTTTGGCCTAAAACCAAATGCCCTGAGCACTGCCCAAAACTAAGACCACTCTACAGTGTCAAATGTTTTTGTCGAGTCAAGGCAACAGCAGAAAGACCAGGCTTGTATTGGCCCCTTTCTCTTCTTGTATGTGTTAAGCAGAACTATTCTCTGCATAAGGGCTGTCCCTGACTATGCATACAGTTAGATTTCTGTTACTAAAGACCATATTTTGTTTTTTCCCCCTAGGTTATAACCGTATACAGCATGCCTGGAATGGATTCCGACTGGCTGATGGGTGAAAGAGGGCATCAAAAAGGCAAAGTGCCAATTACATACCTAGAGCTGCTAAACTGATTGACTGAATTTCCTCAAGTGCCGAATACAGTTTAAAAAAAACAAAAAAAAAACCCAACGAGAAATCCATATTTATATGCAATTAACATGATATAAAGCAGATGTGTCTTCCATGTAAAGTGTCTTATGCAAATTTCGACTTTATCCAAGTGGTCAATGCCTTTTAAGGCGAGTTTTCATGCATTAAGTGCACACCTTCATCACTTATCATTAGGAGCTTTTACTTTCTCTATCAAAGAATGTGTTTTTAAATATTTTTTCTATTTACCTATAGTCATGACTTACAAAATTGAGTGTTAAAGCCCCTTCTGGCATTTGGGAATTTATTGTTGTCTCATGGTTCATTGTGGGCTAAAAGGAGAGCAAAAACCCTGTTTTTGGCTCTAAACCATACTGGACAGAGGGTATACAGTACCACCAAATGTATGGCAACCGTTCCAGGCTTCTAAAATTGCCATAGTGCTCCCAACCTTTTGCTCTCCTTAAATTGCATAGCAAAACTGCCAATATATGCCTTCATGCTTGCAGTGTTTAAAGATATAAGCACGAGTGATGTAAATATCCAGCTTCCACTTGCTTTCTGCCACAAGAGGGAAAAGGAAGTTATTTTATGTTGCTGAGGACAGTGTCCCCGAAATGTTTTTGATACAGGTGAGCCCTGCTACATATCATTATTTCACACATGAATACAGTCATTTCTTATTTGTTTGTACTCTGATTAATACAATACTTATTCACCTTTAAGGCTGCTCTATATGTTGTTCTTCAGAAAGAAAGCTGGATTATACAAGCCTCTCTCTTTTAATATGAAGTATCTCCAACTATTGCTCCATGCCAGTTTCTGAACTACAACTGGCTTTTGCTGTTTAGGTGCGGTGGCACACCGGCACTTTGGGATTGCCCAATGCAAATTTAGTTGCCCAAACACACAATTGAATTGTCCTGTGGTGCTAGACAAGAAATCACAAGCATTTTCAGACACTTGTCAGAGAGGGCAAAGGGAGGACAAGTTTGAGTGCTTTGGTTCAGCTGTCTGGCTACTAGAAAAAAAAAGCAGTGGGGAAAATATCTGAAATAACTGCCTAAGGTTTTGGTATTTCAGTAGCTCGTCTGCCATATATTGCACCTCCCAGCTCTTTGATTGCCATGCCCTGTTTTCTCTGACTCTAAGGGGCATATTTATAAAGGTGTGAAAAAGCGATGTACAGTTTAATGCCAAGGTATGCCGTGTAACATGCGGCATAGTCATACAGCTGTATAATTGTTTTATGTATGTATAGCTCTTTGTAACATTCTAATCTAACTATAGGGGTGAGCTGGAAAATAGCCTCCTAATAGTGTTGAACATCCCCTCCTTTTTAGTGGCGTTTCACCCCAGATTTTCTTTGGTACCTGAAATTGTTCCATTACCTTTAATGGATTTGTCAGGTCTGAGATTAATAACAAATACAGACTAATGCACCAGTGCAGTCAGCTTTTTGTAATGCATAATTGTTTTAATGCTCCGTTTAATGCACAGCATTTGTTACAGCGTATGTGAGCATAAAATCATTTATAGGGCTTTACAAATAAATCCCTAAGAGAGTTGGTTGGCTCATCGAAGGTCTACGTCAAGTAGGGCTGCCATTAACATATGCAAAGCAGAAATGGTTTATTCTTTAACTCTGCAACCCCATTGTGTTTAGTTTAAATAGACTGTATGCAATCATAATAATACTGTGCAGTTATCTACTAATATATACATCTTTAATATATTACATGCAATGGGGCACCTATTTCCCAAACTGCATGCTTGAAGACTATATATACATATATAGAGCCCATGAACAGACTGGGGACCATAAATGCCTTGTGGGGTGCCAAATCCAGTCTATGGACAGTTAAACAGCCTGGCTTTGGCTATTTTATGTTTTGCCACAGCATTACCCAGGTTAAAATTGTGAATTGACTCTGACTGCTTTCCTGTAGGGATACAGGATTTGGCTTTTGGAATTGACCCAATTAAATTTAAATTTGGAATTGACCCAATTAAATTAAAATCCTTAGTTTTGCAACAAAAGCTGTGGACAGCTGAACTAAACATTTTTATTTTGTCCAAATTGATGGAAACTTTATTTTGTTTTTGTCAGATTTGAACATGCAAATTATGTTTTGGATTTGGTTCCAAATCTTTTGTGGAGGATTTAGTGCAACCCTACCCTATGATTTACCCCAGGGGGAATCCATACTAGCTCCCCCCAATACCCAGCTTTCCCAATTTTTAGCTAATAACTGCCATACCTTACATTTCCATTAACCTACAATAGGCAATGATTATTTCAGCAATGGTGTGTGTGTGTGTCTAGCCTTACAGGAATTTATATGCTTTAGAGTATAAATATATGCTGTTGGAATGTATTCCATTTAATGGGCAAATACATATAACCGCCCAGAGGCTGGGCCAAATGGGACTGATACGCCAATAAATGGGTCATATAGCTGGCATATGGGAACCCTGTTGAGTGTGGCCTCTTTGATGTGTTTATACATCCTCAATCCAATTCTGCTGCCTAATTTTCCCCAAGATATGAGTTTGGCAGGCTTTCTGAGGCCCATACATTGGCTGTCAACTTGAGTTGAAGGGGGTGAGTTATATCAGCTCGTATATGGGCAGCTTATATTGGTGTTGACCCTGTGCAGGCCATGGCCTTAACAGTATCTTTAAAGGGATACTGTCATGGGAAAAAAAAATTTTTTCAAAATGAATCAGTTAATAGTGCTGTTCCAGCAGAATTCTGCACTGAAATCCATTTCTCAAAAGAGCAAACAGATTTTTTTATATTCAATTTTGAAATCTGACATGGGGCTAGACATATTGTCAATTTCCCAGCTGCCCCAAGTCATGCGACTTGTGCTCTGATAAACTTCAATCACTCTTTACTGCTGTACTGCAAGTTAGAGTGATATCACCCCCTCCCTTTTCCCCCAGCAGCCAAACAAAAGAACAATGGGAAGGTAACCAGATAGCAGCTCCCTAACACAAGATAACAGCTGCCTGGTAGATCTAAGAACAACACTCAATAGTAAAAACCCATGTCCCACTGAGACACATTCAGTTACATTGAGAAGGAAAAACAGCAGCCTGCCAGAAAGCATTTCTCTCCTGAAGTGCAGGCACAAGTCACATGACCAGGGGCAGCTGGGAAATTGACAAAATGTCTAGCCCCATGTCAGATTTCAAAATTGAATATAAAAAAATCTGTTTGCTCTTTTGAGAAATGGATTTCAGTGCAGAATTCTGCTGGAGCAGTGCTATTAACGGATTCATTTTGAAAAAAATGTTTTTTCCCATGACAGTATCCCTTTAAGAGCCCTTTGGCTTTTTTATGAGTCAAGAGTGAGTTTGTCATTTCATCCATATACATTTGTACAGTACACAGTGAAACTTAACAACGTTCCTCTAGGACTATGGTGCTACACGAAAGATAGATGTACCGGACAACAGACAAAAAATGCAAGTGCAAAAATATGCAATTCCTGCAAGACAGGACAGCATAGTGCAGGGACAGGACAATACAGTGCACACTCTGCAGATGTAATATGTTAAGTAAATAATGCTAAACGTCAGACATGATGGGTGTATCATTGTGATATGACAGTAGTAAGACCATGATAAAGAACATGATAAAGTGCAGATTTGCTCATAGAGAACAACTCTATCCAATGGCTATTCATCCATACAATGGCATACAGTGGCTGTGCAGCTTCTTGTACAAAATCCCTGATGTGGAGTCTGACTGCTGAGAGATCACGCTGGGTTATAAAGCAAACAACTGCATGACTGGACTGCTGGGTTTCAAAAGGAAGGAAGTTGACTCTTAACATGTGAGTACCAGGAAATCTATTCGCTCCGCCACATGCAAAGTGTCTGCCTTCTTTAAAATAAATGTAAACATTGACTTTCAAACATCAAACATGGCTTTCAGAAACCTTTATAGTGGTGACCCATTACGTTTAACAAGGATTCCTTTCCTGCCAAGCTATAAAATGAACTGTGTGTATTCTCCACCCTCATTATCTCTTAAGACTTTCAGGTTAAATATCTTCACACATGATGACTGGAATGTAAGGCAAGAATGTGTTTTTGTATAGTTATAAAGTATATAGTCTATTCAGGGCATGGTCACCCAGCCGTCACTCTTTTCTATTTTATATGGTTTATAAATGTATTTAACGCTTCTATAGTAGGGGTTCAAGAGTATTAGATATGCAAGTAATTCGAAACTGTGTATACTTCTGACTGTACAATAAAAACCCTTGTCTTCTGCTTGTCTGACTGTGTTCATAGCGGGGGCAGATTTATTATTCCTTAGCATGACTTGCTGTCAATCAAGTCACAAATCCGTCACCTTAGCTTTGTACAAGAGCTTCACATCCCATGCTATATAATGTATGTTGCTTTAACAGTAAATCATGTATGGGTTTTAGGCCATTTCAATACCAATACATAGGGATGGCAAAAAAAGGCAAAAAAAAAAAATCCCATTTTTACTTTTTTTTTAATGAAAAAGAAACCTATCTCCAATATACTTAAAAAAATGTGTAGCGTTTTTATAAGAAACCTGACTGTATACAGTGAAATTCTCCCTTCATTTACTGCTGTGGATAGGAATTGTCAGATGGTCCCTAACTTCTGAGCAGGGAAACAATCATACTTATGAACAGCAGGGGGAGCCCCCGTCTTACTTCCCAGCCATGCAGAATTCAAGCAGCTTTGTTTATGACGATCCCTAAGCAGCCCAGACCACACTGAGCATGTGCACAGTCTTGGTCTTGCAAAGATGTTTAACAAAGAGTATTTTTTTTCTTATATTGGTCATTGTTTGGGACCCTTGGCAACGTCCCTGTTGCTTCTGCACCCATCCAAGATGTTTTGTTGGTTGATTACTGCTGTTGAATATAAAAAAGTATATTAAAAATCATTTTGGTATCATTAAGTGCTTCTCATGGGTTCAGCTCAGTGAACTTGATCCTTAATCTGTGGGTCAGTACCCGAAAATGGAACTGCATACTATTTATGAAGGGTCTCCTATGATAGGAAACTGTGGTACTGGTATGTTTCGTGAGCAGGCCCAGAATTAAAGGGACCTGTGAGTTGGGTGGGTTCAGCCCAGAACAACACAACTTTCTTTAATGAAAAAGAAACCGATCTCCAATATACTTTAATTAAAAAATGTTTACCATTTTTATGAGAAACCTGACTGTATGCAGTGAAATTCTCCATTCATTTACTGCTGTGGATAGGAATTATCAGATGGTCCCTAACTGCTGAGCAGGGAAACAATCATACTTATGAACAGCAGGGGGAGCCCCCGCCTTACTTCCCAGCCATGCAGAACTCAAGCAGCTTTGTTTATGACGATCCCTAAGCAGTCCAGCCCACACTGAGCATGTGCACAGTCTTGGTCTTGCAAAGATGTTTAACAAAGTTACAAGATGGTGATCCCCTGTAGCCAACTTTGAAAGCATAAATTATTTGTTTGATTAGGCTTGTGGTGCAGTAAGTTCATGTTTATATTTAGTATACAAAATACAGCATTTCTAGCCTTATTCTATTTTAGGCTTTACATGCCATTTAAACTCTTCAAGCTGCACTGCTCTGCGCCTTGCAGGAGATGTCCCAATCTATGGGGCTGTCTCTACTGATTAAATTATAACTAAAAGTGGCCATACACAGGCAGATGTCAGCTGTTGATAGGCTCCTTTTGTCCAAGACAGCAGTTTATCTGCCCCTGTATGGTATAAAAATTTTGGGCCAATGACTGCATCAGTTTGTTGATGGCACGTATCCCATTGTGATCTGATGGTTGGGCCCTAGGGTCAAGCAAGCTGGGGACATTTGGGAAAGATCTTGTATGCTAGCAGAGAGACACAAACATGTTACCAAAAAAGTTGGGACACTGTAAAATGTAAATTAAAACCATTTAATTGCAAATAGTACAAGACAACATATCAAATGTTGAAACTAAGATGTTTCGTGACGGGTTGCTCAAACCAATGTTGAATATTATTGTAAATTATCCTTTATTTCTGAAGTTGAAGATGCATCCAAGAAATGAAACTTTTAAAAAAAAAAACACACACACACACACCTAGTGGAACATCCCACCAAGTGCCAGCTAGTCAGTTAGTCAGTAACATGACTGGGTATAAAAAGCAGATCCCAGAGAGGTGGGGAACTGTTGAGCTTTTTTTTTTTTTTTAGAATCAAATAACATCTTAGTTTCAACATTTGATATGTTGTCTTGTACTATTTGCAATTAAATGGTTTTAATTTACATTTTACAGTGTCCCAACTTTTTTGGTAACATGTTTGTGTCTCTCTGCTAGCATACAACTGTATTCTAGGGAAATGTTGGCTACATAATTTTGAATCTTGAAATTTGTTTGTTTAATGGTCTTTCTATTCCTGTGATAAATCAAAATACCCTCCAGGGCAAGGAAAGTGTAACAAAGAGCAGCACACCCGACATCAGGTATCAAGGTATCTGGTCGTCTTTGAATCAATGGTTTCCACAATTGAAGAGCAAACCCTTTTTTCTGTTTAAAACTCACTCAACCAGGGGTGCATGGGGGGGGGATTTTGGGCCATGCGGGCTTGCGTTGGCATCTGTTCCCAAGTGTATTGGTATTTTTGCTAGTTAGGTTCTTGGGGTGTGTTCGTATCAGTCATATCAACCCATACGCCCCAGACTTTCTCACATTTATCTGGGCAGCATCTACTAATATAAAGGGGAGTGCTTGGTTTATTATAGATTTCCATTTCTTTATGATGAGTGAGGTGAGCAGCTTCCAAGTTAGGATAATAGTTTTCCTTGCATAGTAATAATGGAGTCGCAGGAGGGTGTGTTGGTATATATCCTTGACAATATTCTCCACTAAACAAAATAAACATGCTTCTGGGGATCGCACATTTGGCATCTAATGCTTCCACTACAAATGTCACCACATTTCTCCAAAATGTATCGATCAGTGGGCAGGTCCAGAACACATGAAGGAATGTACCTGGACTTGCTCCACATTAAAAATATACATTGTCTGGCTTAAGACCCATCGAGTGCAGAGGTGTGTGTGTTTTATTTTATTTTTAAGCAAAACTTTACCCCCAAAATGAACACTTTAGGAAAAGAGAGTTTATCAAATTAAGTGGCATATTTATGAATCTTAACAAACTGATATATATATTTAAGTAAATATTGCCCTTTTACATCTCTTGCCTTGAGCCACCATTTCGTGATGGTCTGTGTGCTGTCTCAGAGATCACCTGACCAGAAATACTACAATTGTAACAGGAAGAAGTGTGGAAGCAAAAGACACAACTGTCTGTTAATTGACTCATGTGACCTAACATGTATGTACTAGATATACTAACATGTATGGTTTTTGTGTGCACCATGAATACTACAATCCCATTTTTAAAATGGCAATTTTCTATTTATGATTACCCAATGGCACATTCTACTAAAAAAGGCATCAATATATATTTTTAAGAAAACAGTACAATTTCTCAAGCACTTTATCATATTGTCTTTGTATGTACTATTTTCAATTGAATATAGTAGTGATGTGCGGGTCAGGTAAAACCTGCAGCCGTCCGCATCCAACTTCCAGGTTCTTTTTATAGACCCACTGATGACATTCCAAAAGGGGCGTGGTGAGCAGGTGTGCAGCTATAGAACCATATGCCGGCAGTGCAAAACCACTGGTATCATGCCTGCCTGCACATCACTAGAATATAGGGTTTAAATGATTTGCATATTATCCCATTTTCTTTTTAGTTACATTTTATGCAGTGTTCCAACTTGATCCAGTGCTTTCCCATTATTTGAGGCACCATTCATTAGGGTGATGGCACACAATGGGATGAATTGCCCACGGTAGAGCAAATTTACAAGAGGTGACTAATGTCCGGAATATGCTTTCCCTTTGGCATTAATGGAAATGACTAGTGAAAAACCTACATACCACATAATGGTATGAAATTGCCTTTTGAGAAAACCTGGCGACACTTATCTAGAGTTGCCACATTCTCCTGAGACTCAGACCAGGTTGAAAGCAGTCCTTGTGATGTTGGGGTGGGGCAGGTGATGGTCCTGGGGTGTGACATGGCGATAAGTCAATCTGCGCCATTCATTTTAAACCTGTCCATATTTCCTAATTTGGACAGTTTTCACCTAGACATCCCTCCCAAAAACCAGGCTGTCCTGGTGAAAATCAGACAGGTGGCAACCCTACTTGTATGTTCCTATAACATGAAAAAAACAGGATTGTGCATGTATGCTAGCTTAGTTCCCAACAAGCCCCAGCTACTCTGATATATTTACAAAACTTTGCTCAACAGTTCCCTTTTCATTGGCATTTTCATTTAAATGTCTGCATTAAGTTACCAGAATTGTTCAGGAGCTACTGTAAATGACATTTTAGATAAATATCTAATATATGTAAAGTCAAATAAAGATATTTGAGCTGCAGTTATGCTAATGCATTCCAACAGGCTTTTGGCACAGTTATTTGATCCACAAAACTAATCCAGAAAAAGAAAGTCAAAAGTTATCATTTGAGAATTTTATTTGTTTTTATTACTTTCATCAACAAATCAGCCTTTCTAACTCAGATTTGCTGCAATAGGACCAGACATTCAAACACATCACACAAAACATCAGACCTCCACAAGCCCATGAAAGGTTTTCTGTGTAGTCTTCACAAACGTGTATGGGCTGAATGTGTTACGCCTAATGCAACAAACCAGAGTTCCTTCTTTATAACAAAACAGCACATTCATCATGGGTCCTGCCTTTGCAAGACACAAAGAGTTAGAAAAATCCAGAAATACAAAAATGCCCATGGAAGCATTAAGGGCACCAAAGGACAGGGTGAAATTGTTTGTTTTTTTGGTTGTTTTTTTTTTAAAGGGCTATTATACCATCAAGTTTCTGCCTTTAGCCCCAGTTCACTGACCTCCTGGCCCTTCTCTTAACTGAATCACTTATAGCGGTTCCCCCTGCAACTCAACCCCTCTTACTCAACAGGGCAGCCACTATCTTTGGTTGTCTGTCTCAGTGAGTGGTGCACACTCACTTGAAGCAGACCTTGGCCACGTGCACATGCTCCTAATCATGGAGGCCACGGCTGGAACAGTGATGCAGCCAATGGTGGCTACCAGACACACTGTGCAGCTCAGGACATGCAACAAAGTATAAGATAAGTGGTGAAAGCTTAAACAGGTAAAACAGTTAATGATCCATCAAGCCATGAACTCACACAAAGATTGGGGAGAGCACACACAAATTGTTATCCCTGCAATATTAAATGAGATAATATAATTTAGCACTTAATCAGATTCACCCACATCTCTGCACACACTGCTTTGTTTTTAAGGCACACACAAAAACCGGTGTCCATGGCAAAAAGGAAATTGGAGGAAACATTGATTAGGGGCATGTGCCCTGGGGCTAGAGGCAAAAACTTGAGATTGTTTTCCCTTTAACATAAAAATATTGAGTTAAGGCTTGTATCATTGTAAAGGAAGTGTAACCGAGACAACGTGTTTAAGAGTGCGGCGCTGACAAATGGTTACTGAATACCACCCTGTGTTTATGGCATGGTGCACAGACAATGGCTTCCTATCATTGTTGAAAAGCACAATAAAAATAAAAAGATAATGGCACTAGCTCACAAGACTAGGTTTGGCAACCTCACCCTAAATTTGTCCAATCAATTTGTTTGAGTCAAAAACTTTCACCACAGTTTACATATGGAGAGTTAAGATAGTTTGCAGCCATTTTGCATCATTTGTCTCCGCTAAACGTTTATGGCATTCCTTTAGAATTCTTTATTTAAATAGAGTATTTTAACAGCCACTGTATCTAAAGTATGAACTGAGAGAACCGTCTCCTGCGAGGTTTCTGGAGAATGAGCTGATCTTAATCAAAAAGCCTACCAAAGGCTTGCAATGGGAAGAGAGGGGTTTGTTTATACAGAGCGCTTGTAATCCAGGAAGTAGAATAGGACTATAATTTTACACTTTTGCCTATTTAGCAAGAAAGAAAAAAAATATCCGTATTAAAACAGATAAGGTATGTTTGACCCAAAAATAATAAAAGTTGATACCAATTACACCATTACTTGCCTGCGCCACTGCTTCTGTCCCACTTAGAAGCCAATAGACTGCAATTTCTGTAAAGGTTGTGGACAAAACAGGCTCAAAACTGCAGAAGCTTTGCTGCAAGGTTTATTCAACACCCAGTGTTGAATAAACCTTGCAGCAAAGCTTCTGCAGTTTTGAGCCTGTTTGGCCCAAGCCCTACTCATTGAACCACATTTGAAAAGGGCTGTATTAAGCAGATTTAAGAAACCTTCTTGGGCAATGCTAGATGGGTCTTGATCTTGTGCGTGAATACCCATTTGTATAAAGATAAAAAAAAGTGGTGTTAAAGCCCATATCGACGGAACACACCGGATAAACACTCGGGACATTGATTGTCAGTTAACAGTTGGCTGGATGGAGGCTCTTCTTACAACTATCGCATAGTTCTTTAAAGGGTGGGGGTGTTAAGTTTCTTAGCACATTAACCCTACATATTTAGGCTACTTAAAGATGATATTAGATATATTAAGAATTATGAAAGAATGCTCCAGAGGAAAGCGTTGTATCCTACTATTCACTAGCAAACTTCCAATTCATAGACAGCTGCAATTGTAAATCTTAAGTGCCAATGGCTAGGCTACTCCATGTTTATCATTTAAAAATAAAATGTTGCCAATTAATTTTAGAAATGCAAAACAAAATAATGCTAAGTTTTTTTTTTTTTTTTTTAGACAAATTATACTCTATCTAGTTTTTCACTTAAAAATTCTTCCACACTATCAGTATTCCATTTCAGAATGCTCAGTTCTTCAGATATGTTCCCATTTTCATCCAGAAGCTTTAGAACAGGATCGGAGCCACGTACATACTGTAAAGAAAAGATTGAATTACAAGTTGTTAATAAGTACACCATCAAATGAAATGTGCCATGTGTAACATTTTAAAGGCAGCATCATACGGACAAGTGTTTGACATTGCTTCACTTGAAGTCAGGTGCTGGTTAAGGCCAATGAACAGCTTAAAGGAATAGTTCAGTGTGAAAATAAAAACTGGGTAAATAGATAGGCTGTGCAAAATAAAAAATGTTTCTAATATAGTTAGTTAGGCAAAAATGTAATGTATAAAGGCTGGAGTGAACAGATGTCTAATAAAACAGCCAGAATCCAACTTCCTGCTTTTCAGCTCTATAACTCTGAGTTAGTCAGTGACTTGAAGGGGGGGCACATGGTACATTTCTGTTCAGTGAGTTTGTAATTGATCCTCAGCATTCAGCTCAGATTCAAAAGCAACAGATATGACCCATGTGGCTCCCCCTCAAGTCTCTGATTGGTTACTGCCTGGTAACCAGGGTAACCAGTCAGTGTAAACCAAGAGAGCTGAAAAGCAGGAAGTAGAGTTCTGACTGACATGTTATATGTCAAATCACTCCAGCCTTTATACAATACATTTTTGCCTAACTATATTAGAAACATTTTTTATTTTGCACAGCCTATCTATTTACCCAGTTTTTATTTTTACACTGAACAATTCCTTTAAAGGGATACTGTCATGAATCCAAATGAATCAGTTAATAGTGCTGCTCCAGCAGAATTCTGCACTGAATCCATTTCTCAAAAGAGCAAACTGATTTTTTTATATTCAATTTTGAATTCTGACATGGGGCTAGACATATTGTCAATTTCCTAGCTGCCCCAAGTCATGTGACTTGTGCTCTGAATAAACTTCAATCACTCTTTACTGCTGTACTGCAAGTTGGAGTGATATCACCCTCCTCCCTTTTCCCCCCCAGCAGCCAAACAAAAGAACAATGGGAAGGTAACCAGATAACAGCTCCCTAACACAAGATAACAGCTGCCTGGTAGATCTAAGAACAACACTCAATAGTAAAAACCCATGTCCCACTGAGACACATTCAGTTACATTGAGAAGGAAAAACAGCAGCCTGCCAGAAAGCATTTCTCTCCTAAAGTTCAGGCACAAGTCACATGACCAGGGGCAGCTGGGAAATTGACAAAATGTCTAGCCCCAGATCAGATTTCAATTGAATATAAAAAAAATCTGTTTGCTCTTTTGAGAAATGTATTTCAGTGCAGAATTCTGCTGGAGTAGCACTATTAACTGATGCGTTTTGGAAAAAACATGTTTTCCGATGACAGGATCCCTTTAATCACGAATAAGGGAGACTTGGGTAAACATGCAAAAATACTACCCTATAGATTAAGGAATCTAAAATAGTTGGTCCTTAATTCACACAAGTCTCCAGGGGAAGGGGTGTCAGGCCAAGGCAGGGGTTTGTTTATACAGATCTTACTACAGGTATGGGATCAGTTTTTTAGAAAGCTATGAATTACAGACTTATTTTAGACTCCATTTTAGACAAATAATCCAAATTTTTTCTCTGTAATAATATAACAGTACCTTGTACTTTATCCAAAGTAAGATATATTTAATCCTTATTGGAGGCAAACCCAGCCTATTGGGTTTATTTAACGTTTACATGATTTTCTAGTAGACGCAAGGTATTATCCAAAATAAGAGAAAGATCTGTTATTCGGAAAACCCCAGATACAAAGCAATCTGGATAACAGGTCCCATGCCTGTAACTCCACGTAAAACAAAATTAGAAAGAAGGGAATGATTAAAAGAAAATATATTTTATTAAAAATTACAATAGTCAGAATGCTACCACTTTAATCTCTTGGTTACTATGTGTTATCATTTAACCCTTTTAGTGCCACAATATTTTGCGCCTGCTCATGTTGCTATTAAACACATGTAAAGCTGGAAACGGAACCTGTAGTGTCACTCTGGTACTTTTATACTGACACTGGAAATACTAAGAATAATCACCTTAATCTGCAGACCCTTGAAGAGTTTAGGTTTCTCGCTCCTGACAAAAGCTGCAAAACAAAGGTATTTCATATTCAAAAGGGTAAAATGTTATTTCATGAATTCACCCCCCCCCCTCCGAAGTTTTTGGACCCTGAAAGTTCTAATTTTACTTTAAGTGTATCAGCGCAGTCATCTACAGAAGGAGCCGAGGAGGAACTAAAATACTTGTATTTCACTTTACCATCGCATTTAAAGGACCCATCACCCCAAGAAATAAATCCAGATTCTTCTCTATCATGTTAGTTGAGCAAAATAAACTTTACTTGCACTATATTTATTATTTAAATAGAATTACAGAATCACAGCACATAGGCAAGAGCCATTTTGTATGTACTGTATGTATCACCCCAAAATCTTGTGTGTGTGTGCACCCGAGTGTGGGGCCTAATGTCCATGCACAGTGCTCTACATAATTATAGAGCCTGCTGAGGAAAGGAGAAATATGAGGAGTGCAGTGACGTGTAGGAATTGCTGAATGAAAAGTGATTCACTGCCCCACCTCTATGCATCGAGGCAATATAGGATTGACAGCTCAGATATTTAAACACCTTTATAACAGGTATGGATGTTTTAATGAAAAAAGAATAATTTGGGTTCCATGTTTAATTTGCAAAGCACTTTCATTATGCAACTTTGTGTGTGTAGGCGACAGGTCTGCTTTTGAAAAATGCTTTTGAAAACTTAATTACAAAGTATTTTCATGCTCCTGACATGGTTTAAGTGCTGCAATTATTCTTAATGTATGAATAAATACAAACTAAACATTTACAAGGCTAATGCAAACCAAACAAGCAATCAGAAGCCCGTCCTCTCCTGTTACTGGTTTTGACTAACTGGTTCTGACTAGCCCTTCCCATAAAAAGAAAACCAAACACTATTTCCATTCAAACTACACAAATATTTAATCTGTACATACCCTGGACCTGAGGAAACCTCCCCAATTTTCATCCACAGATTTCAAGTACAGCACCTGGATATCTCTAAAGAGAAAAATGTACAAGTTTAAGCATGGATGTATATATGTAAATGTTTACAGACAAGGCCACATAGTTGAGGGGTCTCTAGTCAGATGACTGGCTGCTGGAAAGTAGCTTATGGTCATTTGCATAGCTAATATATAGGGTATATGAAGTCACACGCATTAATGAAGATACAGCCAAGAAATATCAGGTCTGAGTTTAGGATAAAAATTAAAACCGGTTAACTACATAGGCTGCACAAAATAAAAATGTTCTAATATAGTTCGTAAAAATGTTATCTGTAAAGACTTGATGTCTAACATAATGGCCCGAACACTACTTCCTGCTTTGCTTTAGTCAGCGACTTTAGCCCACATGGGACATAAGTGTTTAGTGAGTTTGCAATTGATCCTTGGCATGTATGTCAGATTCAAAAGCAACAGTTATGACCCCCCCCTCAAGTCACTGAAGTAGTGTTGTGGCTATTATATTAGACATCCAGTCACTCCAGCCTTTTTACATTACATTTTTGCCTAACTATATTGGAAAACATTTTTTATTTTGCACAGGCTGTTTACCCAGTTTTTGTTTTTACACTGAATGATTCCTTTAAAGATAATTAAATATAGTTTTAAAACACCTAACCAGTAGCATATTCCCCTTTCTGATGTTTAAGTGTATTATAAATAATACACACACACACGCGAAGAGAGTGGAGTGTTTAAAAATGTGTTCAATGCTTTGTGTATTACAGGAGAGAGTCTCAAATGTGTCTGGCTCTTTACTCCTTCTGCCCCTGGTATTTATAGATAATCAAGTGTACTTGTGTCATAACAAGAATGGCAGAGATTCATACAACTAGCAGCTGCGCTTTTTAGTCTCAATATAATTGGATTCAATCAGCTTTATTTAGAACTGTGAATGGCCGACTGTTACTAGATGAAATGTAATTATATTACTAGTTTCACAGACAATAGTGCACTTGTGAATCCTCATTTCTGTTGCCACCACATCATCACATAACAATGGCAAAAATGTGCCAAATAAACCATCCTGTCTGCTAAGAAGGCACAGACGTGTTGGAGCAGAAATGTTACAATAGGATGTATATGCTGCACATGAAACAGATGGCAAGGCAGACAAGTGCCTGCTGTATGTGTTACTATTAAGGAATTTTTAGATCTCTCAATCTAAAAAACTATCTTGCATGAAACAATCCACGAATGGATCGTCCCTGGCAAAGTCGGGGATATACTTTTTAATTAACCCTAAAATAAAACTTGCCAGTTTCTGAAAACAATTGAAATGTATTGTTTAGCAATATGGAGTCTTGCACCTGTGGCTCAGTTGCTACTCTTAAGTGAATGAGTGGGATATTTGACTATGGACAATGGAAGTCAAGCCAACACAAAGATGCATTTTCCTGGTTTAATAAGAATTTGGCCACTAGAAGCAGTTTTCATTGTGGTCTAGCTTTTTTTTTTTTTTTTTTAAAGATACGGACAACAGAAATTAACCCTTTTTAATACATCACAACATTGTCTTTGCATGCTATTTATAATTTTGCAATAAAAGTATTTGCCCAATGCTTTTATAATTTGCCCATCTGATGTCTCATGTTCTTGTATGAGGGTCCTGCCATACTTGTACAGCAGTAGTCAGTTTGCATTACAGACTCTGGTTGAAAAGGGTCAGTCATGTTGGCAAAAGTCAGGTTTAAGCAATAATTACTTACAAAATCACTTATCAGCGAAAAATGATCAACATGACCTATAGCCAACTTGTAATACTCAAGAGCCAAGAATATCTTGTAAATTATATCCTTATAAACGGTGAGTACTGATGTCATCAGTTATAAACGGTGAGAAGTGATGTCATTTCTTTCACATGACCCACTGAAACTTGTGTATTATAATAAAGTATCTGTTAGGAATTCAAATGGGCAGCACTCCGATTAAAAGAAAAGCCTTTATTTTTCACATGCAGGGCAACAGCTGTTGCCCTGCATGTGAAAAATAAAGGCTTTTCTTTTAATCGGAGTGCCGCCCATTTGAATTCCTAACAAATATCGCATACGTGTGGAAGGACACGTGGGAAAAGTGCACCCGTGAACAAAGTTGCAGACAAGTGAGTGCGACCTAAATTGATTTCAATTTATAATAAAGTATCCCCTGTTGCAAAATAAGTTACCTCGGAGTTCAATGACCTGTATAAAAACACTCGTGTTTTTATATGGTCATGAAACTCCTCGGTAACTTATAATATCCTTATAATTTACAAGAGGGTACTTTATTCACTATATAAAACGGTGATTAGTGATGCAATCGGTTATAATCGGCGCTTAGTGGTAATTTCTGTCACAGGACTCATTGAAATTGTGTAGCATCCCCTTAAGAGTCCCATGACCTGTATAAAAACACTGCCTTGAGTTTTTATATGGTCATATGGTTTTATATGGTCATGGAACTCTTCTGTAACTTATAATATCCTAATACAATAATATCCTTTAAAATACAGGGTACTTTATTCACTCTAATCCAATATATATTAATATTTGGAAGAGCAGTTTTTAGTGCATCACTTTAAGCAATATGGAAACAAAGAAATCCTGCCCATATCATATTTTCAGTGGTACAATCCTTAAGGATATTGGGTCCTGGGAAAATTTTAAAAGGAGTTGTTCACCTTCAAACACTTTTTTTGAGTTCATTTGTTTTCAGAAATTACGTTTTTCCAATTACTTTCTTTTTTCTATTTGTGACAGTTTTTCCAATATTGATGTTTAAAGAGCACCTGTTGAGTGAAAATATTTTCCACAACCAAAAGGTGTGGGCTAATAGAGCCCCTCCCAGTGAGAGAGTGCCCTAGTGCTAGTAGGGGGCAATTTAAAAAAAACAAAAACAAAAAACTACTGTTACCCCCAACCATAATGCAGACTATTAGCTTGCATCTTTGGTTGGGGAAAAATATTTTCTCCCAACAGGTGCCCTTTAAAGGGGTGGTTCACCTTTCAGGTAACTTATTATGCTATAGAATGGTCAATTTTAATAAACTTTTCAATTGGATTTCATTTTTTTATTTTTTATAGTTATTTGCCTTTTTTTTTTTTGACTCTTTGCAGCTTTCAAATGGGCGTCGCCGACTCCCTTCTAAAAAACAAATGTTCTGTAAAGCTATTGTTACTTTTTATTACTGATCCTTCTATTCAGGCCTCTCCTATTCATATTCCAGTCTCTTGTTCAAATCAATGCATGGTTGCTAGGGTAATTTGGACCCTAGTTACCAGGTTGGTTAAGATGCAAATTGAAGAGCTGCTGAATAAAAAGCTAAATAACTCAAAAACCTTCAATAATAAAAAGTTAAAACAAATTGCAAATTGTCTCAGAATATCACTGTCTACAGCATACTAAAAGTTATCTCAATGGTGAACAACCCCTTTAAAGTTTCATTTTTCACCTTGTTAGGTCTTTCTAAAGCAGCTTTGAAAGGGGGGGGGGGGTCACCTACTCTGTAAACTGTTCTAAATTGATACAGTTCTTAATTTTTGTCCCTGCTGAGCAGAATTCCCCAGTAATAATTTTGTGGATAGGTAATAGTTCAGACTACATGAAGCCAGCTAAATCAGTGGTGCAAGATGATGCATGGCAAATCGCTTCTGAATACAATCGATAGGGAAAGCTTTGCTAATGGCAGATGGAAGTTTATGCATGAGGAAATGCATCTACCTGACTTAAGCAAAAAGATTCCTATCGACTATATGGAGTCACACCCTATTAGAGGAAAAACATAAGAGCCCATTGGTTTCCTTTGTCATGCAAACATTTTATAGGGTATACATACAGTTTTAAGAATACCTTTTTAGACTCTAGGTGTACTTCTTCCTGACAGCACTGCCTGCAGAATGAGTTTATTTCATTTAGACCAAACTGCCCAAGCAAGTCACAGGAACTGCACAATAAATTGCTGGAGAAGCCAAGATCTCTGCATGCTTCTGAAGAGAGCTCTGCACCATAAGACGCCAGCTGAAAAAGATATTTTAAGTAGATGAAGCACCAACTGAGGGTTTGGAGGAGAATATGCAATTTGAAGATTTTTCCGCTCTTGTTCTCAAAACATTCATTAAAGGGATGCAGACACATTCCTAAAACTATAACCAACTATTACCAACTACTAAGCAGTGCAGCTTTATCTTTATCAGAAGCGCCCCTAAGCTACCAGCAGCACATAGTGTGTAGGTTATGCAGTGCTTCCTTTGGTCACACTAAGCTCTCGCCATAGGAATTTAAGTGTACATAGTACTCTAGAAATAGCACAGCTACCACAACTGGCAACCAGATCGCCACACTCTAGCACCTTCAAATTAGCCATTTTATTCAGACCACTGCCTGGTCGCTAGGGTATATAACACTAAAGGAACATTAACATCAAAAAAATGAAAGTGTTTTAAAAGTAATAAAAAAAAATAATGTGTTGCCATGCACTGGTAAAACTGCTGTTTTGCTTCAGAAAAATATATAATAAGCTGCTGTGTAGCAATAGGGGGGCAGCCATTCCAAGAAGAAAAAGGCCCACGTTACACAGCTATAGCAGATAAGCTCACATAATGGTGGTGTCTGCTATCCATTATTTAACCTGTGCCATATAGCCGTTTTTAAATTTCCGCCATTGCTAAACAGCTTGTTTATAGTAGTGTTTCTGAAGCAAAAAAGATCAATTTTACCAGTGTAGGGCAACACTTCAGAAACACTACTATTGTTTATATAAATAAGCTATCTTGTAGCAATGGGGGCAGCCAATCAAAGGAGAAAAGGCTCAGGTTAAACAGCAGATTCTGTAGAACATAATGGTGTTATCCGTTACCCACTATTTATCCTGTGCCATACTGTATAACCTTTTTTCAATTTCTACAACCAATACACAGCAGCTTGTTTATATGAAATATAATAGTGTTTCTGAAGCAAACAGATCAGTTTTATCAGTGCAGGGCAATATTTTATTATATTTTCATTACTTTAAAACACTTTAATTTTTTGGTATTACTGTTGCTTTAAATGCCAAACTAGAGAGATACTTAAATTTTTAAAGTTATTAACCCTTTTAAAGGAGATGTCCACCCAAAAGTGATTTCTTTTCCATTCATAATAAATAAAAGTGTGATTCTAGACCACTTTCTATTAGCTATAAATTTTAATTGTTAAACTGTATTTGTAAATTACATAACCGAAAGCGGTTTCAGGCAAGGGCCTTCTCAGTTTGCAGAACTATAGAAATCCACACTTCTCTGGCCAAGACTCAAGTTCCTTCAATGCATTGCACACATCTATTATTGTTTGCAGGAACCAGCTACCAATACAATGTTGTAATGGTATGAGTATCATGGAAAAGGAAGGTCATTGTAAGAGCGAGATTGTTACCAATAAAAGACAGAACTGTAGGACTAAAAGACAGAATTTTGTCTGTTAATTTACTTGTGATAAAACATGAATGTGTGCCCTTGTTTTATTTTTATGCACAGTAAAATTGTATGGTCCCAGGGTCCCCTTATATTTTTTCCGAAACATTTACATGAAGCAGGGTTTTACACACGAGCCGTTTTGAGACCTGCATTGTTCAGGGGTATAGTTTTCCACAAGTGTTACTGCACACACCAAGTGCTTACATCACTATCTGGCAGCCAATAGGAGACACACAAACCTTACGCGTTTCGGGAGTTATCCCTTAGTCATAGGTTATGACCTATGACCTATGACTAAGGGATAACTCCCGAAACGCGCAAGGTTTTTTTCTCAGCAGGAATTCCAATAAACCTTATTTTCAGAAGTGCCGTCTTTCTTCGAGTTCTTGTCGTGTTTACAGTGGGGACACTGTTGGACGGAGCACCTGATCTGAGGGGAGAGCGGTGAGCATGTGCGGTCCTTTTTCGCCTTTCTAAGGATTTAATGGCTTAGAAGCCAGAAAAAAAAGTACAACTCAAGAAGCACATTGTGGTGGCTTGGCCTGCATGACGTGCCATAGAAGATTACTACTTGTGCAGTTTCAGATACATAAGGACATATTTATCAAGAGGCCAAAG
The DNA here is from genome assembly GCF_017654675.1 of Xenopus laevis. Lineage (NCBI taxonomy): Eukaryota > Metazoa > Chordata > Amphibia > Anura > Pipidae > Xenopus > Xenopus laevis. The sequence goes on along the minus strand of NC_054377.1, from coordinate 102,648,446 downwards.
AGCACAGTTCAGAGGGAAATGTTACTGCTTTCTAGTCACTTGCAAGGGCAATTTAGGGGCACTGTTTTCAAAAGGCAAACTTTTCCTCTGTTCATTTGTGTGGGGTTTTAAGGGCACATCTATCAATTTTAAAGGGATCCTGTCATCAGAAAACATGTTTTTTTTTTTCAAAACACATCAGTTAATAGTGCTACTCCAGCAGACTTCTGCACTGAAATACATTTCTCAAAAAAGCAAACAAATTTTTTTTAAATTCAATTTTGAAATCAGACATGGGGCTAGACATTTTGTCAATTTCCCAGCTGCCCCTGATCAGGTGACTTGTGCCTGCACTTTAGGAGAGAAATGCTTTCTAAGGCAGGCTGCTGTTTTTCCCTTCTCAATCTAACTGAAGGAGTCTCCGTGGGACATGGGTTTTTACTAGTGAGTGTTGTTCTTAGATCTACCAGGCAGCTGTTATCTTTTGTTAGGGAGCTGTTATCTAGTTACCTTCCCATTGTTCTTTTGTTTGGCTGCTGGGGGGGGGAGGGAGGGGGTGATATTACTCCAACTTGCACTACAGCAGTAAAGAATGATTGAAGTTTATCAGAGCACAAGTCACATGACTTGGGGCAGCTGGGAAATTGACAAAATGTCTAGCCCCATGTCAGCTTTCAAAACTGAATGTAAAAAAATCTGTTTGCTCCTTTGAGAAATGGATTTCAGTGCAGAATTTCAGTGCAGAATTCTGCTGGAGCAGCACTATTAACAGATTGATTTTGAAAAAAAAATGTTTTTTCCCCCCATGACAGTATCCCTTTAATGTATATTATTTACCTCCGGTGAACTAGAGCAAGCTCTTTTTAACATTCGATAAATATGCCTAATAACTTCATTGTGAAAAGAGGCATAGGGACTGACAATATGCAGAATGAATTTGAGCTCCGTTAGCCTGGAGATCACCCAGCAACAGTAAGGTAAAATTACGGATTGGTCTGTTGCCCTTTATCAACTCTCCCCAGGACAAATGATATGGAGAAAACCTTGACACATTCAGTAGTATCACCAGAAACCACAGATTGCCAGTCTGGGCCTGGTCCTTTATGATCACTGATCAAGTCAGGACTGAGTTAAAAGACCAAAGGGGACCAGGAATTGCAGAAGGGCCACAATAATGCAGCACAGGTATGCAAAAGCTGCAACCCTCCAGCTGTTAAATACAATTTATAGCCTCTGCTCAACATCTTTGTCTGTCTGTCAAATGTTGGGCAGGATTGGATTCACACTAGACATCCTTACATTGCAGACCCAATGCAACCACGATGAAAGAAATAGTAACCCCAAAGAGAATATAGATTTATACTTTTTTTTATTTTTTTATTTAAAGGGGTGGGTCACCTTCCGAACAGTTTTTTCAGTTCAGTTGTTTTCAGATTGTTCCCCAGAAATAAAGACTTTTTTTTCCCAATTACCTTCCGTTATTTATTTTTTTGCTGTTTTTCCAAAATCTAAGTTTAAAGTTGAATGTCCCGGTCTCTGGTGTGAATCTGGCAGCTCAATAATTCAGGTGCAGACTCTAAACTGTTACAATTTTGCAACATTCGGTTGATACATTTCTCAGCAGCATCTCTGGAGTATTAGCAACTATTGTATCAATTCTAACAACTGCCTGTAATGAAACCCAGAGATTCTGCTCAGCAGGGACAAAGATAAGAAATGTATCAACTAAATGTATCTCTTTAGAACAGTTTACAGGGTCGGCGACACCCCCTCCCAGAGCTGCTTCAGAAGGTGAAAAATTAAATTTTAAGAAAAACGATCACACATAGAAAATAGAAAGTCATTGGGAAAAGTATTTAATTCTGGTGAACCATCGGAAAAACGATTTATGGTCAATGAAATGCCCAGCGTTATACAATTAAAAGGTTTTTTTCTTCCTATATATTCTGTAGAGAGCCATGAATGGCATTTGACCTCTTTATCTTCCTGTGTAAGAAGTAAAGCCATTGTATTCTACAGTGTCACCTGTGTCTTTTTGGCATATTAAGCTTGAGTGGCTGCCCCAATGGCTACACAGCAGATTCCTTCTATAAACTATAGGAGTACTTTAGAATCAAACACATTTGCACCAGTGCAGTGAAACAGTTCATTATGTTAAAGTACAGCGCTTTTATTTTCGGGGTCACTGGTTCTTTATCATAGATGGTTACAACTGGGACAACACCTGACTCTGTGACTGTTCCAAAGAAGCCATTCCTCTCCCCTGAGAATAGAGATTCCAGCGAACTCGACTGTTCCGGGTCTACCGGTAAATACAGGAAGTAGCTCTGGGCCACGTCACCTCACTCAGCTCCCACAGTTGTGTGCTTCCGCGCAAACTATCACCCACCGCACCGCGGTGACTACAGCCTAATAAATAAACCCTTCCGCTGGCCAGAGAATTTGCCCGAAAACTGCAGCACCTACCGCCTGTAGCACAGCCACCAACCACAGCAGCATCCTCTCCGCCGCCATCTTCCCACCAGGCACTGCTGAGCCCCTCCCACAAGCTGCTGCTTTTATAAGCGCCTGTACAGTCGGCACCAGGAACTACTTGGAGCACAATCCTGGAACGACTAATATTTATTTAACAGAGCAGGGAAAGTTCTAGGAGGTGTCGACCAAGTCGGAGCACCAGCTGTAGTAAGATTAAAACTCTCAGAATCACATGAACGCAGGATCTGTACGTGGAGTGATATAGCAGTGTAAATATACTGACAGACAGCTGCACGGCTGCCTGAGTTGCTCTTTGACAGGGACCAATCATTTTCAGGTCTGTTGCAGGCACACTTTGGACAGCTCTGTCTCAGTCCGGGTCCTGAGCTCTATACCACCATTATCATTCATCTGTTTTAGAACAACTTGGATTCCAGTCGGTTAGTGCCCAGCTATAACCAATGAAAAACGAGAAGGTTGCTGTGGTTTGTTGCTTGGCAACCAGCACCTGGAAGGTCTACTAACTGGGCGGAGTCTGCGTGACACACGTAACACGTTGTGGGCGGGGTGAAGTGACGTGAAACGCAATGGGCTGGCGCTGCTTATGCTGCAGCTTTTCGCCGGAGTAGCGGCGGGTGTTTACTGTAGGCTGGGAGCGGGGCTGTCTGAAGCTGCTGGTGACTGAGGCTCACGCTGCTCTTTGTCGCTGCGTCCGTATCAAGTGTGCCTGGAGAGCGGGAAGCCGCAGCGCCCTTATCCCACTCCTGATGCCCACGTTATGGTGCCATAGATCAATTTGATGGGGCTCTTACGGATTATGATGCCGCCCAAGTTGCAGCTGCTGGCAGTGCTGACCTTTGGGGTCTTAATGCTTTTCCTGGAGAACCAAATCCAGAACCTAGAGGAATCACGGGAGAAGCTTGGTAAGAGCAGATTTAAGGATTGGAATACATCTTCTCTATGCACAAGCTCCGTCCTACTTTCCTTCATTCGGGGTGTCCAACCTGCAGCCCCCCAGCTGTTAGCCAACAATTGCACCCCGACAGCGCAAAGTCGCCATTCTTTTATCCAACCACAACTAAAGGCCGTAGCAGGACTGGGGCAGATTGGTGCACATGCCACCAGCACACCTTCAACCAGGTGTAAACCCTATAAGATTTGCCTAGTCAAAGAAATTGGAAATTCTAAGCAACTTTCCAGCATACATTTATTGCAAAATACCTGTGCTCTTAGTTATTTGCAATTAAATCAATACCTGCCTGTCACCTGCAATTCTGTGCCAAGTCTGTGTTCCTGACTTGGACAATGTAGCAGAAAACTGCTGGTTAACAGATGTGTGGAGAAGCATGCAAGTTTGATTTTCTGCTAGCATCCCTGTAGTAACTGCTTTACCAATAACAACGCGGATGCATAGCACTTATTCATGTGTCTCCATATGTTTTGTTTTGTTTTTTATCATGGCTTAGAGATAATAAGGAATTAAACATAGAATGATCTTGCACACTAATCAAGCACTAACAAGCAGGTCGTACTGCAGTTAAACATTTTTTATCAAAGATGTACACATTACAATATATACAGCATACATTGACAATGATCATCAAAGCCATAAAGATACAGTACATACCACCCAGCAATAAACAGCATACAAGTATGAAAGCGAATACTCTGAATGAGAGCATTAACCCAACGTTTCGGCAAGGAGCCTTTGTCAAGGGAACTTGCCGAAACATTGCAGTATTTCTCTCGTTCAGGGTATCCGCTTTCATACCTGTTGTTTATTGCTGGGTAGCTTTATGGGCTTGGTGATCATTGTCAATGTATGCTGACATATATATATATATATATATATATATATATATGATCATTATATATATATATATATATATATATATATTATATATATATATATATATATATATATATTGTAATGTTTGTTACATATACATCTTTGATAAAGAATGTTTAATTGCAGTACCACCTGCTTGATTAGTGTGCAAGAGCATTCTATGTTTATTTGTGTGATTTTAATCCTGTTATTATTGGGAGGATTATTTGATTTTAACACGTTAAATACAAATTTGTAAAAAAAATGTATATATGGGCAAGCTTTTCTAGCCCAGCGTGCCCTCCATTATCTTTGATAATAAGGAATGAATCCAGGCAAGAGCCACTGTATATTTTGGTAGGGGTTAACAAAACTTTGCACTGCGCCTTTAAAGAATTTGGCTGTCTGAACCAGTTTCCAGTCTGCAAGTATATTCTGTAATACAGGTATGGGATCTGTTATCCAGAAACCTGTTATCAGGAAAGTTCTGAATTACAGAAATGCCATCTCCCATAGACTCCATTTTATCCAAATTATCCACATTTTTAAAAATGATTTCCTTTTTCTGTGCATTATTCAAACAGTGCCTTGTACTTGGTCCAAACTAGGATATAATTAATCCTTATTGGAAGCAAAACCAGCCTATATAATGTTTAAATGATTTTCTAGTAGACTTAAGATGTGAAGATCCATATTACAAAAAGATCTGTTATCCGGAAAACCCCAGGTCCCAAGCATTCTGGATAACAGGTCTCATACCTGTACTTTTATTGGAACTGTTTGCATCCATGTGCAGAGCATTCCATGAAGTAGATTGTTGTGCCTTTGTATTATAGAGCATCACTTTACATTTCATTTACACTAGAAACAAGTAAATTGGCTCCTGTGGAGTTCAAGCCTTTTATGTGTCAACATTAAATCTAAATGGTGAATGAGTTGTGATACATTTGAGCATATGATTTCAGAATGTGAACATCCCGTAGCCACGATTTTCTCTTGATAATATAAAAAGTGGTTATTTTCTATGAGAAGGGAAGTTTCTGAAACAGTGTTTTGAGTGTATAGAATGGCTACCTTGTCTGTTTTATACAGTTTGTATTGTATTTTGTTTATATTTAGGATCTATGTAAATATAATTTTTTACCCATACACAGCATACATAAAACAAAATTTGATTAGAGGTACCATCTCATTCCTGTATACAGAAATAGATATTCTAATGCTGCATCACTTATTTGCAAATAAATTAGAAGCATATTAAAGTGTTTGTGGAATACCCCACAACACATTTTGATACATTGTATGTATGTATAACTTTATTTGTAAAGTGCTGTTGAGGATTCGCAATGCACATAAAGCATTAGCATTTATATAAAGATCTGGTTTTGCTGTATCGTTTAAAGGAACAGTAATACAAAAAAAGCTTTTTTAAAAGTAATTAAAATGTAATGTCCTGCATTAGTAAAAATTATGTTTTGCTTTAGAAAGACTACAAAATTTTATATAAATAGGCTGCTGTGTAGCTGTGGAGGCACCCATTCAAGCTGAAAAGGGAGAAAATGCACTGGTAACTTAGCACATAACAGATAAGCTCTGTAATAGAATAGAATGATATTCTACAGTTTACATCGGTTATCTTCTATATAATTTGTGCTTTGAATGGCTGCCCCATGGCTACACAGCAGCTTGTTTATATAAACTATCATAGTGTTTCTGAAGCAAACACTCCAATTCTACCAGTGCATGGGAAACAATACGTTATATTTAATTACTTTAAAAAAACGTAAATTTTTTTGGTGTTACTGCTCCTTTACGAATTGACTGAAGGTTTGGTCATAGTAGCTGAACATGGGAAATCATCAACCCCAGGTCCCGAGCATTGTGAATAACAGGTCCCATACCTGTATAATGTATTCGCCCTGTGCCAATGTGTGGTACAGGGAACTAGTTTATATTTTCACTAAGAATGATGACACATTGGGGGTCATTTATCAACACTGGCCAAATTTGCCCAAGGGCAATAACCCATGGCAACCAATCAGAGTGCTGCATTCATTGTTCTACTTGCAGCTGTCTTAAAACTAATCACTGATTGGTTGCTATAGGTAAGTGCCCATGAGCAAATTTGGCCAATGTTGAAAAATGAGCCCCATTGACTGGCACAGTGCATGTCATATCCTTTCAGGATGTGGATTGCAAGAGGTATTCATTGAAGGTCATTTTGGCAGCAGTAATCAAATGGCAATTGACTGCTAGCTATGGAAAGACTCGCACACCATTAACTATGCTCTAATACCATTAATGTAAGATACTGTTTCATTTGTACTTTAAACAAACTCAGGAAGTATTTATAAGATTATAGAAAAAGATTATATATATTTTCATTATATTTATTGCATATCCTCACCACAACATTGCAGTTCGTTGTGAGCATGTGAAATAATTAAAAAAAAAAAAAAAAGTTATATGAATCTTTGATGGCAAAGGGCATAGGTGGACCTGTAGTTTTCAGACTTAATTGTTGCAAACTGTATTGTATGCTATAAAGTACTCTTGTGTAAAAAGTAAAAAAAACACTGGCTTGGGGGTTGAAAGTATGATTTTGCATCTTTATAGATCCATTGTAAGGCCTTAACTTGAGTATGCAGTTTTGGAAGAACTTTTGGGCCTTAGTCCTTAGAAAAGATATTAACAAGCTAAGAAGAATACACAGATTTATGTAAGCAAATACATGAGAAAATACTTAAAAGGTGGGGTCGGTTTCTCTGGAGATAAGGCAGTTGTGAGGGAACATGATTACATTAGTGCAGTGGTCCAAAACCAGTAGCTCATGAGCAACATACTGCTCCCCAAACCCTTGGATGTTGCTCTCAGTGGCCTCCAAGTAGGTGCTTATTTTTTAATTCCTGGTTTGGAGGCAGGTTTTGATTTCGTAAAAAACAGATGTACCACTAAACAGAGCCTTATGTAGTCAGCCAGTTCACATAGGGGCTACCAATAGCCAATTACAGCCCTTATTTGGCTCCATCCAGGAACATTTTTCATGCTTGTGTTGCTCCCCAACTCTTTTTACATCTGAATGTTGCTCACGGGTGAAAATGGTTGGGCATCCCTGCTCTAGTGCATTAGAGCATATTCTAGACTGATTGTGATTTTTTTTTATGTTGAAAAGAACAAGAGGCCACACCTTAAGGGCAAAGACACATGGTCAGATTCGGGGAAATTAGTTGCCTGGCAAAAAATCGCCCCTCCTTCTCCCCAAACTGCCTTCCCGCCAACTAGCATGTAAATTGCCAGCGGGATGGCACTCGGAGCTCTTTGTTTTCCGAAGTCCCCCGAAATCGCCAGCGGGATGGCGTTTCATTTTCTGAAATCCCCTGAAGTTGCCACTTCGGGCGACTTTCAGGTATATTGAATATTGCATTCAGGAAATTTGATTGCGTATGTATTCAGCTACTACTGCCCTACTGATGCCACGCTTTTTATAGTGAGTTTAATTATCAGGTCAAGTGATGACCCTTCTGTGTCCAATTTTAATGGATTAAGCTAGCAGCGCCTTGTGGTAGAGGAACATTTAAATAAAATTATGTAATGTATGCCTTGTCTTGGTTTTCTTTTTTTTCTTAGCTGTGCTTACACTGCATATTATAGTGGCCACACTGACGTATTACTTTATGCTTAAGTGATTGAGTATTTTTTTCTTATATTGGTCATTGTGTGGGACCCTTGGCAACGTTCCTGTTGCTTCTGCACCCATCCAAGATGTTTTGTTGGTTGATTACTGCGGTTGAATATAAAAAGTATATTAAAAATCATTTTGGTATCATTAAGTGCTTCTCATGGGTTCAGCTCAGTGAACTTGATCCTTAATCTGTGGGTCAGTACCCAAAAATGGAACTGCATACTATTTATGAAGGGTCTCCTATGATGGGAAACTGTGGTACTGGTATGTTTCGTGAGCAGGCCCAGAATTAAAGGGACCTGTGAGTTGGGTGGGTTCAGCCCAGAACAACACAACTTTCTTTAATGAAAAAGTAACCTATCTCCAATATACTTTAATTAAAAAATGTTTACCATTTTTATAAGAAACCTGACTGTATGCAGTGAAATTCTCCATTCATTTACTGCTGTGGATAGTAATTATCAGATGGTCCCTAACTGCTGAGCTGGAAAAAAATCATCCTTATGAACAGCAGGGGGAGCCCCCGTCTTACTTCCCAGCCATGCAGAACTCAAGCAGCTTTGTTTATGACGATCCCTAAGCAGTCCAGCCCACACTGAGCATGTGCACAGTCTTGGTCTTGCAAAGATGTTTAACAAAGTTATAAGATGGTGACCCCCTGTAGCCAACTTTGAAAGCATAAATCATTTGTTTGATTCGGCTTGTGGTGCAGTAAGTTCATGCTTATATTTCGTATACAAAATACAGCATTTCTAGCCTTATTCTATTTTAGACTTTACATGCCCTTTAAGTCGGGGCTAACATGCTGCAGGTATATACGGTAAATAATGACGGCAAACCTGCTCAGTTTAGTTGTGGGTTGAGTGAGGCCGAGTTAGGATCAGTGCAAGATAACATATCTTGTTCTAATTTATGTTTGCAGCACTGATTCTGCCATTTGGGTCGCCTAAGAAAACTGTAAAGAAATGCTGGTTTACATGATACTTGGGCATTCAGGTAGCCAATAAGAGGATATTCAGTTGTATTGTAAGCCACTGTGTTAGAGGACATGAAACTAACTGCATTATTAGATTCATATGGGATGACTTCGATTTGGTTAGATACCTATACTGGACAATTTTTAGAGTCTTTCTTCAAGCCATCCTCGGTGGGATGTTTTCACCTTTACAAAATTGCCTCCTGCATGGGTGACAAAACCACATAACAGGTCACTAAAACAGCTGCGTGTTAATCATTTAAATAGTTTTAGCACTCTAAAATACAGATGGAGGCAGTTTTGTGACTGTGTAAACTATAATTTGGTGACTTGCAATGAACATTTGTTTTTGGGTGTTTTGACACGTGCATGGGAGACAGTGTTGTTCTTGCCACAGCTGCCCATGTTCCTGTAATCTCAGACTACCCCCCCAGGTTATTTCCAGGCTTTCTATAACCCAAAAGACGGACTATGGGAAGTGGTTACAAAGGCTATAAACAGACAGGGTGAGACAGCAACAGTTTTATACATCATTAAAACAGCAAGCCAGTAAAACTTTCTATGGTTGAAATTGGTAAGTGACACTAAAGCTGGCCATACATACAGAGATCCACTCATTTGGCGAAGTCGCCATATAAGGGGATCTCTCCCCACCTTGAGGTATCCAATATTGGGCTGATTGCAGGTGCTAGGGCACAACAATGAGTTTACGGGAGGTTGGTTCAACTAACCAATGCGGCCCTCGATCCAACAGGATTTTTAACCCTGCCTGATGGACATCTGGCTGACTTTCAGCCAGATCTTGATTGGGGAAGGTCATTGAAGGGCCCCATGCACTGCTCAATAAACTGCCAACTTAATCTGTCGACAGCTTATATCTGCTCATGTATGTGGACCTTCTCACACTTCTAATATCTTCATAAAGGTGGCCATAGATGCAAAGATCCACTCGTTTGGCAACATCGCCAAACGAGCGGATCTTTCCCCGATATGCCATTAACAAGCATGGCTATATCGGGGGTAATCTGATTGTTCGGCCGTATGGCCAAACGATCCGATTACGAGGTGCCATGGGCTCCGGCGGGATCGGTCGGGTCAAAATCAAACCTGACCGATCGACCAAACGACCGATCTCCGCCGGACGAAAAATGTCTGCACACACCACACACGATCTGAAAATCGTACGAATCCTCGATTCGTACGATAGGAAAATTGAGGCACCTTTTTTACAGAATAAATTGTGTTCTTTTGCAACATGTTGCATTGTGCAGGACAAAATGCATCATTAAAAGCTGCTTGATTTTTATTGTTGCCTCTTTCAATCCAGATGTGTTTGTCACTCTGTTTGCAGGGTTTATTTGAAGGAGAATTCAACCCCTTCATCGCTAAAATCCCTCCCCCCGGGCAAATGCCCCTAACTTGTTACTGACTCCTCTGTGCAGTTCCTCTCCTGTTGAGTTCACTGCAGCCATTTTCGCCTTTGCGCTCTTCTTCCTGTATTCGCCGGCATTTGGTGGCGCATGCGCAGTAGAGGGATTTACCGGTAAGGATCTATTGTGCATGCGCCCGAAAGTCACAAAGTTTCCGGTTTCTTTTTTCGGAAACTTCATGACTTTCAGCGCATAGATGCGAAATTGCACAAGTGGAGTTGCTAATAGCATCCACTAAGCAGTGTTCTTTCATTTTCTACTAGGTATTATACTGCTCAAAACAAAGTCTGCATGGTATTTGTTACTTGAAGTTCCTAAACCTGACTGTTTTGCCAACCTGACTGTCCCATCTCAGTCTGTCAGTTAGAGTTTCTAATGCTAACCGATTACTGCTGCTCAAATATGGCAGCCCCCACCCAGAGGAACATGGGGGTAATAAAGGTAATGTAAAAGCATCAGGCAAATTCTTTTATGGCAAAATTATAAATAACATTCAAAAACAATGTTATGACAAATTCAAAAAATTTCCTGGTGTCAGTATCTCTTTAACATCAGCATTTGAAAACTACATTTTCTTGTTCACAAGTAATGTGCTGAAGCAGCTGTTTAATTCCACTTGTACAGAAATATAGTAAAAGTTTCTTGAGATGCATTTAAAAGTCAGTTTTAGGTTGATTCGTTTTGATACTATTTCTTCCCGATGGATTCTTTGCCCCAGGGAATACCACACTGCTTCATTATTCTAATGGATGTGCCGATATCTGTAGTTTCTGAACAATAAAAACAATTGGTCAGCATGCTTTATATGTCACTTGCTGTTACAGCACAGTGCAAACGTTTATATTAAAACATATGAAAATAACACTACGTATACTGTCCAATTTATAATTGTTATGGACAATTTTCAGAATATTAAACTTTGAGCTTTAAATGTATGATAAATAAAGCAATTGAAAAGCGTCTGTTACTGGTGAATACTCGTGTTGGGAAAATGCGTTCCTCTAGTTTAGTATTTGCTTAATTTCTAAGTTAGTGTAGCACATGTATATATTCCTGTCATTTACCACTGTACTGCATGCCTATTCCACTTTTAATTTTGTTTCTTCATTACTTTTAATCTCATAAATTAAAGTTGTATTTGTTTTGTATGTGTTATTAAATGTTACACAGACAAAATCTCCCATCTGTCATTTCTTATAAAGAAACTTTTCACATAAGCCCCTACTTTATTCACTACACTATAATCAGACTGAAAAGCGTTTTTGCATTTTGCCTGACAAAATGTAAATGGTTAGTAAATGAGGTAGGTGACATCAAAAATAATTTTAATTTCTTCAAGTCTTGTGATTCTAGGCCAGTTTCATGACAAAAAAATAATTTGTCTGAATTATTGTGTTCTCTTACATCAGTGCTATCCAACTGGGGACCAATTATTGTTGGAGAGCTGGCCAGGATATGGGAGGTGTCCACCACTATATCCCCTTTGTTATATGTTACACAATCTGTCATTACCTGTAGTTACAAATACAGGGCCTAGACAATTTTGTCTTAAGGGTAGAAGACCACAAGTAATCAATTACCTGGTATTAGAGACCCTTCTTTCCTGTTCAAAACAGACTTTGTATTTGTGGAACAACTTTTATAATGACATCAGGGGGATAAGATGATGTGAATAAGAAGCATCTGCGGGGGCTAAGGAGTACTTAGTTTTGACTGATGCACAATTTCAGAGTCTATATGTGAAACATATCTTATCCAAAGTTTTCTGTAGAAACTTCTAGTTATGCACCTAAGTGACGCCACATGAGCCTTTGGCCTTTCATGCATCACAGTTAAAGCAATGTAGCTATAGGACATTGGAACATTCCTTGAGCAGCACAGTGTATACTAACCCTAGTTGAGAAAAGTTCTAATGTGACCCTCAAAACTGCTGGGTCATGTGATTTGAAATGTATTCCAGTATGCCACTTAATATGCCTTTCAAAAGCTTTCTTGTTTCCTATATTTTATATTTTTATAAAGAATGGCTCTGCTAAACATTCAGTCTTAAGGCACAGTGCCAGACATCAAAGAATCATGGAAGACCAAGTAAAGTGGTCTGGCAAGCACAAAGTGAAGCTTCTTCTGTATTCTTGGAAAAAAATAGTTGATGTAGTGTAGACCATGAAGTATTTTTTTTTAAGCTCCCAAATGTAAACACCCTAGAAAAGTTAGAGCTCTTGGACTTACACTAATGGGGTGTTTTGACCACTGTTGATGTCGGTCAGAATACAGTTAAAACCTCCCTGCCTACCTGTCACCCCTTAAAAGCATCCTGTCTAAAAGAGATGTAAAAGGGCAATATTTACTTAAATATATAGACCAGTTTGGTAAGAATCTTTAATATGCCACTTAATATGATATAAACTATCTGTTGCTTAAGTGTTCATTTTGGGGATATAGTTTTCTTTTAACGGTATGGTGAGTGACAGACAGCCATTTTAACTGGCACTCTTCTTACTAAAGTCAATGGTAGTGTGAGAATACATTAGGCCCTACAGTGATGGTCAAGATCTACAAATTTCTTTTCACACATCACAGTTTTACTGGTATTTACTGAATTTGCCTTTGAACAAAGACATGGGGCAATTTCAGACATTTAGTTCCACATCTAATAATAGCTCCTAAATCAACCCCCAATTATTTATATGGCAATCAGAACTCTATGTAGGTTTGTCCATTTCAATCTTGCTGTCCTGTGCATGTGCTGATAAGAAAAGATGAGGGTACCGCCTCCCAATGACACTTATTTTATGTACCATCCATCTAAAGCTGTCACCTTAGGCATAAACCCTTGGTGCCTATATGGTAAATACCTGGTGACAGTCCCATGCAAGTGTGAATTCTTATGCAAGGCAGTTGTCACCTGGCCACACTGGCTGCTGCTTTTTTTTTTTTTTTAAAGTTTTAATCGTGAAAACTCTTTGGTTTTTGTAATTTCCTGCAAATTGGCAAGCAAGGAGTTGAGACTATTCCATATTAGGTCTTGTGGCGTAGATAATTACATTACCAGTGCACAACTCACTCCCTTCTTTACTTCTAGTGACTGTTTTGTTTGGAATCTATAATGCAAAGAGTTTGGCTGTGCACTGGTAATATCATTATCTTCCACACAAGGACCGAACACAGAATAGCTTTAGTATGTCTGTGTTTAGCTCAATAAATAGCAACGTAGCATTTTAGTAATTAAAATAATATGCAAAAATGGCACAAACCCTATTTGCTAAACCTGTGTTGGAAAAAGTGTATACTTCCCCTTTAAATCCTAATGAAAATCATTATTTCTTCCATAGAAGCACATTACATCTTTGATTCCAGCTTTGAACAGTGTGGAAGCATTGCGTTCTTTTATATGTGCAGCTGTTGATTTATCTCAGTGCATTAGCAGTTCAGAAGGCTCTGTCATGTGCATTAGGCATAACGAGGAATGCTCATTTATGCTTTCATAGCTTTGCACAAGTGGAGATGAGTGCTGTTAAACATCACAGATGCACTTTCTATATTCAGGCCACTAGTACACAAACAGATTGCAGGGACATTATCTTGTATTTGTGACTATTTCACTAAAAATCAGAATGTGTACAAATGAAATCTAGGTGATAGAGTTGTTATTATAGCAAGGAAATGCTATTAATAAAGGATTGATCTAAAGGTAAAATTTTATGCTTAAACAAGCCAATTTGCATTAAAGTAACACTGATACATTGGTAATTTCTATTCTCTTGGATTCAGTATATTTCATCTTTGGGGTGATCTTTCCTATCATAACTCTCTTTAGATGGGAAAGTCCTAATTTGGAGTAGTGTAGCGATCTTACTCCGATCTCAGTAGGGCTTTTCTACTCCCGGGGGGGGGGGGAGAGATTAGCTATGGCTTGGGCCTATTGGGAGAGTGTACTTAAATGTGCTTAAATTTACTTCTGGAATGTTGGGATGTAAACATACCCTCCAGCTTAAACTCCCAAGTTGCTGCTCTGAGTCAGTCTACTTTATAGGAAAGCCGTAGTGCTGCCTAATGAAATATATTGAGTGAAATGCTGGAAACTGCATCAAAGTTACATACAGTGCTGAACAGCTTCAATCCATGCTCAGACGAAAATTCGCCAACGATGGCTTTGCCGCCTTTGCCACACTTCGCCAGGTGCAACTTCACACAGACAACGCAAATTCACTAAGTTGCACTAAGTTTGCGCCAGGCATAGCGAAGTTGCGCTAGCGTTGGATAATTTGCATACTGCGGGAAGTTACATTTCAATGGGATTTGGCAAAAATTTTAACTTTTTTTTGGACCAAGTCCTATCTACTCTATTGCACTTCGCCTGGTCTGAGGTGGCGAAGGCAAGTCTGGCGATAGAGGTAACATTCAGTAAATTCAAGTAGTAACGCTCTTTCGCCAGAGTTTTCGTTAGAGTTTGAGTTGTGCCAGAGTCTATCTCTATTGGTGAAGTGCTGAAATTACGTCACGCTGGCGAATTTTCGCCAGCATTGGCCACTTCGCCTTTTAGTTAATTTGCCCCTTTAAGTGAGAATGATGCATTATGTGATTTTTACTCTAAAAGCCACTAAAACGTGGGAAAGTTAGGCTCACTCATCATCACAGCAGCATGTATGGCACAGAAAAGCACACCTGGCCTGTTTGTGAATAGATTTACACTCATGTGCTGTTTTGCCTATTTACTTCCAGTAGGAAGTAATTGATAATCTTAAAGGACCAGTAATGCTTAAAAAATGTTTTTACATTTGGAGGGTTATTTTTCAAAGGTTGTGTGTGTGAGTCTTTTATACCTCAAATAAATTCACAACTCAAATGTTTTCTTATTTGTGAAAAAACTCGAATCCGTGTAATCAGGTTGAAAAATTCGAATACTCTAATTGATTGAGTTTTCAGTGAAAAAAAAACTTGAATCGCTCAAATTGAGTTTTCGTGTACAAATGACCAAAAAAATAAAAAAAAAACCCCGAACATCATGAAGACTACAAACATCTTCAAATGGTTCAAGAAACCTCTGCCATTGACATCTACATGAGTTCAATAGGTGTTAGCTGGATTATTTTCAGATTTGAGCTGTTAACACAATAATTCACGTTTTTTTAACCAATAATTCGAGTTTTTACTGAAAACTACCCTTGAAAAGTTGAATTTTTTGGGGAAAAACACAACTCGACCTTTAATAAATAAACCCATTCCAGTTTGCATCTTTTGATCTAAAACCTATAAACAAACAATTTCCAGGGAACTAATGTCCAATTTTATGTAATGTATTATTCATTATGTAGTTCTAGAAAGCCATGAAAGGAATTTATCTTCTTGTGTAAGAACTTAACCCATTGTATTCTACACAGCTTTCTGCTATCCTCTTACCTGTGCCTTTTATCCTTTTGATTGAAAAGTAGCCCCCAATGGCTACACAGCAGCTTATTTACATTAACTATAGTAGTGTTTCTGAAGCAATAACACAATTTCTACCAGTGCAGGATAATAGTACCTTATATTTTAACTAATTCAAAATGCTCGCTCATTTTCTGGTGTTACTCTTCCTAACAATCTTTAAATCAGGATTTTTCCTTTGTATCCTTACGGACCATATTTGCATTTTGGTTCAACTTGTGTGCTACAAGGGGTTTAGCGGCCCTTCATTTGTGTGATCATTTTGATCAATTGCTTAAAGCTTTATGGCATCTTAAGATTTTGCAAATTTTTGTATAGTTTCGTAGATGCCCATACATAAATACACAACAATAGCCTGCAATCCTTAAAGTCAAACAAATAACACCAGATGGGCCTTATGAAGTCTGTAAATCAGAAGTTTATAATATATTTAGCAGAAAGTATCAAATATATTGGCAGTTGAAGCAGCTATTATTTCTTGTTACATGTGTTTTATTTATTTATTTTTAATTTTGGCTTCTAGTGCTCAGGATCAAACTTTATAAAAGAAATGAATGAATCCAATAAAATGCACTTCTCTAAAGTACATCAAATATTCAACCATTTAGATATCTTAAATTGTTCCATAAAGTTTAGGCCATAGCAGAATAGAAAATGTGCTGGGCTGATCCAATGTCCCTTATTAATGAGAATTCTATAACATTGTTGCCAACAGCTTTATTCAGCATGACCCAATACATGGAGATTGTGCTTAAAATGTGTTTTTTTTATTTTTTATTTATTAAATATATCTAGTGGTATAGCTAGGTCTTTGGGCAAGGACTCTTGTCTCCATTATTTCCTGATCCTGTATGCTCAGCCCAGTGCAAAAAGAGAAAGTGAGCCCCATTATAGCAAGCAAATACTTACCCCTCTGCGTAGAAATTTAGCTGTAAGTTTTAACAAATAGCACGTTTTAATCTGATTTTCCCGGGATAAAGCCACAGTGATCAAACATGGATAACAACACCAATCTATTTGTACAATATTTTATAAGAGCCTGTGGAAGTGATTAGGGACACTGCAATGCAAAATGAAGATCCCAATGGCAGTAAATGTTGTAGGAGTTAGGACTTGGTTGCCTCCAAAAGTGTTATGTGCTATGGGATGTTTTGTAATGCCTTGCATTGTGAATGGGAACACATTTTTTAATTTAACAGGTACAGGATCTATTATGTGGAATGTGCTGGACCTGGAGACTTTCTGGATAAGGAATCTTTCCATAATTTGCATCTCCATACCTTAAAGTGATACTGACACTAAAAAATGAATTTTAGCATATGAATGTACATTAAATGTTACCTATAGGTCATGTTGATCATTTTTTGCTGAGAGGTTTGTTTTTGTATATAATTGTTAGTTGAAGTTCCTAAGCCTGACTCTCTGACTTTGCCAACCAGACTGTCCCATCTCAGCCTGTTAGTTACAGTTTCTAATGCTAACGGACTCCTACTGCACAAATATGGCAGCCCCCTCATACAGGAACATGGGGAATCAGACAGGTAATGTAAAAGCATCATGCAAATACTTTATGGAAAAGTTAGAAGTAGCTTGCAAAGCCAATATTATAATAGATGTAAAAAAAAGTTTAATTTCAGGTGTCAGTATCTCTTTAAGGGGCAGGTTTATCAAGGGTCGAATAGTAAATTCTAATTCAAATTTTCCAGTTTTCAAAATTCACACATGTAAATAGAATATGGATAGATGCAGCTTAGTTAAGATCATGTACAAGATACTGTTTTATTATTACAGAGAAAAGGGAAATCCGTTTTACAAACTAGAAATGGGTTCTATGGGAGCTGGACTTCCTGTAATTCTTACCCTCATTTTTGTGCTGTTGTTTGGCTTTAGCTTCAACAGTCTATTTGGCACTGCCTTCCATCATTGTAAATTATTTTTATTATACTGTGCTCATATGGTGTTAATCATTATTCCCTGTACTGTAAATACAGTTATCCGGCACACTGTCCCCTGTAGTATGCAAAAGAAAATATTCTTTAATTTCTTGCATTTTATTGTAGAATGTGCATCAAAAAACCTGCTGGACAGCTTTTTTAAACTGTGTGCACAATGTATGCAGTAAAGCTGGTGGGTCTAAGTAAGTACATAGTTATCAAAATCAAAACTTCAGGTCTGCTGGAGTTAGTGAAGCAAAGAAGGACTCATATCAGGTTCTCTTAAAGGAAAACTATACCCCCCAAACAATGTAGGTCTCTATTAAAAGATACTGAGTAAAACAGCTCATGTATAAAACCCTGCTTCATGTAAATGAACCATTATCATAATAATATACTTTTTTAGTAATATGTGCCATTGGGTAATCATAAATAGAAAATTGCCATTTTAAAAAATAAGGGCCGCCCCCTGGGATCGTAAGATTCACTGTGCACACATACAAACCACATGTAAGGTCACATGAGCCAATTAACAGACAGAGTTCTGCCTTTTGCTTCCTCACTTCTTCCTGTTACAGTTAGTGTTGTAGTATTTCTGGTCAGGTGATCTCTGAGGCAGCACAGATAGAGTCACAAAATGGTGGTTCAAGGCAAGAGATGTAAAAGGGCAATATTTATGTAAATATATATTCCAGTTTGGTAAGATTCTTTAATATGTCATTCAATTTGATATAAACTATCTGTTGCTTAAGTATTCATTTTGGGGGTATAGTTTTCCTTTAATTGAAGTAGCAAACCATTAGCCTGTGTATGGTACCAAAACTTATCACATTTCGTGATCTATATCTGCCAATTCTTTTTAAATAGCAATCTGGCTGATCAAAAAGCAAAAGCCATTTCCCAACCCCTCTTAAAGGAAAACTATACCCCCCAAAATGAACACTTAAGCAACAGATAGTTTACATCATATTAAGTGACATATTAAAGAATCTTACCAAACTGATATATTTAAGTAAATCTTGCCCTTTTACATCTCTTGTCTTGAACCACCATTTTGTGATAGTCTGTGTGCGGCCTCAGAGATCATCTGACCAGAAATACTACAACTCTAACTGTAACAGAAAGAAGTGTGGAAGCAAAAGACAAAGCTCTTTCTGTTAATTGACCCATGTGACCTAACATGTATGGTTTGTTTGTGTGTGTACATTGTGAATCCTAGGATCCCCAGGGGTGTCCCTTATTTTTTTAAATACCAATTTTCTATTTATGATCACCCAATGGCATATACTACTAGAAAAGTATATTATTATAAAAATGGTTTATTTACATGAAGCAGGATTTGAAATATGAACTGTTTTATGCAATATCTTTTTATAGAGACCTACATTGTTTAGGGGGCATAATTTTCCTTTAAGTTCCCTGTGTAATTCAACTGTGCCATCACCTTTTTCCACTGTGAAGTGACGGATTCTGGGATTTAAAGTCTCTCTCCATAGTAGGTGACTGCAAACCCCAGAATCCATTATGGAACAGTGGAACAAGGTATGGGAGAGGCTGTATTACATTTTGAATGTAAGAGGTTTGGAAATAGTAGAGTATCATAGTTTAATTTTAATCTGTGGAATCCGTTATATCTGCATTTAGTGCCAAGTAGACTTATAATGACATAGTAACGTGTTTGGAAGATAGACCGGTATTTGTTAAACAGTACTCGACTATTTCATATTTAATTCAATACATTTTGTATTATTCTTTACGCATTAATTGTGGTCTACAATGTGAAAGCATATTTGAAATTTGCTGCTTCTTTGCAAAGTGCCCGGATGCAGCAGAACCATTGCAGTCGGTTTGTTTGCCATGTATTTTCTGCCAGTTTATGTCCAGCAATGAGAAGCCCCCTTTGGAAAAATATTTACCTTTGCACAAACAGAAACACTGATTAAAATAATTGATTTGACACAGAGACATTCTGCTTGTCTCTAGAAAGCAGCCAAATCAATCTTCAAGGAGAAAACAGCCTTGCCTGGTTAGAATGCAGTCCTGTGAATCTTGTCAGATATGGCATATTGATTATCAGCTGTTACGAGAAATGCTAATAATGGAATGTGTTTTCTGACTTGGACTAGTAACAATTTAAAATTGACGAGATGGGAAGAAAGATGTCACCAGAGCAGAGAAACTATAAGGATAGGTAAAGTAAATACTGAATAAAGTGCTTCCCAAGGTTACTGGAAGAAAATGCCTTCTTTTGCTGTGCTAAGGGCATTTCTTTTATACAGTCATGGTCTCATTTTTGGAAGCTTTTGTATAGCACTTTTTATTTCCCTTGCATTTCAGAGGTTAACAAGTTCATCTAAATTACATTTAAGCTGGCCATAGATGCAAAGATCCGATCGTTCGAATCCTCGAACAATCAGACTTCCCCATCTCCCGACCTGCCACTAACCATTCCGATCAAATAAAGTAGTAAAAGAACAGATCAGACGATGTTCTGCTCCTGACCACAATCGTACGAAAGTTATGTCCGACAAAAAATTGTATGATCGGCAATACATGCAGAGAAATTATCGGCAGCCAACAGAATTCTTTTAACCTCTCCGATCGACCAAATGACCGATCTCCGTGGGACGAAAAATGTCAGGACTCTCCTCGATTCGTACAATCGGATCTTTGCGTCTATGGACAGCTTAAAGGAGAAGGAAAGGTTAAAACAAAGTAAGCCTTATCAGAAAGGTCCATCTAAATATACCAGTAATCCCCCAAAGTAATGTTGCTCTGAGTCCCCTGTCAAAAGAAACACGGTATTTCTTTCCTTCTATTGTGTACACATGGGCTTCTGTATGAGACTTCCTGCCTTCGCCTTAAACCTCATTGCCCTGGGCAAGAGCATGCTCAGTTTGCTCCTCTCCCCCCACCCCTCCCTTCTCTACTGTAATTTGAGCCAAGAGCAGGGAGAGGCTCAGGCAGGAAGTGATGTCACACCACATTAATACTGCAGCTCCTATCCTAAACAAACAGAGTTTCTAGAGCTTTTTACTCAGGTATAGTAAAACATTCTACAGAATAAATATAGCATTCTAGCTTGCACTATTGCAGCTCATCTATTGGCAATAAAATGCCTCCGTAGCTTTCCTTCTCCTTTAAGAGGCACATTTATCAAGGGTCGAATTTCAAATTCATGTGAGTTTTTTTTTATGAACTCGAAATTCGACTTGGGCAAGTTTATTAACAAAATCTAATTGAAAAAACTCGGACAAATTTAAAAGATCCAAAAATTTGAATCGAATCCGATTCAAATTCGATCAAACTCGATTCAAGTTTATTCTCTGAAAAACTCAAATGTCAGGAAGGCTACAAACTTCTTCAAAGTGATCCCTGGGCCTCTCCCATTGACTTATACAGTAATTCGGCAGGTTTTAGGTTTGCGAATATTCAAATTCTTAGGGGGCCCGAGTATGATAAATCTTGAAATTCGAATTTTTTTTAAAAAAACTTGAATCAAGTTTGGATAATTCCCTAGTCGATTTTGGCAGTTTTGACCATAAAAAAATAGAACATTTTAATTTTCAATTCGACCCATAATAAATCTGCCCCATAGTATGCTTGAACATTCTGCATATATATTAGCATCTGTAACAATATTTGTTGTGTATATAATATATGAATTCTTAACCAATATGCCAAGCACATTTAACACCCATTTACTTGATTGTAATTAGTGTATCAAATGCAACATTGTAATTTTAAGTATAAATGCTGCAAGATGACAGCTGGAAAGTACCTCCATTACAGCTGATTGCTCTTTTTAAGCCTGAATAATGGGTATTGAGACTGTTCCACATAGCACAGTGTCATACTATAACAAGCGTGGGCAAGTCCAGGGCACGAGTGTAGGAGAGGAATTCATGATCACTTAAACATTTAAAGGCGTATGAATGTATGTGCAATTTAAAAGAGCCATATCCATGTTCTAATGTGTCTCCTGATATAGGAAAAACTATATAGGAAAAAAGTTCTATTCATGGAATAATTTTATTGTGGCTCCACTATTAATTTCTTCTGTGTATTAGATTATGAATTATAAAATGAGAATTAGGCGTATGAATGTATATGCAATTTAAAAGAGCCATATCCATGTTCTAATGTGTCTCCTGATATAGGAAAAACTATATAGGAAAAAAGTTATATTCATGGAATAATTTTATTGTGGCTCCACTATTAATTTCTTCTGCGTATTAGATTATAAAATGAGAATTAAGGGGGTTATTTATTAAAGATCGAGTTTTTGAGGTTTTTTCTACCTCGAATAAACGCCTCTGTGTACTCTCTGGTTCAATATAGTTTCTCTATCTCACAGTATGTCTGCCCAACCTTATAAAGCTCCCCATCACTGCATTACAGCATTTGACTTTCATGTTTTGCCTTTTTTATCATCAATTACCATGTATTAAAATGATTATTAGCTGCACATTTTCTTTTTTGCATCAAGCTTAAATTCTCCCCATCTGCATTTACTGCCTCTTGGATAGACATTTAAAGGGAGAGCACTCCTAGCATATGGAAATTCAGCACTGTGTTCCACTAGCTAATTCAGACGGAATGCATGAAGGCAGGACTTGAGTTGAGGAATTTGATTCTGCTTATTGAGGATTATTAATGCTGCACTGCAGTGTATTACCGGGATTATATTTGCTTTATTACCAGACTATATTACACAAGCTTACTTCTTTTGTTTTTACTGCTGCATTTCATACTGATACTGTTATCTGCATGATGCTCTTGATAATAGAACCTCAAAATTAATTTGAAAAGGTCAAAATAAATTTTTGTCAATTTTTCTAAAATTTAAGTTTAGAGGCACATTTATCAACGGTCGAACTTCAAATTCATGTGAGTATTTTTTTTCTAAACTCCCATAAAAATGTAAATCTATTATTACAATCAAATTTTTAAAACTCTGGTGAATTGAAACGACCCGAAAATTCAAATCGAATTTGATTCCAGTTATTACTCCGAAAAAACTTGAATGTAAGGAGGGCTGCAAACGGCTCCAAAGTGATCCTTGGACCTCTCCCATTGACTTAAACAGCAATTTGGCAGGTTTTAGGTGGCTAATAATTAGAATTCTTAAATGGCCAGAGTATGATAAATCTCGAAAATCGAATTTGAATTTTTTTTTAAAAAAACTCGAATTGAATTTGAACTCCCTAGTCGAATTTGACAGTTTTAACCATAAAAAAAAGTGAATTTGAATTTTCAATTCAACCCTTAATAAATCTGCCCTTTAATGTTCCTGTCTCTTGTGATTCATTCTAGTATCTATGTAATCCAGGTGCAGACTTTTTTTTCTTTTCCTTTCGTCTCCTTTCTAGGACCCATTGTATATGACAGCAGCTTTTTCTTTTTTTGGTTTCTTTTTCTTTATTTGGTTTCTTTATTTGTGTGCTTTGGAGCTACTTATTTTTGATAGGCAACTTCATTTATTTGTTTATTTACACTATATATAACTTATCAATGTTGTGTATATATATATATATATATATATATATATATAATATATTTATACATATATTTCCTAGTTTATATTGTTATATTATAACATAATAAAAAGCATTATATCATATTGATTTGATATGTTTTTGAAACCTCATACTGGTATTTACAGTATGTTATTGTGACTATGATGTTTTTAACCAGATTGATAGTTATCACCAGGTGTTTTTTAATTAATGAATTAAGTAATATGTATAAATATGTTGCCAGCAGGAGGGCGCTTTTGGCTTCTGATGAAGTGACCGATGTAGCACGAAACGCGTTGAGCCATGTACTCCCCTGCTCTGCTCATTTTTGTGTATTTTTTTGTGTGTTTTTAAAAAAGATTTAATAAAAGAAGATTTTTATACAATTGTTCCATACAACTTTTCTATCCAAACTAGCACCAAACTCATGCGCCTCCAGTCTAGTACTTGCCTTACCCACGTGACCAGAGTGGATCGTTTGGATGTCCTGGATAGAGCTATCACCCAGCCCCACAAGCGGATCTTGTTTGCATGCACTCCCAAGCTAGGTGCAGACTCTGGACTGTTATATTAGCATCTGTGGAATATTAGCAACTATTGTATCAATTATAACAGCTGTGTTTCTTAAAATTTAGGGATTATACTCAGCAAGGCCAAAGATAAAAAATCTATCACCTAATATACGTATAAATTTAGAACAGTTTACAGAGTTCATGATCCCCCCCCCCATCTTCCCTCCAAAGCTGCTCCAGGAGATCCAAGCATTGGAAAATTAAATTTCATACTTCAATATCAGAAATATATATATATAGTGTTTGACGGTCAACAAACCCTTTAAGTCTATACAAAACCCACCAGCTAGGCTGGCATTAATTAACTATAACAACTCTCTTTCAGAGAAACGGATTCCAACACACAGATAATCAAATCATGTTCACCTATAGTGACAATATTCACACAGACCCATTCTTTGCTCAATTAGCAGCATCCGAATTCCTTCGAATGTGGGCAGAGCTGTTATTTTAAATTCTCTTTCTTTGACTCTGTATTTCATTGGCACTCTAAGGACTGCCAGGGGTGAATTATTTCAAGCTTCTGTTTGTAGAGCCATGGGCTGCTATTCTTTTAGCTCACCTAAATAACTGCTTTGAAACAGCATTCGTATGAACAGCGAGATCCCATTATAGCTTCTACCAGTTATGTTTGAATAAAGGTGTTAATTGGCTCAAGTAAAGAGCTTTTTAAGAATGTGGGACTGTGAATTATAATTAAAATGACTTGTATAAAAGAGAGATTTAAGTGTAATCAGTTGGAGTAAATGCATGCTTTCCTGTGGAGGACACATGGCTCCATGCATGCCTTGCAGTTCCATTGTTAGTGTCAGTAAGGACTGCGGCATGCAGTAATTTGGTTCAATCCAGCCAGTTGCACATGGATTCTCATTCATTTTTCTCTTTTAGATATTAATACAGCAAACAGGCAATAGGTGTACAGAGAGACCGGAAAATGAATAGAAAGACAAGTAATAGAAAGTAACAATTATCAGTAAATTTGTAGCCACACCATTTTCTTGTTTAAACAGCCATTTCAAACTAGATGCCGAAAATGACGACGGTAAATAATTTAAAAAAATATTTAAAGAAAAAGAGCAATTGAATGTTTACATAAAATATTCTATAACTTACTGAAAGAGAAGTACCTCTAATTATGCAGTACTCAACCTTTTTCTGGGACAATGATGAAAGTGTCATTGTCCTAGGGGCACTCTATATGGGTAGAGACTAAGGGGCAAATATACTTAAGTGCGAATTGGCCAACGCTGGCGAAAATTCGCCAGCGTGACGTCATTTTTGCACTTCGCAAACTTACTAACACTGATCCTGGCGAAAATTTGCCAGCGATGTAGATAGCCTAGTGCAACTTCGCACCCTAAGTTGCACTCTGGCGAAGGGGGCGAAAATATGCAAATTTACTAAGATTGTTTTTTTTCTGAATGTTACCTCCTTCGCCAGTGTTTACTTCTCCAGGTCAGAGCAAGCGAAGTTCAATAGAGTAGATATTAGTCTGCCGTTTTTTGGGTGATAGGCTGAAAAAGAGCAAATTTTTTTTTCAGGGTGCCCACCTTCCCCCCTACATTTTATAACATATGGCACCTTAAACTATACTGTGGGGACATGTGTAGGGCATTAGAACACCCCTATATACTTTTATTCCCTTTCCCTGGGCTTGTGTAGTGTTAGGTATGCGCTTCAGCATACGCGTCCATTCATTTTTAAATTTGGCGCCGTATGCAAATTAGCCTTCGCTAGCGTAAATTCGGACCACTAATCTTAACAACGCTAGCGCAACTTCGCAAACGATCGGTAACTTGTGCGCAACTTCGGATCTTCGTGAATTTGCGCAGCCCTGGCAAATCTATGCCTGGCGAAGTGCGGCGAAGGCAACGCTGGTGCAAATTCGGAAGTAAGTAAATTTGCCCCTAAGGGATTCTGTGTAGTAAACCACTTTTGTGAAGTTAAAATAAAAAAGGAATAAAAGGGTTGCATTTTGCACTGGGGATATGTATATATACTGCAAATGTTTTAAAAAACAGTTCAAGGTGACATTATTTGTTTTTGGGTTTTTTTGGCCACAATAACACACTTTTAGCAAGTTGTTTTATTGCATGCAAATGTAATTGCTGTTGAAGACTGTATCTGTCTGGCTGTTGGCATTCAATGCTTTCCTGGTTCTGACTGCTGAAACAATGTTGAAAGCCAGCTGATTAAAGTTGATTAAAATACCTGGAGGAGCCCTTGTTTTAAAAGTCGGACCCAGAGAACAGAAAGGGATACATCCTTAAAAAGCTGTGCATGCAAACTGGGGGGCCTAGGGTGGCACAGATCAATGTACACCACTGTGCTGCGAAGTATTTTAAAAATGTAATTCCTATTTGTGATACAGATTTATTAAATATTGTTTAGAGTTTAGTGAAATCTAAACAATAACATTGGTTTTGTTTTAAGTGCTGTAAATCATAAAATCGTTGTTTCTGGCCCTAAAGTACCATACTGCTAGCACCATGTGCTTTGTTTTTTGTGTGCTGACCTACATATTAATTGCCAACGTGTAGTGTGGCAGGATCAAATAGTCCTACAGCATTAAAAACTTTTTCAATGTTTTTTCCGTTATAATATGAAAGCTAGTAAGGGAGATGATGGTATATGGTCTATTCAGGCACTTGAGTCCGATTAGTGAATAGAAAATGCATGTAAAATGCTTGTTTGAATGGTCACATTTGGAATAGCTAGGAAGAGACAATGTGTATTGATCCTATTTTTGTCTGTCTGTTCAAATAAGGTATTTTCTTTCAAGCTACATTCTCTTTTCTTTTGTCTCCGTATTGATTGCTAACCACATTACTGTATACTTTTTTTGTAGAGAATACTCTGTCCACCACCAAACACTCGCTTTCATGTTTTTGTAAATGGATTTTTTTAAAGAAAAATCAAAACAATAAAATGCCACATTTTACAGCTTTTCCAAGAACACTGAATTGTATGTTTATTGTTACTGTAAGTGGACTCTGTTATTTGGAAACCGAACAGTTTTGGTCAAGGGTGTTGCTTGGTCGTACTGGGATAAGGGCACAATTTGTTTCTTGTTTCTGTAATGGATCCTTGCATTTCTTGACTTTAAGAGTATGTGTATTTTATAGATATTTACGGATTTGATATTGTTACCTGGCTCCATGAATTTTACTTACTGTATATGCTTGGTGTTCCTTGGAAGTGCTCACACGAAAACGTGATTTCTGCCTCACAGCTGAATACATACAGTCCTGGTGTCTGCACAATGGGAGGCTTTAATAGCAGTTATGACCTAAAAGAAATTAGCATGCATTTTTAAGCTGTCTGTGCCTCTTTTAACGCTGCTATTTGACCTCTATTATCAAAACAAATAAGTACAAATACTAGCTTAAAACATGGCATTTTCAGGCAGGAATGTATTAAAGATTTGGCAACTTTTCCATATTAAAATAGATTATGTCGCAGGAAAACATGTTTTGTTTTTTCAAAATACATCAGTTTTATAGTGCTGATTTAGCAGACTTCTGCATTAAAATCTGTTTTTCAAAAAGAGTTTTTTGTATGTTTAATTTTGAAATCTGACATGGGGTTAGACATGTCTGTTTCGCAGGTGCCCCAGTCATGTGACTTTTGCTCTGATAGCTTCAGTCACTCTTTACTACTGCACTGCATGTTGTTGTGATAACCCCCCTCCCTTTCCCCCCAGCAGCCTAAGGGTAATGTCACACATGGAAATTCACTGAGATTTAGTTGCCCGGCGACTAATCGCCTCTTCTTTGGGAGGCGACTAATCTCCCCAAACTGCTTCCCCGTGTCTTCCGCCTGCTACAATAAAAACACCTGCGGCATGGCACTGAAGCATCATTTTCTGAAGTCGCCCGAAGTTTCCTCGTAAGGTGACTTCAGAAAACGAAGTGTAGTGTAACAGTTCAGACTCTGCACCTGAATTACTGAGCTACTAGACTGAAACACCAGAGACACGAACATTAAACTTCAAATTTGGAGAAACTGTAAGAAATAAATATTTTTTTTTAATTGCCTTCCATCTTTTTTTTCTGATGAACAATCTAAAAACAACTGAACTGAACAAAAGTGTTTGGAAGGTGAACAATGCCTTTAAATGTAAGTTCATTGGCAGAAATGTAGCAGAAGCCTTGAAGGTAGTCCTCATTCATTTCCAGTTCTCGTTGACAGCTAATATAGTCACTCTTATATTGTATTCAATATATATACAGTATCAGCTGCTCCCATATGCATGTCCCTTCACTGGCTCCCAATCTCCTCTCGAATCAAATTCAAACTACTCACCCTTACATTTAAGGCCCTAAAAGGATAAGTAAACCTTTAAAATAAGTGAATGTAATACTGATGAGGGGGCTATTCTAAGCACTTTTGCAATTTACATTCATTATTTATTTTCTTTTTTTCTCCAAGATATTAAGGGATACATGTACTGTTAATATGAATTAATTTTGTTACAACAGCGCCACTTGCTGGTCAATTTCCCACTATTCTGACCACCAATTAGTCATGGAAGTTGTCAGGAGAAATAAAGAGGCTGCTCTGATGTTCTTTTGCTTAGGAATAAAATTAGAAACCTTTCTCACATCTTTCCTAAGCAGAAGAACATCAGAGGAGCCTCTTTTTGCTCCTGACAACTTTCTTGACTACTTGGTGGTCAGACTGGTGGGAAACTGACCAGCAGGTGGTGCTGTTGTAACAAAATTCATATTAACAGTACATTTATCCCTTAATATCTTGGGATAAAAAGAAAATAAATAATGAATGTAAATTGCAAAAGTTGTTACAATAGCCCCCTCATCAATTTTACAGTCACTTATTTTGAAAGGTTTGCTTATCCGTTAACAGTGAAGCCCCTCCCTATATTTCATCTCTGATCTCCAAATACTCTCCTTCACGCAACCTTCGCCTCGCTTCTTCTCCTCTCATCACTTCTGCCCATTCACGTCTACAAGACTTCTCTCGGGCTTCTGCTTTTCTCTGGAACTCTCTGCCTTGAGCTGTCAGACTTTCTCCTTCTTATTCACTGTACCTTAATTAATCAATCATTGCTGTATCATAAATCACAAAATTGTTTCTAAAATCCTAATGTCTCAATTGTACCCTAACCTCTATTTTTTAAACTCTAATTTGTAGGGCCCTCTAATCCTATTGTACTCGGTAAACCCCTGTTTGTTATCCACCATTTATTTCCCTGTTTGTTATAACCTAGGTAAAGCACTGTGTATTGTCGGCAATATATAAATAAATGATGATTATATTGGTAACATAACCGTAAATAGCAGGGGATTGAGCTTGTATAAACCTGCGAGGCAGCTGCACAACTTCATATCAACTCTTGAAAACAAACTGGCATTAGTTTTACATTTCAAAATGTTACTGTGGTAAAATTACTTGTGACTTATTCCCTCTGATTTAATTACAACATAACCAACAATATAATATTTTGTTGATGCATGTGTTCAAGCACAGAGCTTAGTAGGAAATCAAGCTTGTTTGTATACTCTTTATGAAGATCCCTGTGAGGGATCTAAACGTTGAGATAAATACATTTTGTACTTCTTTATACTTAATACTTCTTCAGTTTGTACTTCTATATATATCCTTAAGTGGGCACCCGGATCATTCCAGCATTAACAATGTGCACCTTTGGGATTCGGTTTATATTTAATTAATATCTTTAAGTATTCTGTTTATAGTTGCTTCTACGATGATGGTTTCAGCTGTAAGAAGTAAAATATAATATCCTTTCTTCGCTGATTAAATCGTTGATTCCCACCCCAGCTGTCCTGTCTTAAAGAGTCCCAATGTTAAGTTTAGTTATTTAGTGCAGTGTATATTTGTCTTTCAGGAAATGTGCCCTGTAGAACTGGTGTTAGCAGCTGACATTTTGCCAGTAATCTGTAATTTGTAGCTGCCTCCTTCCTGCTAATAATACCCAGTTGGCCTTTGCTACTGCATTACTTTGAAATCTACAGGCAGGAGGATCGCATTCACTTTTCCTGTATCCAATTTTTTTCTGGGCCATTGCCATACCATTTGCATTTTTTTACATTTTATCATAATGTTACTTTAATAACAGTAATTTCATGAAATCATGCTAATGGAGCAATTGCAGTTCAAGCTGTAGTGTTGGTTATTTGCAATTCTGAATGCTAAAATAAGGTATATTTAAGCTCTTTGCATATTAAGGGACCTATTTGTTATGCTGCATGAAACAAAGTTGAGGAAAAAATGCTAAAAGGCTGTGTAACATAAATGGTGAATTTGTGTGTGTTTTATTTTACGATATGCAAACCCCAGATTTTTCACTGTTATTTTACACGGCAAAGCCTGCCAATGTGTGGCTAATTTTGTTTTTGCTGTTTTTTACACTGCCAAATTAATCTGCCCCTAAATGTTCCTATTTAAGCTAAAATATCATTTTTTTTACTTTAAAGGGCATGTAAAGGCAAAAAAATAAAATCCAATTTTTTTCTTTCTTTAATGAAAAAGAAACCTATCTCTAATATACTTTAATTAAAAATGTGTAACGTTGTTATAAGAAACCTGACTGTATTAACTGAAATTCTCCCTTCATTTACTGCTGTGGATAGGAATTGTCAGACGGTCCCTAACTGCTGGGCAGGGAAACAATCATACATCAGCAGTGGGAGCTCCCACCTTACTTCCCAGCCATGCAGAACTCAATCAGCTTTGTTTGTTAACCTGTAGAGCAGTCGGCGACTGTCTAGAGATTTGTATTGGATTTTATTTTTGCCTTTACTTCCCTTTTACTGTTTCCAACTCCAGCTGCAGGGACAAAGATCATGGAGCCAGATTAAAACGGATAAACTGGGATTCTATTTGGAGGATTATTTTGCTGCAGCCACTGGTTCTACAGAGTTGGAGAAAGTTTGTATAAAACAATACAAAAACTATAAAATCCACTTTAGATTATATGACAACACAGGACCCAGTGCAGTCTGCATATTCTGATTATTAATCAGTCTTGATGTATTGGCTTCTGGCAGATTTTATTTGACTTGTGCTGTTTTGATAATTTATGATGATCTGTAAGCAGCAGCCCAGACCACACTGAGCATGTGCACAGTCTTGGTCTTGCATAGATGTTTAACAAAGTTACAAGATGCTGACGCCCTGTGGCCAACTTTGAAAGCTTAAATCATTTGTTTGATTAGGCTTGAGGTGTAGTAAGTTCATGTTTAGTATTCAAAATACAGCATTTCGAGCATTATTCTATTTTAGACTTTACTTCCCCTTTATTAAAGATAAATCTGGACATTGTTACTACCCTCTTACCCTCCTGTTGTTTAATTGGCTCAGTGCAATTTCTTCTGTGCATTGCAAAACTTATTCAGACCCTTGAACAGTTTTGAAAATCTCAGGCACTCCATATAGATCAAAAGGGGAAACTAGATGCTAATCTTCTACTAGTTAAGGGTAAGGCCACACTAAGCGATAGCGCGGCGATTTGACTCGCGACTTTTAAACGGCAATCGCTGGCGAAACTTTGGCGCTGGCGTCTATGGGGAATCGCTGCGTAAAAACACACGCGGCGATCTTTTTTCTATTGTCGCTCGAAATCGCCTCGCTAGGCGATTTCAAGCGACAATAGAAAAAAGATCGCCGCGTGTGTTTTTACGCTGGCGATTTTGCGCGATTCCCCATAGACGCCAGCGCCAAAGTTTCGCCAGCGATTGCGGATTAAAAGTCGCCGCGAAAAGTCGCCGCGAGTCAAATCGCCGCGCTATCGCTTAGTGTGGCCTTACCCTAAATGGGAAACTTCCACATTTGACAAGACACATTTATTTACATGGATTCTACAAGTTATGCATAAGCTCTCCTTGCATCCATCCTAACTAAGTAAAACAACATTATTATCTTTGGGAGGAGAAACCCATACCTGCTTATCTCTTTATTTTGCATGACCTCTTCCAAGGAAACTATAGGTTTTTTTGTACTTTAACTGTAGACCTGCCCTTAAAATGTATCCGAATGGGACGAGCCTTTTGGGATGAGCCTTTTCTCAGCAGTAACATCTTTAAACCTTTAGCGGTAAACATGTAACAACTTTTTACTCTATCCAGGAGTTATCTTAGCCCTTTATCCCTGGCAGATTTGTACTTAAATTTGCAAGTGGTTCAAATTCTGAGATGATTTATTTCACTGAGCTGTTGTATAGAAAAATCTAAAGAGGCAACATAAATTGTTCCAGGCATTGTAGGAACGGAAGCTATGCAAAGTGCCACCCCTGTTCATGTACTACATATAGGGTTGCCACATGACCGGTAAAAATGATGATTGATCCCAATGTTATTAATAGGGAAAAAATATAAATATATAGGAAGACCGGTATTTTTTTCCAGAAAAGGTGGCAACCCTAAGTACATACAGTATTTCTTACCAAGGTGAGAAGTGTGGGTAGATGCTGGCAAGAAAGCCAACGCACAATCAAGAAACTATGATGAGTTCCATTAACTTCCTGATGCCATCCTGCAACCAACAGGGGCGATTCTGAATCCTCTGCCACCGATTCAGTTTTCCTGCTGCTCCTGATATCTCTGCCATGGTTTTGCACCATACACAAGCTGCCTACTAAGCCAAGAGTAGCAGAGTCAGTAGCCAGTGTCGGCCCCTGTATCCAGCTTTAGGGAGAAAATCCTAAAAGTAGCCAGTGTTGGTGTTGCTTAAAGGGGTTGTTTACATTCAAACAACTAGTTGTTTTCAGATAGATCACCAGAAAGAACGACTTTTTCCAATTACTTTCTATATTCTATGTGTCACCGTTTTTCTAATATTGAAGTGTAAAGTGTAATTTTTCTGGCAAGGGCAGACGTTGTGTTTTTGCGGCCTTTTTACGTTGCGTTTTTAAAAAAATAGCCAGGGATAAATACGCCACTGAAACCACATGCGACCGTCAACATGTGTTTTACAGCACGTAGGATTCTTTTCCCAACATGCACTTCTCATTGTTCTCATTGAGAATTTGGACGCCATATTTAAAATACGCTGCGTATTTATGCAGAGTGTGGTTTCAAACGTGCAAATCCCATAGAGTCTATTGATTTGGTAGTTTCTTGACGTATTTGCCCTTTCTGCTAAAAAACACCAATACTGGTGTCCTGTGGCGGACTTAAGCTTGCAAGCGCCCCGTGTGAATTGCCATAGTGCTTTTCCATTGGTTTCAGTGGTAGTGCAGTTTGTGTATTTACGCCTTGCTGTTCCTTTTTAAAAATGCAATGTAAAAACGCTGTAAAAACGCTGCAAAAACACCACTTCTGGCCTTGCCCTAAAGAAGCTCTGGGAGGAGGGTCGCCAACCCTGTAAATTGTTCTAAATTGATACATTTAGTTGATCCATTTCTTATCTTTGTCCTTGCTGAGCAGAATCTCTGGGTTTCATTACAGGCAGTTGTTAGAATTAATAGTTGCTAATACTCCAGAGATGCTGCTGAGAAATGTATCAACTAAATGTTGCAAAATTGTAACAGTTTAGAGTGCGCCTGAATTACTGAGCTGCCAGGCTCAAACACCAGAGACAGGGACATTAAACTTAGATTTTGGAAAAACAGTAAAAAATAAATAACGGAAAGTAATTGGAAAAAAAAAAAACCTTTATTTCTGGGGAACAATCTGAAAACAACTTAACTGAAAAAAGTGTTTGGAAGGTGAACAAACTCAAAATAAAAAGAGAACACTCTGTATACCCTGTTCTGCTAAAACACTAAAGCCACAGCACAGAGTTATATGAAAGGCAATTGTGTAAGCATTAATGGATGTAAACTGTCAGCTTCATAACAATGCCTTTTATTTATTGTCCAAATGTTCCTCGCTGGGAGCTAGGCAAATTGACTTGGGCATGTTTGAAAAGGTATTTTTAAAAGTAGTTCTCAGAAACTGTTCAATAGAAAATGCATTGGCCTGTAAAGCTGTAATGCTAAGAGGTCTGTGCCATCTCCTATGAATATTGAGCATAGTATGGCTGCTCTTGAGGAAGGCAAGTGATCCAGAAGATGTTTTAATGCATGTATCACTCAGATGAATCCATTCATTTTTTTTAACACCATTATGACATGCAGAGTACATAGAAATGGATGATTTTAGCTATTCCAGTGGAACAGACCTTACGGCAATTCTTTTGATTAGCTTCCAACAGAAGCACTGTAAAAAGCAGAATAAAATGGCTGCATTTATACTTAAACAGAAAAAAAAATCCTTTTGGACTCTGTCATCGCAATTAGAATCTTGCTTTCCAAGGCAGAAATTGAATTTGAGCCTTACATAAAAAGGCTGCACTTGTTAAGTACAGAATTAACCCCAAGTGAGGCTTGTTTAGAGCTTTGAATGCTTTCTGTGATAACACTACAGTGTGAATTTTGGTGAGGTGTTTGAGTGTCTTGTTTGAGCATTCTGTCTAATCACAGCTTTATAACGTGCAAGTCGCGTTCATTTGTATCATGATAGACATGGAAGTTTTACTTCTGTAGTAAAAATATTCAGCTGTTTCATAAAAGCAACATTGTGTTAAACCTTATTTGAAATATGACTAATTTATTTTGACCTTTTTATGTTGCGCCTAATACTTTGGCCTTGTTCTTTGTTTCATACAAAGTGATCTTTCATTCGGGTACCTTTGGCACAATCAAAGAAAACAGCCAAAGTATTGGGTGCAACATAAAAAGGCAAAAGTAGCAATTGCAGATACAATAGAATCTTTGAAAATAGTGGTTTTCTATTAGGCGCTTACACTATTTGACAACAGTTGGACTGAGCTAACCTTATGCACATTTTGTGTTGCTACTCATTTGAGTCTCGTGTTCTGTTCCATCAGAAATCCGCAGTCCTCTCTTGCTTTATGGCAGGGATTGCGCAAACAGACTGTTGCAAACAAACACGTGCTGGTCCAAAGTATTATCAGTGATGGTAGTCTCTACTTTTAAAATGTAAGTATTTTGTTTGTGATCATTAATAAGCCACCATACCAAAGCCAAGGTAGGTGCAGTTAAGCCCCACCCAAAGCATTTAAACACATGTGCGCATAGTACTCAGCCATTTCAAAGCTATCAGCAGTTTTATATTACAAATATCTGTCTGCTCAGCAGATTTGTCTGCGGCTGCAGTGTTAATTGAATATTTAGGTGGTGTCACACTGAATATTCTTCTGTGTTCCTCGCAGACTTTAACACTGTGCTGACAGCTCAGAGATTGTATACTGAGAAACAGGCATGTAAGTGTCTGTACTTTCCAGTACATCCTGCAATATATAAATTCTACAAGCAGAACGTCCTGTGTGGGCTGCAGCCACTTTCCTTCCTACACGTTGAATGTAGGCCATAGTTCCACACTTTGATAAATCCTCGATTAAACCAAGGGTGTATATTAGATTAGCAGTGTAAAGCCTGCAACACTCCTAGCCTGCAGAGAATTGTAGCAGACAGACAACAGTCTAAAGGTGGCCATACACGCGCCGATAAAAGCTGCCGACAGACAGAGTCGGCATGGCCCGTATATGGGGCTTCCCCGATCTAGATCTGGCCGAAAGTTGGCCAGATCTCGATCGGATGGGACTAAAAATCCCGTTGGATTGTGTCCGCATCCGACCGCCCGTTCCCATTCATTAGGATCAGCCCGATATTGCCCACCTCAAGTTGGGCATATCGGGGAGAGATCCACTCGTTTGGCGACATCGAGCAAACGAGTGGATCTCTCTGTGTATGGCCAACTTGAGATGGGTAATGGCTGCATATATACAGTGTGTGTGTGTGTGTGTGTGTGTGTGTGTGTGTGTGTGTGTGTGTATATATACTCACAGGGTTTTAGTGAAAAAACAAAAAATGTTAGGAGCTCCTGACGAAGATCCCTGTGGGGGATCGAAACGTTGAGGCTTAATAATAAAACATTTTTTGTTTTTTCACTAAAACCCTGTGAGTGCCGCAATCCCTTTTCACTATATATATATATATATATATATATATATATATATATATATATATATATATATATATATATATATATAATGTCCATCAACCCCTCCAAATGAAAACCCAGCATCCATACACACCCCCTCCCTACTTTCACATAAATTCGATATACCCATACCGATACCAACTATAGAGTTTAGTATCACAATAGCCTTTGATATAATGTCTGTCCAAGAAATCATCCAAGCCATTTTTAAAAGCATTAACTGAATCAGCCATCACAACATCACCCGGCAGTGTATTCCACAACCTCACTGTCCTGACTGTGAAGAACGCCCTACGTTGCTTCAATTGAAAGTTCTTTTCTTCTAGTCTAAAGGGGTGGCCTCTGGTGCGGTGATCCACTTTATGGGTAAAAAGGTCCCCTGCCATTTATCTATAATGTCCTCTAATGTACTTGTAAAGTGTAATCATGTCCCCTCGCAAGCGCCTTTTTTCCAGAGAAAACAACCCCAACCATATATAAATATATAGATATATATAATATATATATATATATATATATATATATACACACACATACATATACAGTATTATATATATATATATATATATATATATATACACATACATATACAGTATATATATATATATATATATATATTCTCCAAGGCTACTGCACACACTTTTAGTTCAGCCACATACCCTCGTGCTCCCAGAAGTTCCAAAATATAGATAAGTGAATGCTGGTGCACACAGGGATTTTTTCTTCAGAGTCTGTTTTTATTTAATCAACGTTTCGATCCACCTCCGGGACATTTATCAAGATCTTTATCTTGATAAAGGTCCCGGAGGTGGATCGAAACAGACTTTGAAGAAAAAATCACTGTGTGCACCAGCTATATATAACAAACAAGGGAAAGTTGTGCTCACCTCTAATTTTTAAAATATATATATAATTTTTTTTTTTTTTCAATAATTGTCCATTTAGTTCTGTCAAAATATAGATTAACGGGAAGTATGATGTGCTTTCTTGTCCTTGTAATTGTAGTATGACAGAAGCCCAGATCTCTAAATAGGATTTGATGTTGTTCCTGCAATTGTCAAACCTTTATTAGATATACACATGCAGAAACAGATAAATCATAACAGTCTCTTTCCCTTGGGAGTGATGGATAATAATGGGAATATTTTAGCACTTTCACGGCTTTCTTAAAAGCTTTCAAGGGAAAACATGCAGAGCACTAGATATATCAAGTATTTGATTTACTTTCATTTCCTGAAAGTGGCATAAGTTATGAATAATAAATTGGTAATGTAATAAAAATGTGGGTGTTTAATTAATCTATAACAACCAATCACATGTTTGCTGCTAAAAGAAGCGGCCATTAAATGCTGCTTGCTGATTGGTTGCATGACTAGCACTGGAGCAAACTTTGTGCATGTATTAGTCCCTTTGGGGCAAATTTACTAAAGGGCTAACGCTAGCCAAAATTCGCCAGCGTGACGTCATTTCGTTACTTTGCCGATTTACTAACGGGTGCTGGCATAAATTTGCTAGCGAAGTGGACCTACTCTATCACTACTTCGCACCCTTACGCCAGGCGAAATTGCGCTAATGTAGATATTTTTACTGGTAGAGGTTCAGATTGACTTCAATGCAAAGGTATTTTTGGGCATTTTATTTAAAATGCCAGTTGCAATTTAGTGTGGGTAATAAAGTGTACCTGGCGCCATCACCTTTGAGGTATGTTTTAGGTTTCTGGGAGCAGTAGTCTAGTGATATGTGTAATTTTCTTTAAAGTAGATGGATCTTTGCTCTTGTGTGGCTCAGCTCTTCAGATGCATTCATTTCCTAGGGTCAGAGAAACTGTAGCCCTTTTTGCCATCTGCACATGGCAGTGTTCTGTGCCAACAGATAGGGGCCTATTTATCATGCTGTGTAATAATTGGAGGAAAACATCACCCATAGATAGCAACCAATCAGATCTTTGCTTTTGTTTTCTAACTTCTAGGTAAATTTTGAAATCTAATTGCCGATGGTTTCTATGAGCAACATCAATGACATTTTCCTCCAGTTTTTACACAGCATGATAAATCGGCCAAATCATGTCTGCATGTGTCTGTTTAAATGTCATCATAGAGTGGTACATTGGCATTATTAAACATTATTAACTAAGCAAAAAAACAAATGTTTCATAAAAATTATGTGAATTACAAAGATAACTTGTCAAAAATATGTAACTGCTCTCTTCAAACATGCAAGCTTTTTTTATTGGGTTAATTTGAATAAACTGATGGCATGAAAAAGGGTCCGAACAGAAAGTATACAGCAATTATTAGAGAAATCATTGCACAGTGGTTAAGACAAGTGGTTAATCACTGACTGTATCAGACTACTTTGACAACCAATGGGTTACTGGCCACCCTGTGTATCATAAAACTCAAAATTGTCAAGTATTAGCAAGAACTTCCAACAAGGGGGCAAATTCACTAACCTCTGAAAATTTGCAAGCGACTGCTTCGCTCACAGCGCAACACTTTACCATGTGTTGATTCGACAGGACAATGCTAATTCACTAAAATCCGAAGTTGCGTCCAGGGCGCTGAATGCTGGCGAAGTTGCGTGGCGGGAAGTTAAGGTTCAATGGACATATATGTTGCAGCAAATACATTACACTACACAAGCCCGGGAAACCTTAATAAAATAAAAAAAAGTCGTTATATTGCCCTACACATGAGCCCAGTGTATAGTTTATGTGCTGTATGTTAGGAAATGTAAGGGGGATGCTGGGTACCCCAAAAAGGAAAAGACGCTAGAATTTTTTGGGACTTTACAACTATTTTTTGAGGAAGTCCTATCTACTCTATTGCGCTTTGCCTGGTCTGAGGTAGCGAAAACAAGTCTGGCGCAAGAGATAATGTTCAGTAAAATCTGCATCTCCGTGAATTTGCAGAGTTACATCCGTTCGCCCTAGCGCAAATTCGCCAGGCGTTCGGGAGCGAAGTACCACTAGAGTCTGTCTCCTTCTCTAGCGAAGTTATGCCAGCGACCGTTAGTAAATCGGGCAAATACTGAAATCACGTCACGCTGGTGAATTTTCACCAGCGCCAGTCACTTCGTAGTGTTCTTTATTAATTAACATAAATTCCAGGGCAATAGGATGGACAGTAAAAGGCCAAGTAAATACTTTCAATTTATAGTTTTCCTTTCCCTACACTTGGAGCAAAAATGGCTTTTTAATTAGTAAAAAAAATAGAATACTGTGCCTGTATGTAGTAGTTTAAGACTTTGTTTCAAGAATAGTGTTTAAAGAAAGTAATGGCAAGTCAGTTAGCAGGATTTTTTCAACAAAGCTCTATAGCTAT
The DNA here is from genome assembly GCF_017654675.1 of Xenopus laevis. NCBI lineage: Eukaryota > Metazoa > Chordata > Amphibia > Anura > Pipidae > Xenopus > Xenopus laevis. The sequence continues at coordinate 102,609,314 of NC_054377.1, read as the reverse complement.
ATACAGCTATGTAGACTACTGTTGTATATGTGAGTGATATTTGGTCCTCTTTAATATTCAGCCATATGACTTCCATTTACCTGCAAACGAGTTTTCATGTTAATATATCCTACACAACATTAATAGGTTGACCTTGGATACAATAAGGCCATATTCAACTTTTTCCCATGCCATTATGGAGAAAATATGAACACAGTCAGCTTTTCATTTATAGCCAGGGGTGCTCTACCAATGAGGTGATTTGAGGCTGTCGCCTCAGGCGGCAGTGCCCCACTAGGTACCAGGGGCAGCAAAAATGCTGCTCCTGGTACTTTAAGAGCGAATTTCCGGGGGAGGGGGGGCAGCAGCAACTGCTGCTGCCTCAGGTGGTGGAGGGGCCAGGATCGCCCCTGTTTATAGCTTACACATACAGTGTGAAAAAGTTGGAAATTAGTATGTTATAATTATTATTAATGTGGTCAGGTATTGTGCTGCAAACTTGCACCAGCCTTGTATTGTTAAAGTAAAAATGCAGTACATATATATATATACAATATATATATATATATATATATATATATATATATATATATATATATATATATATATATATATATATATATATATATATATATATATATATATATATATATATTCTCCAAGGCTACTGCACACACTTTTAGTTCAGCCACATACCCTCGTGCTCCCAGAAGTTCCAAAATATAGATAAGTGAATGCTGGTGCACACAGGGATTTTTTCTTCAGAGTCTGTTTTTATTTAATCAACGTTTCGATCCACCTCCGGGACATTTATCAAGATCTTTATCTTGATAAAGGTCCCGGAGGTGGATCGAAACAGACTTTGAAGAAAAAATCACTGTGTGCACCAGCTATATATAACAAACAAGGGAAAGTTGTGCTCACCACTAATTTTTAAAACCATTAGGCGGGGTGCAATGAGGCTGTGACCACAAAATACACAAAAAAGTTGGAAATTAGTATGTTATAATTATTATTAATGTGGTCAGGTATTGTGCTGCAAACTTGCACCAGCCTTGTATTGTTAAAGTAAAAATGCAGTACACTTTTCTTTTATTGTGTCAAGATGGAATGTCCCTAAAATGCAGTATACAAAGTACTGCTGCTTTATAGCAGATATGCTAGTAAAAAATGTTTTTTTGTGGCAAAACTACCTGCCTATCACCTCGCTTATGCAAAAACATGACGATGAGCCCTGCTTTTTTTGGAGTATGTGTCCAAAGCTAAAGAATAAAAATAAAACTTGCAATTTGCCACACCACTACTATTTTAGCCAAAGGGTAGGTTTTCTACTATAGTCATCCCTCTAAAATGCTTTGTCCTTTGTGCAAGAAAGATATATTTTTTCCCAGATGTTTCAGGTCACCCTTTATAGACCCGTTGCTACTTCTGCCTTTAGATCTATTTGTACAGAATCTGTAAAGGCAATTTTGTTTTTCTTTTTAAAGGCAGTTTTTTTTGGGATTTTTTTTTTAAAAAAATTTGAAAGCAGGTTACACATCTTAAAGGGGTTCTTCACCTTCCAAACAATTTTATTAATTCAGTTGTTTTTAGACTGCTCCCTAGAAATAGACTTTTTTCAATTACTTTTCATTATTTATTTTTTTACTGTTTTTCCAAAATCCATGGGGCATATTTATCAAGGGTTGAATTTCGAATTGAAAAAACGTCAATTCAAAAAGACCAACCGAAATTAAGTTGAAGTTTTTTTTTTTTTTTTTGGTCGAATAGGTCCATTTTTGATCGAATAGGTCCGTATTTGGCCGAATTAAAATCGTACGAATCGAATTAATAGCGCATCCGATCGAATTTAGTTTTTCCCCCAATTGACTCCAAGTAGGTTCTAGGAGGTCCCTCATAGGCTAAAACAGAAATTCGGCAGGTTTTAGATGGCAAATGGTCAAATTCAAATTTTTAAAGAGTACATGATACATTTGAAAATTCTAATTTTTGAATTCTTTGCAAATTCGAATCGAATTTGGACTATTTCCCTCAAAATTCGAATTTTTTTTCATTCGAAAATTCACCTCGACCTTTGATAAATCTGCCCCTAAGTTTAAAATTGAATGTTCGTGTCTCTGGTGTTTGAGTCTGGCAGCTCAGTAATTTAGATGCAGACTAAACTGTTACAATTTTGCAACATTTAGTTGATTTCTCAGTAGCATCTTTGGAGTAGCAACTATTGTATCAATTCTAACAGCTGCCTTTAATGAAATGCAGAGATTCTGCTCAGCAGGGACAAAAATAAGAAATGTATTATAACTAAATGAATCCAATTTAGAACAGTTTACAGGGTCTGCGACCCCCCTCCCAGGGCTGCTTAAGAAGGTAAAAAAAAAATACACTTGACACTTCAATATTAGAAAAACTGTGACACATAGAAAATAGAGAGTCATTAGAAAAAGTCATTATTTCTGGTGATCTATCTGAAAACTAGTTGTTTGAATTTGAACCACCCCTTTAAGCACAGAAATTAGTTGGTAATGAGTTACAAAGACAGTATGTTTTGATATTTCATATTCTGTTGGCTGTATATTTCCTTTGCCGGCTGGTATAGTTCTTATTTGTGGATGTGAAACACAATCACACAATTTTTTCTCTCATACCAGTTCATATAAAAATTCAATAGAAATGCCAAAGTCATCAAATCGCCCCAACTCATTCATTTAACATAGCTGCAGCCCTATTTGTCATCCAGTTAAGTGTGTCGTCTCTATTTGCAGTTTTTTCCTCCATCAGTAAAAGCAATCTTCATTTTAAGAATAATGCCATTTTATTTTAAGCCCATTTTATTACCTCTGCTGTAAAACCGAAAAAGTGGTCACGCAAGCAAATCTTCAGCTTGGCAAGATAATATTTTTTTCTCATTTAGAGCTCAGAGCCCTTACAGGCTTTATCTTGTACAATGCCTTAATCCACTTTTTTTTTTCTTTTTCCAATTCCATTTGGTAAAGTCATTGAATGTATGAAAGAGGGTTTATCAAGTGCTCATTATTTTCTTCAAATTGATAATGTCTTGTCAAGGTGTTCAGCAAGATGCAGTGTTATGTAAAACAATTATGTCTCTGTTGACAAGCGTGTCTTCATGTTGAATTATGTTTATCTGAATGTGGTTTTGGGTAAGAACTGTTATTATGTTTTTCTTTAAATGCCTAATTGGTTTTGTAATGGTTTAAAATAACACGTTTAGGACCTGATTTGTTTGGAAATCAATCATTTGGATAGTGCCTGATTTCACTAAACCAAAGGCGACGTGTGTGTGTATATAGAAAATAAATTAAATGTAAAGGTTGTTAACCTTTGTTGCTAAACAAGTCCTCAGAGTGTGTCCATGCATCAATGTACCCACACTATATACATGCAAACACGCCTATTTCTTAAATTCTCAGGATCTGGCTCTTCTTATAGCATGATTTACTAGATGTATGTGTATAACACAGATTTCCTATGTCCCAGAAAAATAACCGTGATTTAAACCTTGCACATACTTCACCTACCCTTCCATGTTAAGCCTACATCTAGTCCTTCACAGACTGCATATGTAAGGAAATCTGGGCCTGCTTGGCCATCTGGGCCTTGCCTTAGTGATCCTTTTACTTCTTTGAGTAAACTACTTTAAAGGAGAACTAAACCCTAAAAATGAATATGGCTATAAATGGCATATTTTCTATACTGAACTTATTGCACCAGCCTAAAGTTTCAGCTTCTCAATTGCAGCAATGATCCAGGACTTGAAAAGTTTCTGTGAAACTCACATGCTCAGTGGGCACTGAGCAGCAGTTGAGAAGCTAAGCTTAGGGGTCATCTCAAATTATCAAGCAGAAAATGAATTTGGCCTGTAGTATAAGCGGATGCTACAGGGCTGATTATTAAATTCTGATGTTCGTTGCATTGGTTTCTGTGCTGCCATGTAGAAATTATCTGTATTAATTACTAATCAGCCTTATATTGTGGCATTTATATTCTATGTGTACTGTATATTTCAATAATACGGGAAAGACTCTCATTTAAACCATCTATTCCAGAAATTATGGGTCTCCCTCTAATATGCTCAATACCTTTATGTACTTTTATGCCAACCTAGTAATGGGTTGGTGGGAGCGGTGCAGCATCAATGGATGGGACAACCCCTTCAGACATAACATTAAAACTTATCATTGCTATATAGATGATTTAATCTTGATATGGGAGGGTACTGGCAAGGAAGCTATTACATTTGTCGAGTATTGTAATACTAATCATTATAATATACATTTCACACATAATCTGCAAAAAAATGAGATTGAATTTTTAGACATCTCATTGAAGGGTATTATTCAGGATAGAATTGAATGTGATGTATATATGAAACCCATTACGAGGAACACAATACTGAGATGACAGTGGTCATCCCAGATCGGTTCTGGGGGGCATCCTGGTGGGGCAATTTTTGCGTCTAAGGTGCATTTGCACCACCTTAGATGCCTTCCAGAATCAAGCCATGGCACTCTGGGATCGACTCCTGGAAAGGAAATACGATAAAGTCATAAAAGAAGCCTATGAGAGAGCAGTGGCCACTTCTAGACAGGATCTCTTAAGTGGGTCCAATAAGAAGAAACAAAGTGGTAGACAGACAAGTAATGAAAAAAACAGAAAAAATTCACAAAAACTATTAAATGTACAGTCAACGTTGTTTATTACTCCTTACAGCAGCCAGGCCAACCAGATTAGGAAAATAATTAAGACTGGATGTCCTCAGAATGCTTCCACTGTTGGACCAGTCAGTCTTAAATGACATTAGATTTGTTTTCAAACGCAATAGAACCATTGCAAATATCTCCCCAAGTTTATATTCTCCAAAAAAAACAAAAAAGAAGGCAGTAAATGGTTAAACAAAAATGGATGTTATAAATATGGCAAAAATAGATGTAAGGTATGCAGACACATATTGGTAAAGGACAGCTTCCAGAGTAGAGTAACTGGGAAGAATTTCCCTATACGTAGTTACATTAATTGTGACTCTAAATGTGTTATTTATTTAGCCACATGTGATTGCGGCAAACAACACGTGGGTCGAACCTGCAGAACCCTAAAGGAACGGGTGCGAGAACACCTTACACCAATAGATTTAAATGACTTCGATCAAGCCAGTCATAACCACAGAAGAATTTCAGCCATAAGTAAACATATTATGTTAAAACACAATGGCAATTTCGGCTTAATAAAATTCCAAGGTATTGAATTTGTTAAACTAGGAGTGAGAGGAGGAGATTTGCAGAAAGTGATAGACCAGAGGGAGGTACATTGAAAACACGCCACCCACAAGGGTTAAATAGTGATTGGGAGGTCTCAAGTTTTCTTTAAATTAAATATACAAGGATAGGAATATTACCGAAAATACCCTCAAACATAGATTCCGACTATTGTAGAACATTATTTAGGAATCCCTTTGATTATAAAGTGAAATATGTAAATTTTAAAGGATATATTGTTTTAATTGTATACACTATATAAGGTAGAGAGCTAGGACTAGACTCCACCTCTGATGAAGTGCCAAAGAGAGGCACGAAACGCGTCAGGTGACTAGGCACGTTATGGTTTAGTTAAAAAGCTCCAGGAAGATACCTGTTTGTGTTTTTAAAGATGCTTGGCAATAAAGACTTTTTTTTATTCAAACACTACCCGTGGGTGTTAAAGGCTCCAGTCTATCTATTATCACTTTGGTCTTCATCAAGACCAAGACAGCGACTTTGTGCAGTCTTGCAGACTTAAAAACCGGAGCATGCACATAATGATGCTTCTCTTGCCTGCCAATATCATTGCTGACCTCCCGATTGCCACCTTCCAAACTAAAAGCGTCAAAGTAAACTAAATCTCTTGCTTGAATTTCATTGCAGTGCAAAGCTCTGCGGTTTGCTTAGCATCTTAGCTGAATCTGTAGTTGTGGCTAACACTGCACTACAGCAAAATTAAGTGATATCACATCTGCACAGAAACTTGTTTATTTGTTTGTACTGCGCATGTGCCACTGTGGTGCAGCCTGCTCAAAAGGTTTTGCCATCTTGATGACACACATGGAAACAATGGCTACTGCTTCCTATGTGCTGTGGAAAATTATGGCAGGTTTAGAATTCGTGAAGAAGGCCCAATACTGGGAAGACCAGATAGTGATTCAGTAGTGCTAGTGGGTAGGTTTACAATGATCTAGTTTAAAAAAAAAATGCCTTTCCTTGTCCTTTAACTTTTAGTATGATGTAAAGAGTGATATTCTGAGACAATTTATTTTTTGTGGTATTTGAGTTATTTAGCTTTTTATTCAGCAACTCTCCAATTTACAGTTTCGGCAATCTGGCTGCTAGGGTCCAGATTACCTTAGCCACCATGCATTGATTTGAATAAGAGAATGGAATCTGAATAGGAGAGGCCTGAATAGAAAGATGAGTAATAAAAGGAACCAATAACAATAAATGTGTAGCCTTACAGAGCATTTTTTAAGATGGGATCAATGATCCCCATTTGATAGCTAGAAAAATCAGAAGGCAGCAAGTAATTCAAAAACTATAAAACAAAAACAATAAAGACCAATTGCAAAAATGCTTATTCTATAAAAAAAATAACTTAAATGTGATCCAGCCCTTTAATGGACATGCTAATTATTTCATACATTGTTTGCTGGCTGGAAACATGTTCAGTAGATTTGGAGGCTCCTGCTTCTGAGAAATGTATCCGTACGTTTTTATAAAACTGGCTTCAAACAAATCATAAACTGTAAGTCAACTGCCTTTGCCTGTGCAGCCAAAGCAGAATAGCTGGCTTTGTCAGAAATAAAAAGTTGTGCTACTTCTCAGTAAATATGGCCATGAGTGATTTGCTATTGATTAAGTGCTAAACAACAAATTAAACGTTACGTTTTGAAAACTGTTCAAGGTTTAGTACCAACATTTATCTTTAGACAGCTTCACAGTTTTATTAGATAACAAGTTGTCTTAGATCAGCAAATGCTTCAATCATTTACATCAATATAAAGGAGGGGGCGGGAAGGAAAGGTCATTCTTGGCAGTAAGGCCCAGACTTGAGTAGATTCTCCTACTATACCTAATGAAACCATCACCCAGTAATATTCAATAATAGACTGTTGACTGATTTACTCAAAGCGCCACTTTGCCTCATTTTCATTTTCCCATAGGAGCTGTCAGATGAAAACAATAAATTGATACTGACGCATTACAGGTTTTTAAAGGCGAATGTCAATATCATTTTGAAAGGTTTCCTTGCGCTAATCCAGTATGTTAAACAAATACTTTACCTACCTGTGATTAATTTGAGTTTTCGGGTTTCACAACTCTATCTCAAATTGTTTTTCCATTTTTCCATTTGAATTTTTTCCTTAAAGGAAAACTATACCCCCCCCAAACAATGTAGGTCTCAATAAAAAGATATTGCATAAAACATCTCGTATGTAAAAACCTGCTTCATGTAAACAAACCATTTGCATAATAATATACTTTTCTAGTAGTATGTGCCATTGGGTAATCATAAATAGAAAATTGCCATTTTAGAAAACAAGGGCCGCCCCCTGGGATCATGCGATTCACTGTGCACACAAACATAACAACAAACCATATGTGTTGGGTCATATGAACCAATTAACAGACAGAGTTGTGTCTTTTGCATCAACACTTCTTCCTGTTACAGTTAGAGCTGCAGTATTTCTGGTCAGGTGATCTCTGAGGCAGCACACAGACCATCACGAAATGGGGGTTCAAGGCAAGAGATGTAAAAGGGCACGATTTACTTAAATATATATTCCAGTTTGTTAAGATTCTTTAATATGCCATATGCCACGTTATATGATATAAACTACATGTTGCTTAAGTATTCATTTTGGGGGGTATAGTTTTCCTTTAAATAAGAAACCATTTCAGTTGTTAGTTCATTCGAGGTATTAAAAACTCTTAATATTTGACCTTTGATAAATAACCCACAAGGTGTTAGTCTGAACACATTAAAATAATGTTGCTCTAATTGACAGTAAATTCATGCGTTCAGATTTTTTTATAGCGACACTGACCTATTCCTATAAAGTCTCCATTGTTCCATGGCTACCTTGCCGCAACTGCTGGGATAGGTGAATTATTTGCAGCACAAATTTCAAGTAGCCATAGTGGTTCCATTTTAGTTTATGTACATGGCTTACCAGATATTATGTTTCCTATTATTATGATTAATATTAAGAAGTACAATTTCACAGTGCTATACTATAGAAGGGATTATACATCAAGCAACTAGCATGCACTCTTGTGTACACTTTACAACAGCATGTGTAATTGTATACTTGTATAAGATACCTGTGATTTATTTCTCTGTTAAAACTAATTTAGTGTTTGCTTGTCTGACCGGTTTCATTTGTGTAATAATTTGACGCAAATCTGTTGATTTCTGGCGGCAACCAGATGGTCAAGACACAAGCATTCAAACTCTGCTTACTAATTTTGGGCCTTATACATAGGCATTTGAATGTATGGCTGAGTGCATCTTAAATGCATCAAAACTTATATATTGCATTTGATTAGATATTTTTTTTAAAACTATGGTGTGTTTTTGATAGATCCAAAATGCTTGTCTCTATTTTTAATACATTGTAAACATGCATCAAACTCGTGTTGCATTGAAAAATGCAGTAAATCCCAGATCTGATAAAACACAGGTCTGAATGCTTGTGGATTCAACCCGGGTGAATAAAATGGAATCCATTATCTCATGATTTGCTGTGTTGAAACCTGCTTCTCAAACACATGCCTAACCAGTGTCGGACTTACCTATCAAGATATCAGGAAAACTCCCGGTGGGCCCTCCGGCTCCATTGTGTCTTGTTAGTCTATATCTTAGTCTTTGCTCTATACTGTATGAGAACAAAAAGTAGTAATGGAGAAAGGCTAGATGATTGTATAAAGAAGTATGATAATGAGAAGAGACAAATAAGAATAAACATGAGGAGAAAAGGAAAACTAATGTGAAATATGGTTTTCTGGTGGGCCCCTGGCATCCGAGTCCACCACTGTATCCAATGCATGAAAAAAGGGCATGTGTGTAAGAGCCCTTTGGATTACCTTGAAAGTGAAAATAACAGCTAAGCTCTTGCCATTTTGTTCAACTGGTTGTATATTTTTACTCAGCACTAGACTAGAGGCAATGTGGTAGATCCCCCCCAGCTGATTTTCGTGTGTGTGTGTGTGTGTGTCTTTAATACGGGCAGAGCTGCCACATACGGGGCCCTCTGAAGGTCCAATATCTGCCACATGTCAGCCAAGATTGAAAATCCTGTTGGCCAAGCACTGTGGGTCTCTTGTATAATCCAATCATTGTCCCTTTGTGTAGGTGAACAAAATGGACAGAGATCCACTGTTTGGCGACCGAGGCAAATCTCAGTGAGCATGGCCACCTTTACTGTAATTGCGCATTCCATGTTGTTGTGCCGCTTTGTAGCAAGTTTTGTAATAAGAATAACAAATGTTTCTGTTCTCAATTAATCTGCTTTCTGGACAAGTTAAGCAAATGGTTAAACAGTTGCGAAAATATAAAATTGAAGACCAAGCTATCTTTTATGCCTGCCAGTGCAATAGACTGACATTAAAATTCCAGGCAATAATATGAGTTCTCTGGAAATTGCACATTGCTTAGCACATTATGCCTTTAGCGACTGGCCACATGATGACGATGAACCCCATGATGGCTCAATTTCTACTACTACCTGGAACCATGTAAATACTCATCACAAAGTTCCGGCAAGAATGCGAATCGCAGACGGGATGGCATATGTATCGCTTCGGTTTTCTGAACCTGCTCAAAGTTGAACTTCGGAAAATGAAGGAACACGTGTGCCTTCCCGCCAGCAAGAATGCGAATTGCCTGCGGGAACGCATTTTGAGGCGATTAGTCGCACGCAGTAGAGAAGATTTGTCACTTGGCGACTAATCTCCCCGTGTGCCACCACCCTAAGAGCTGGTAAAAACGAGAAAGGATAAAATATGCAGAATTTCCATATTTAAATTCCTTAACAAATTAATTCAACTAAAAACAAAAAAAATGTTCCTTTCATAAAATGCAGTTAGGCAGGTTTTCTATAGACCTGAAAGGCTGGACTTGATGAACTTAACTTACTATGTCAGTCATGATATGATTTCCTATGATACCACCACTGAAATAATCTCATGTAAACCACAGTGAATTACCACTGTGGGCTGTGACATGTGGCATTTTGTACACATAGAGAAAATGCTCTGCTTTGTGGATGCTTGAATTGCCATAAGTAAAACAAATTTCAGTGCATGGAAAAGTATAAAGACGTTTTCGCATGATTACGAGGTTTGAGTGCTTTACATTTGACGAGTCTTTTCTGCAGTTTTGTTGCCGCGATAAAACACCATGTTTTCCTTTGTCCTGTATGTACTTTAAATTATGACCCTTTTTAAACAAAAACTGAATATTCAGTATTGGGATGACAACCATTAATACATTTAGACTTTTATCAGTATGTGTCAGCTGGTATGAATTCTCTACATAAGTACCCCTAACGAGAGAGAGAGAGAGAGAGAGCTCTCTTGAGAATGAAATCTATTCTTTGCTTGCAGTAAGCAATAGTAATTTATTTGATTATGTGTGCCATGCAAAGTGGTGCAGCTTGTGCAGGTTAAATTGCACTCAGCTTTGCATATGCATCACCACCAGAGTTCCTAATAGCTGATGAAGAATAATTGACGTGCAGTATAATCCTTAATCTGTTAGTGTTAAATCCATTTCTTAGCGAGACATGATTGAGAGTGAAGCAGTAACTGATCAGCTAACTCTGGATCAATTGCTTCTTGTCTAGGAAATAACTATGTGTCAAATGCAGAGTCTGCAAGGACTATCTAACCAGAGATGCCACACTGTCTACTATATGCATTTAAAAAGAGACACCTTATTGATTTGCTTACTCTATTTAAAAAAAAAAATTACAGGAGATGTATTGTTATAGTGCACATACGTGTTATCTGAAAAAAATAATTATCTTTATTACTAAAGGCTTTCCTGCCAATACATTGAGAGTATTATATAAATATAAAAATCACAAGCAAATAATAGCACGGAACAGATCCAAATAAGAAATTGAAAACCTTAAAACTTAATTTTTGCTTATTAACAAAAAGTATATTTTGAGGAAAAGAAAAAATACGAATGTTCGTAATTCAGCCCCTTAGACAAATGCCAAGGAAGGCCAACAAAAATGTGAATGATGATATTACCTGGAATGTGGCTACAAGTTTCAACTCACTACAAGATTCTTTGATTTCTGTAATTGCATGTTGCTTGTTATACCTACAACTCTGCTAAACCCTACTGCAACATGTAATCCTACATGGTTAACTTGCAGGAGTACAAATTGTGTATGCAGTTGAAACGAGCAGAGAATTTGGTATGGTTTGGAGATAAAAAGCCTTCACTGTTCATCTGCAATGGATTGTGAAATGCAGAATCAGTCAAGGGGGGAAACTTGTTGGTAGCCACTACTGCAATTAGATTGTACCTGACAAAGTGCCCCTCTGTCACAGCACTTATATCTTTTGCATTTACCAATATTTAAATGTGCCATCCTGTTAACCATTTGCAAATAGCTGCTGCTATTTTATATGGTTATGTTTTCGGCCTCATACTTATTATTGTTATTGTCCTTATTTTTATTATAGTAGTGACACATTTTACAGGTTTATTAAAATATCACCTTTACATTACTCTGGACAGAATGTTTCACCCTTGATTTAGGCTTGTACCATATAGGAGCCAAGCCAGAAATAGATCTGGTCTCCTGTAGGCCAGTTATGTCTCATGTAGGCCAGTTATGTCTCATGTAGGCCAGTTATGTCTCATGTAGGCCAGTTATGTCTCTTATAGGCCAGTTATGTCTCCACTGGAAACAAGTAGCAGCTACTAATTCACTGACATTCTTCTTTGCCATTTCTCATAAGTCCTGCCGATTGGCTGTCTTGGCCTTTCTCAATGAAAAGTTGCCTTTTCTCAACCCAGGACAAAATCATCTTGGATGGGGAATTAACCACCAAAGCCATTAGTTGTTGGACCAGTCTTTGTTAATGGAGACTCTCAGAAGTATTTATATTTTTTCAGCTATCCTACTTTCATTTGGTTATAGTAATGCAAACCTCAGACATTTTTCCAATTTATAGAACTTTGTGTGTGACAGTATTTTCATTTTATTTTGCAGTAAACAGAAAAAAATACACTTTGCTTTTCTTACTGTGATCAGGTGGGTGCTAATGATGTGTGGGTCAGGAAAAACTCAACCTGTACCCAATCCTAACCCCCAAAATGTTGCCATTGTAGGACTCGCACCCGATCTGTACCTTCTTGCTCTGTAAGGCACTTCTGTAATTCCCTGGGCTGATCCGCACGCAACCCTAACCTACAATGGCTGGCCAAATTTTAACCTTAACCCCCCAACCGATGATTGACCTGCGGGTCACTGTGGCATTGGGTCAACCTGCACATCACTAGTAGGTGCTGTATATGGACTCTGTATAAACATAGGTACTGCAGTGGTTTGCATTGCTGGGTCAGTTTTGCCCAGGACTTTATCTGCAAGTAGTTTGTATGCTCTCCCTGTGTTTGAATGGTTTTTCTACAGATGCTCTAGGTTCCTGATAACAAACAGGCTGGTTTATTGTCTCCTGATGAAGTTCATATCTGTACAATAAATTAGGGATGCACCGAATCCAGGATACAGTTCGGGATTCGGCTAGGATTCGGCCTTTTTCAGCAGGATGCGGATTCGGCCGAATCCTTCTGCCAGGCTGAACCGAATCCGAATCCTAATTTGCATATGCAAATTATGGGTGATTTTTTTTTTGTCACAAAACAAGAAAGTAAAAAATGTTTTCCCTTTCCCACTCCTAATTTGCATATGAAAATTAGCATTCGGATTCCGTTCGTATTCGGCCGAATCTTTCATGAAGGATTCGGGGGGTTTGGCCGAATCCAAAATAGTGGATTCGGTGCATCCCTACAATAAATGGACCTGAGATTTTAAGATTTACGGGATCTGGGAATAATACAATCAATGAATCATCTCAGAACTTGCTTTAACTATACAGTATAAATATATATACAGTAAACTTTTATATGTGTGTGCTTGTTCACGTGAGATACACGAACAGGTTTTTATTGCTGGGTACTGTAGGAATACATAGGCCTTTATTATAATCCCTGTACTATAATAAAGTAAGCAATGTAAATGGCTTTATAGCATCTCCTCTTGTGTTTCCATTCCCCCTTCACTGTACCACACACCAACTGGAGTCAAGCAGCAAACCTGGCATATGGTGAAATACCCCAGAGTTTTTCTAGGCTTAGTCCTGGCAAGTCTTTGCTAGAAGTGATGATTATTTAGCATATATCACATTTCATGCTGAATCTAAAAGGTGAATGAAACAGTGGCAGCATTTCAGCATCACTAGATAAACATTTTTCAGACAGCTGCTGCATTAGATTCTGGTTAATGGTCTTTTACCCAGCTGGAATTCAATCCATCCCGCTGCTCATTTTTCTCACACACCAGTAGCGCAGAGCGCCAGGTGTATCTTTTGGCGTGTGAAGATTATTTACTGTGTGCAGAATAATGTTATTACAGCAGCACTTTCATTACCGTCCCAATATATTTGGGATTATTCTGTTGTAGATGGCATATCTAAAAAAGTTTATTGAAAGGAATTAACACTCGTTTGTGCATTACGTCTTAACCCCAGTTGATTTTTTTTTGGTCAAAACTTATTTTTCACATTTTTGAACGAAAAAAATAAAATTTTCCGAGATGTATTATAGCTTGAATCTGAAAATACACCATCTAAAACCTGTCGAGGTTATGTAGGAGTCAATGGCAGAGGTCCCTTGAACCATTGTAAGATGGTTTTGTCCAAAAACTCGAATAATTCGAGCAATTTGAGTTTTTTTCCATGGAGAATTCGATTAATTTGAGTATTTGTGTTTCAGAACTCAAACTCGCAGAATCAAGTTTTTTCCATTTAAGTTTTTTTCTTAAATAAGATGAGATTAGAGTTGCGAGTTCATTAGAGGGATAAATTCTAACACTCAATCTTTGATAAATAACCCCCTTAGTTTCAGGCTGGCCTGGAGGCGTACTGAGAAATATCCCAGTAAGAGCTTGCCCTTCTAACCTTCCCTGCGAGCCACTACACATTTATTACCATCCTTGAGCAAACTGCAGTGCTAACAATGCGGAGATGCCAACATCAGAGCTTAGTGCATCTTGGCCATGCTGGTAAAATATTAATCAGTAGTTAACTCTAACACTATTGGCAAGCAAGTAGGTTTGTTTGTAAGTGTTTTGTATTCCTGACACTTTGGTTCTGCTTAGATTATACAAGCCTCAACCTGGCAGCTTTTGTACTTTGCACATTGAGTTTGGCTGCCCTGACATGGAAGGCAGAGGCCTGTGGTCATTTGCAGATAGATTTAGATCCAAATGAGAGGGGGGAGGCACATAGGTGTCCCTTTACCCACTCCCTTCCCACCCAACCTTGCATGTCGTTCCAAAGGCACAAGGTAGGGGAGAGAAGGATGCAGGGCCCACATTAGGCTGAGCTGCATGTCCTGGTTCTGCTCTCTCTGAACCGAGTGCCTGATTTTTCCTGTAATAATAAAATAGCACTTATAATTGATGGTAACTTTGTATAAATTAGTTTTCTTGGCAGAACAATTCTGAAATGTGTTTGAGGAGTATAAAATCAAGGTGATCCGAATTATAGAAAGAAAAAATAGGTCTTACTAGTCACTTACTAGTCACATGCCCGATGTGAGGCGAACCTTAACCAAGGTTAATCCACTAAAGGCTGCCGGACCAGACAACATTTCTGGTCTTGTGCTCAGAGACTGTGCTGATCAGCTGGCTGACGTCTTCACTGACATTTTCAACACATCACTAAGCCAGATGATCATCCCCACATGCTTCAACTCCACCACCATTGTTCCAGTGCCAAAGAAATCTTCAGTAACCTGCCTGAATGACTACCGCCCTGTTGCACTAACCCCGGTCATCATGAAATGCTTCGAGAGACTTTTGATGGCACATATCAAGAGCACCCTCCCCCGCTCACAGGACCCACTACAATTTGTATATCGGCCAAGCAGGTCAACTGAGGATGCCATATCTTCTGCTCTCCACCTCTCACTAACTCATCTGGACAAAAAAGACAGTTATGTGAGAATGCTGAGAGGCCTCAGTCTGTTCGTATTGACGACAACGTTTCCAGCCCCATCAGATTGAGCACAGGAGCTCCTCAAGGATGTGTTCTCAGCCTGTTGTTGTACACATTGCTGACACATGACTGCATAGCTAGACACAGCTCAAACCACATCATCAAGTTTGCCAATGACACAACGTGGTGGTGCTCATCAACCACAACGACGAGTCAGCGTACAGAGATGAGGTTCAGCAGCTGGAGGTCTGATGCAGTGAGAACAACCTGTCACTGAATGTGGATAAAACGAAAGAGATGATTGTCGACTTCAGGAGAACTCGCCCTGCTCACACACCATCAACATCAACGGCTCCACAGTAGAGACAGTAAAGAACACCAAATTCCTGGGAGTCCACATCTCTGATGACCTCACCTGGACCACCAACACCGCCTTCATCACCAAAAAGGCTCAGCAGCGTCTTCACTTCCTAAGACGACTGAAACGGACCAGCCTTCCGCCTCCCACCCTCACAGTGTTCTACAGGGGCACCATAGACGAGCTGCATCTCCATCTGGTACAGTAGTGCCATCACTGCTTACAGGAAAAGTCTACAGCGGACTGTCAGAGCAGCTGGCAACATCATTGGAGTGGCTCTTCCATCACTGTAGGACATCTTCCACAAGTGCTGTGCAAGAAAGGCCTCCTGCATTGCACTGGACTCCACACACCCCTCACACGGACTGTTCACGCTGCTCCCATCCGGCAGACGCTTTCGCAGCATTAAAGCCCGAACAACCAGGCTGCACGAAAGCTTTTTTCTCAAGTGATCAGACTCCTCAACTCACTGCCTGCCCTCCCACTACATTCCAGACACACTTGAACTGTGAACTTAAATTTGTGAACTGTTGTGCCTTTTTTTTTGTGATATGTACTAGCTGGAGCTACGTCGTCTCGTCTCACTGTGTATTCGTATACTGCTGAGATGACAATAAAGTTTAGTTTCTTTGACTTTTTTGCTTAGTGGAAACAGTAAAAAAAAAATAAGCTGTCTTTTTTTTTCCTGGTGGTTTGTGAATGAACTTTTTTTTTTTTTTTTTTGCTTCACGGGAATCTAAAAGAAAATTGTTTGTGGTTTAGTTATTTGAATGACTGATAAAAAGGAATAGGAAATGGCATGACCAGAAATGTTATAATAAATTCTCAATAAATATAAAGTTAGAATAAATTCTAATAATGCAAAAGGTACCAGAACAGAGGTTTTAAAGAGCCTTTGTAGTTTCAAGAAGAGACAGAAGAAAACAAGACAGTATGTGAAAGACTTGCCCCAATGCATCAAACACATGCCTACTGTAGCTCTATACTTGCTTCTTAGCCAGGTTACTATTGTCAACATCTAATTGGCTACCATGGGTGCCATCTATGTAGATAGAAAGAATTGTATTAAGGGAATTGTCTAAACAAGACTTATTTATATATATATATATATATATATATATATATATATATATATATATATACGGAATTGTCTATTTTTAAATGTTTGGCACAGTTTCAATTGAACAGAGTTGGGTTTTGTGAGTTAGAGGGTGTTTCTCAATGTAAATTGACTTTCCTGGGGCAGTTTGGAAATGTTAGGAGGTATTTTATATCAGAGGATGTTTACAATAACCCTGTATATATGGTACATTACAAAGAATTGTGAGGGTTTGATTATCCATCAAACTATAATGATGTCTGAAGCAAAGATAGGCAGCTTTGAGATGTTGATGGTGGTGATGATTAGCTACAATTTCTGAGATCCTCTGAGAGTTGTGGAATGGCAGCTCTATACATAAATATAGAAAATATTGTAAAATTCCAGCACGCAAGCAGATCTTTGTCCGATCCGGCCATCTAAATGGTGAGCCAAAGCAGACTTAGCCAGTTGCTTGCCCCTCCCCAAACCAGTGATTTCTTCATATTGGAGGCACTTACTACATATTTTTGCCTCCAGGTTTTATGGTTTAGTCTGCAATAGCATTCTGCTTCCTATGAAATCATTATTCATTAGCATTCTTCTCTTACATGTGGTTCCTGATCAGCTGATGCACAAGACATGCACCTAGCCGTGGTATAGGTTAACTCAGATTTATTTTTTGACCAATCAGTTATGGTGTGATTTCACCAGAATGTATCTGCTTATGGGAGGCCACCAACATACAGACTATCACACAGCTGTATTTGAATTGTTAAAAAAAAATGTCCATGTGCTGCCAGGTTTACTTGATTATAATACACATGTTTGTTTTGTGGTGCTGTGTTCCTCGTTTCTTCACAGGCCTATTCCATAGTGACAGGCTGTTATACCCCATGGATCGCCAGTTTATATGAAACCTTTTTTATCTTTGCATAATTTCTATTTTAACACATTTTGCCAGTTAAATTCCAGTGCTGGTAATAACTTTATAATCACAGAAAACAATCAAAATATATGCCAAATGGGTATTTAATTGGACACCAAGCTGCACATAATAAACGGCAATCTGCTTTCCTGTGGGATACAAATTACTGGGTAAAATGTCACCATGTTCTTGCTCTCTTTGAGGAAAAACAGGTTGATTATGTTTAATGTCCTATTTCCATATTCCCTGAATCATATGTTTCCCTTCAAGTTTTAACACTTTCTCTATTGTGCCATTCTACGTCCTATGAAATAATTATTGTTACAGAATTGATTTGACATTGTTTTTAAAACTTTGTATTCTATTGAGAGAAAACTTTATGATGGGAACAAAAAGTTGAAAGATTGAAAGATGAAGGTCCCAGTGCTGCTGACAAAAACATACCCAGTCTTATGTGACCACCTTTTCTTCTGTGGAGAAATGAACCTGACTATAAAACAGGAATTATTTTTCCTATAGACTCACAAGAGCAAACATCTTTTATGTGCTCTTAGTGTGTTTGCTGTTACATATTATACATGTGCTTTGCCAAAGATTCGTCCAGTCATTTTGTTTTTGAGGTACAGGTATGTGACCGGTTATCCAGAATGCCCCGTACTGGGGTTTTTCAGATAAAGGGATTTTTCTGTCATTTGGATCACTGTACATTAAGAGGGTTATTGATCAAAGGTCGTATTTTAGAGCTTTTTTTAGATCTCAAATGAACTCACAACTGGAAGTGAACTTGAAGTAAACTTGAATCAGTGTAGTCAGGGTGGAAAACTTTAATACTCTAATTGATCAAGTTTTTTGACGAAAAAAACTCAAACATCATGAAGGTTACAAACATCTTCAGTTTGTTCAAGGGACCTCTGCCATTGACTTCTACATGACATCAACAGGTTTTAGATTTTTTTTTTCAGATTCAAACTATTTCCAGCTTCAGGGTATAATAAATCTCTAGAAATTCAAGTTTTGACCCTCAACAACTCAAATTTTTCGTGGAAAAAACAACTCGGCCTTTGATAAATAACCCCTTAAGTCTACAAAAAAAAAGTAATTTAAACATTAAATAAATCCTATAGGATTATTTTAACTCCAATAAGGATTAATTGTATCTTCGTTAGGATCAAGTAAAAGGTACTTTTTTTTTTATTATAAAGAAAAAGGAAATCATTTTCAAAAAATTTGGATGAAATATAGTCTTTGGGAGACAGATCCCATACCTTTACCTTTTATACCTTGGTAAATAAAGAGTGAGTAAATGAGAAAACAATAAAAACGCTGACTTCACTGGAAGAAGTTGTGTTTGGCTATTATGTTAGACATCCAGTCACTCCAGCCTTTATTGATTACATTCTTGGCTAACTAACTATATTAGAAACATTTTTTATTTTGCACAGCCAGTTTTTATTTTTACACTGAATTGTTCCTTTAAGGTGGCCATACAAAGAGAGACCTGAATAGTATTCTGGCCCACTAGGCTTGTGTGAAGATGAGCAGCAGAGCCGAAGCTGACTGATCAAAATTTTTCATCAGGGTTAATAATCCTTGATCCCTGAGGATTGCAGGATTATCAACCTCCTGACTGGTAATACATGCCCAGATGGTCTGGCATTATAGTCAGAATCGGCCAAACTGCCCAGCTCTAGAGGTATGTGAGGTTATTTACCTAGGGGTCAATTTATCATGCTGTGTAAAAAGTGGAGTGAAGCATTACTGGTGATGTTGCCCAGAGCAGCCAGTCAGCAATTAGATGTCAACAGTTAGAAAGCAAAAACAAGATCCAATTGGTTGCTCTGGGCAACATCACCTGTAATATTTCACTTCACTTTTTATACAGCATGATTTACAGACCCCTTTGGCTCTTACTGTGGACACCTTTTCTGCGAAAAAATACCAGCCGTCCTGCCTTTGACATCTTCCTTATCTATTAATACATATTATTGTTCTCATTAAATCTGAAAAAATAAAAGATAATTCATGTTTTGAAATAGAGCCTAGTTTTGTAGGCAGTAGTGTGAACACTGTCCCCTAAAGGTGGCTTGCAGTCCATATTACAGGCGTTTTATTTTTAAAGGTTTTTACCATTTGTTTTCCTTTTTAAGGACAAGGAAAGTTAAACTAAAGAAGTAGCTAGAAATGTTGTACATTATGTTTTGGGCTTCTGTGGGCTTCTGTACCAGCCAAAGACAACCACTGCCCTTTAGCAGTAAAGATCTGTGTCTCCAAAGATGCCCCAGTAGCTCCCCATCTTCTTTTCTGCTGATTCACTGCACATGCTCTGTGCTGCTGTCACAGACTGAGCTTAGGGATCCACTCACAATATACAGTACACATAGAATAGAATGTAGCATCAGCTTATATTACAGACAAACCTCATTCTCTGCTTAATGATTTGTGACGACCCCTAAGCTCAGCTTCTCAGCAGCTGCTCAGAGCCCACTGAGCATGTGAGTGTCACAGACACTTTCCAAGATGGTGACCCCCTGTGACAAGTTTGATGTCCTGGATAATTGCTGCTATTGAGAAGCTGAAACTTTAGGCTGGTGCAATAAGTTCACTATATAAAATATGGCCTTTTTAGCCCTATTCATTTTTAGGGTTTAGTTCTCCTTTAATAAATTGAACGAAATACTTGTAGCTCAGCTGGGTGTAATTTAGCAAAGTTCAACTTACTTTTTAGTAACAAGAAATGAATGCTTTACAGAAAAATGCAGCTAGCTGCCTGAAATAACTTCCAGGGCCTGTGCCAAGTGTTGGCAAATAAAGTTAATTAGCCACTTCTCCTGCGCTGACTTATTCTTTGTCTCAATATTGTGTTGCTTAATGCAAAGCAGAACTTTAATTGAGAGCTATACTGTCAAAAGCTTAATAAAGGTATATAGTTTTTAAAGCAAAAATAAATACTCATAACACTGAATTTAAAAACACTTTATTGTAATGTAATGTTGTATCTTAATTATGCCATGAAATATTGTCCCAAAGCTCCCTGTTTAATTCAATTATAATCTCTGTTTAGGATTATGACTGAACTGATTTAAAATTGACTATAGTTATCCTGTATTTGCTTTAACGGAAATTGAATAATAGCAAATATTTTAAAAATGTGCACTTGCAATAGAGTTTTTTTAAAAAAAATTTTTTTATTTCAATACTGAATGCATTTTTATTATGTTGAGCACTCTCCTCCAATTAGTGTGCTGCCATTTAAAGTAGTTATATAGAGACAGATAAAAGCTGCTGACTTATTGGCCTATATAGGGGCCCTCTTTAGGACTGGTCAAACCAATACTGGCTGAGACAAGGAGTGGTGCAGATATTCATGCGCCACACTATGATTCAATTGTTGACCCGGGACCCATTATCAAGCTACATTTTTTACTTCTCTGCTTTAATTTCAGAAAGGGCAATAGCACGTCATGAAGTACGGGAAATAGAGCAGCGGCATTCCATGGATGGCTCCCGACAAGAAATTGCGCTTGATGATGATGAAGATATTTTAATAATTTACAACAGAGTTCCAAAGACTGCCAGCACTTCCTTTACAAATATTGCCTATGATCTGTGTGCAAAAAATAAATACCATGTGCTTCATATAAACACAACCAAAAATAATCCAGTTATGTCTCTTCAAGATCAGGTAAGATGAATATCTAATATTGTTGGTGGTCAAATTTAGGCTGATGTCACACAAAGTGGTTTCTCCTTTCTGCCAGCGAAAGTTCTCAAAATGCCTGTAGCTCATCTTGTTGACTTTAATGGAAACCGCCTGTCAATGCAGGTATAGGCAGCTTTTGTTCAGTAAAATATGAATGCAGAGCCTAGGTTGGTTAAACTTTTAAAAGAGAACTAAAGCCTAACTAAAGAAGTAGCTAGAAATACTGTTGTACCAACTCAAGGCAACCACAGCCCTTTAGCAGTAAAAATCAGTGTCTCCAAAGATGCACCAGTACCTCCCCATCTTCTTTTGTGCTGATTCACTACTTTGTGCTGCTGTCACTTACTGAGCTTAGGGACAGACTCACTATATACTGTTTATTCAGAATAGAAATGTCACAATATAAGGCTGATTGGTACTTACCGGTAATACATATAATTACTACATGTCAGCTCAGAAATGAGCACAGTTCACATTAGAATTTAACAATCAGAATTGTATCATCAGCTTATATTACAGACAAACCTCATTTTCTGTCTGATAATTTGCGACAACCCCTAAGCTTAGCTTCTCAACAGCTGCTCAGAGCCCACCAAGCATGTGAGTGTTGCAGACACTTTCCAAGGTGGCGACCCCTGTGACAAGTTTGAAGTCCTGGATCATTGATGCTATTGAGAAGCTGAAACTTTAGGCTAGTGAAATATGGCATTGTTAACCCTATTAATTTTTAGTGTTTAGTTCTCCTTTAAATCTAAGCGTATCTCTCCATTGTTGGATTACTGAGAGCCGAATGCCCTTACCACTTTGTGTTTAGGCAGCTTTTAGCTTAAAAAGTCAGTGGCACGCAACATGTGTGGTTTTGGGCAGTTCACCATTGGAAGAGTATTTGAAATTAGCGACATTTTTAAAATTATCTAATGTTTTTCCTTTTTGTTTCTTTTGCACAAATTCAACTGCTGCATTATTGACCTTTATGTTGTGTTCTTGCAATATGTAACAATCCAGCAACCCAAAAGAACACTAACAACAAGGATGACACAATATAGCAAGGCCAGTGTGCTGCTTGAAATGTACATGTCTTTGCATAATCTTCTCCCAGTCTCCCGAAGTAATGCTAATAAACCATTTATCTTCAGTTCACTCCCCACAGATCTTAGGCACATATTTCTTACATCAGCAATTTATAAAATACCAGTTTAAGTCCAAATATAGCTAATGTACATATTGATCTTGTGGGAAATTGCTTTTTAAAGTTCATAAATATGTATTTAAAATGTTCATGCCTTTGCAGAACTTAAGCTATTTTCAGTGGATTTGCTGATTTATCAGTGTTCGAGTTTCTGTGTGTGCGTAAGGCCTCATTCCCTTGAGTTCTGTTTTGCGAAGGAAAAAGACCCTACAGCCTTTCTGTTTGTTAAAGTGGCACAAAGTAACTGCTGTAATGTTAGTAGGAGTGCTGTTTAACAATGCTGAACTCTTCACAAAGATACCCAATGGCCCTTAATCCAGGTCTCATTTACTACTTACTACTGCTGGATCTTAAAGGAGAAACAAACCCCTTATTTAAAAAAAAAAACCCTACCCCACATAGACCCCCCCCCCAGCCTAGCTGCTACCCCAGGCAAATGCCCCTAACTTTTTACTTACTCCTCGGTGCAGATTCAGGGGTCGGAGTTCACGGCAGCCATCTTCTGGGTCTTCGGTAATCTGAGAATGAGACCGGTTTATCGGCGCATGCGCAGTTGGAGCAATTTCCCGGTTCGCGACAACTGCACAAGTGCCGGAAGAAGACACGAAGATCCGGAAGATGGCTTTTTTTTTTTTTTTGACTTGGTGTGGATAATCTGAAGGTGCAGTTACAGACATGGCCCGTCAGGCTCATACTTTCTTTTGCTTACAACAAACATTGGAAAAAGTATATAGGATCAAATCCTGGAAGTTCTTCTTGGAAGCACAGGTTAAAAAAAAATACACCGTTCCATGTATACTGACGCTGGCAAAACTAAATAACAGTAATAATAATAATAATAATAATGTGGTATGCAATATATATCTGGGCCCATATTTTGTTAGTAGAGTCTATGGTAAACTGGAGGACTAAACATGATGCTGCTGCAAGCATGGCTGATATTTTATTCTCTTTACAACAAGCAGAGGACAAGGATTAACATCTTGTTTATCATATTCATTGACTTTCAGTGCTTTGTAGTTCTGGTTGGGGGGTCTTCTTTAGCATGGGCAGTATGTTACTTCATAAAACTTTAAACACATCTATTGATTGTTACTTAATCTGTGCTTTGGTGAAGGCAGGGCCGGGCCAAGGTATTTTGGCACCCTAGGCACAGGCTTCAATCAGTGCCCCCCACCCGGTCCTGCATTACCATTTCCCACTTTAACATTCATATTCACCTATCATATTGCCCCCATTTATACCTGTGCCAACTGCAGTCAACCCCACATATTGCCCCCAATATGTACCTGTGCCAGCAGCACCCAAAAAAACACAATATTGCCCCCAAATATTTACCTGTGCCAGCAAGAGCCAAAAATCCATCATATTGTCCCTAATGATCTGTTTACCTGTGCAAGCAGCAGCCAAGATATTGCCCACAAATATGTACCTGTGCAGCTACCAAGAGGGAGGTGGAGAGTGCCTACAGTACGAATCATGGGCAAGAAGGGGTTGGAAAAGGTGGTTTATACAACTGAAAAACTATTAAAGGCCATGCAAACCAGGATTTTAAAAAATTTCCCTTTAAAAGTGTGCCCCCACATGATTGCGCCCTAGGTGGGTGCCTACTCTGCCTACCCCTAGTTCCAGCCCTGGGTGAAGGATTCTGGACTCAACATGTAGTCAACATGTATACCTTCCTAAGCATAAGCTTCCCACTTTGTATGTTTTTCTTTGGGAACATGCACATAGGCTTCCACAAATTGTAATATGTTTCTGGTAGGGTTGCCTTCTAGCCGCTAAAATTCATGAAAATCCTGGGCCAATATTACAAATTTGTGAAACCTTCTCTCTCTGCCACTGGCCTGCCCATTTACACTCTGATCTGGCCCAATTCTTACCTCCTTTTCTGACCCTTTGAGGTCACTGGTTCACCCCAATGTCACTTAGTGCCCCCAGCTGGTAACTAAAAAGTGACAACCTTAGTTTCAGGTATGGTTTTTTTCCATTCCATAGTCCATAAGGTGCTTTCCCTGCTGCTTTGCCAGGCAAGCAATTTTAGAGAGAGGTTTTGCAATTTTTGCATAACGGAGCATACTGTCAATGTGTTGGTGAACAAACATAGCTGTTGTGTACCCAACCGTATATAGTTTGGCTTATGTTAATGATAAGTGCTGAACATGCAGATATATAATATAATGAATATACTGAAGAAATTGTGTTCAGTGTCGGACTGGGACACCAGGGGCCCACCAGAAAACCTTAGACCAGGGGCCCACCAAAAAACTTCAAACTAGGGGTCCACTCTCAGTACTATTTTCTTCCTCTCCTCACTCAACCTCTATTCGCCTAGTCTCTTTTCTTTACACACTATAACCTATTATTCCATCTATTAAGCCTTTTTTCTCATAGAAATAAGGAATGACCACAAAATAGTCCAAATATTTAGCAGCATGAGGGCCCACTGACACCTGGGCCCACCGGGAATTTTCCTGGTATCCCAGTGGGCCAGTCCGACACTGATTGTGTTTTATATTATTTTACTGGAAATGTGTATTTTATCTATATGTGTACAATACAGGTATGGAACCTGTTATTCAGATTGCTCGGACCTGGGGTTTTCCAGATAACGGATCTTTTTATAATTTGTATCTTCATACCTTAAGTCTACTAGAAAATTGTGTAAACATTAAATAAATCCAATAGGCTGGTTTTGCTTCCAATCAGGGTTAATTATATCTTAGTTTGGATCAAGTACAAGGTACTGTTTTATTATTACAGAAAAAAAAGAAAATAATTAAAAAAAAAATGAGGATTATTTGATTAAACTTGAGTCAGAGAGATGGCCTTTCTGTAATTTGGAGCTTTCTGGATAACAGATCCCATACCTGTATTTAGAACTTCAATCTCAATGATTGTTGACTGTTAGAACATAAGGGTTGAGTTATGCATAGATTCCAGATGATCCATAACGATTTTAGAATTTATCCTTTACAATAATGATTCTTAGATTGAGGGGCTGATTTATTAAAAATCGAGTTGGATTTTTTTCACAATAAACCACGAGTATGAATATACTTGAGAATATTTTTTGTAACCTTGAATAGTTGCTATTTATTAAAGAATAAAAGCACAAAAAGCTGCCAGAAAAAAAATTGCAAGGTTGTATAGAAGTCAATGGGAATATTTATTATCTGACAACTTTATTTATTTTCCCAGTTTATTAAAACATTTGAGATTTTCAGCCTCATTGAAAATAAATGGGACTGAGATTCTCACTGGCATACAACTTTTTTATTTTTTTGCCACTTTTTTTCTTAAATAAGCTAACCTTCAAGAAAAAAGTCACACAAGTTTTGTTTCCTTTTTTTTCTGCGTTCTTTTCCTCGTCCGCATTTTTTTTTTCATGAACTCGGATTTTGATAACTCTGCCCCTTAGTGCGCAGATTCAATTCTGATGTTTATTAAATTAATTGTAAAGAAAATATCATTGTCAATAATTTTCTTTGGGTTATAACCTCTAAATATTCCTTTTGTTGCCTTTTCTGTTAGAAACAAAACACTGTGTGAAAATAAGGGGAAAGTGGAAAATAAGTGGATGATGCTTTTGTGTGGCTTTGTTATCTTGCTGCCATTTCCGACCAATTATTTATTTTGTTTCTTCAGAAAATGTCAGGCCTCGCAAAGTGAATCTTTTGTTTTAATTCCCTTTTCTGGTAGTCCTGCATATTGTGCCGCACTCTTCTGTTTTGTAGAATTATTGCAGGCAATTATTTTTCGTAGGTGCTCCTGCTGTGCTTTGTACCTAATTATTTCTGTGAAAAGTCATCTGGAGCAGGGCAGAGAATTTTATAGGAAACATACTAAATTAAATATTCAAATAACAGGGATAGAGAAATATAGGGCATAACCTCTGCCCTGGCATGCTATTTACTTGCCTTGAATTATAGTATAACTATATCATTTGTTTTATAGTTTTCAAGGGCGGTAAAAAAAGAAAAAAGAAATGTACAGTTCTCATGTTGGGCCAGAATGCACTCATCCCTCCTGCTTATGTTCAGCTACAATTTCCAAGATGCTCTCATGCATGGGGCTGCTGAGAACTGCTGTTGAGCAACGGGCTGCAGATTGATATTAACTTTAAGAATTAAAAGTTAATAAGCACTTTGTACCCTAAAGAGAGACAAATCATAGATCCCTCTCCCCCTCCAATTTCAACATAAGATCTAAAATACAACTGCAAAAGAAGTTATTAAACACATTTACCCTATTTACTGTACTTGAAGCCTAATCACTGAAAGTCACAGTGACATCAAAAAATGAAAGTGTTTTAAAGTAATTAAAATATATTGCAGTATTGCCCTGCACTGGTAAAACTGGTGTGTGTGCTTCAGACACACTAATATAGTTCATATAAATACGCTGCTGTGTAGGCAGCCATTCAACGGAAAAAATGCAGAAGCTCTGTAGAATATTATTGATTTCTACAGAGTTTAAGATCCAAATGACGGAAAGATCCTTTATCCAGGAAACCCCAGGTCCCGTGCATTCTGGATAACCGGTCCTATACCTGTATTACTTAGTTCCTCAACCAGTGGCTCTTGAGCAACATGTTGCTCAGCAACCCATTGGATTTTGCTCCCAGTGGCCTCAAATATCTTTGAATTCCTACCTTAAAGGCAAATTTAGTTGCATAAAAGCCAGGTGTACTGCCAAGCAGAGCCTCCTGTAGGCTACCAGTCCTCATAGAGGCTACCAATAGCAAACCACAGCCCATATTTGGCACCCCCAGGAACTTTTGGCATGCTTATGTTGCTCCTCCAACCATTTCTACATTTGCATGTGGTTCATGGGTAAAAAAGGTTGGGGAACCCTTTGTTTAGACCAACATACATGCAATAGGAAAATGAAAGCGGAGCCACAGCCCATACACAGGCAGAAATGTAGACATTTATATACAAGAAGGGTCAATTAGAAGGGCATTGTAATTGCAAAGACTGCAGATGATTAATTACTAATTCATGATTAATTTTGATGTCTTAAATAAAAACTGAATTTCTTTTAGGAGGCAAGGAATTAAATGTAAGATCAGTTTCAAAATGAGTAAATTCACATATGGGATTATGCAGACATTTGGTTTTAAAAATATTTCTTTCTCAGAGACATAATACTATGTTAATATCCCAATAAATGAATTGCAAATGTTGATTACAGACTTAGTTATGCAAGAGATCTGATTACAACATTTACAGTGCAGCACAGTTATCAAGCAGAAATCAGAATGTTCGTTATAGCAGTTGGCTTCTGATCAAAAATGATATAAAATTCTATATATATATGTGTGTGTGTGTGTATTTGGAAGGGAGCAAGAAATATATATCTGCTGTATATATTGCCACAAGACTTTGCCATCAAACTAAATTCTGTGAACCCCACAGTAAGATCATTAGTTTTTATTGGAACTTGTATGTACAAGAAGCCACCCAGGAACTAGAAGAGAACCAGCAGTCTGTCTGTCTTGTGTACAAAAAATGTATTTGGCATCCATTATTTGAAGACCTTTCCATTGTCTGACAGTATCTGTGTTCCAGACACAAAAGTCTTCTTAGTTTTTTATAGTCCCAGATAGAGTCCTGCACAGGGTCGGGTACCCGCGGAATACCTACAAATCGGTTGGGTTGTAGACAGAAAATTCCTGATTTCCTGACCGTGCGGGTAGTCCGCGGGTAAGCCGTATAGGTACTCAGCAAATGTGCAGGACTGGACCCTCCCTGGTGCTGCCAGGAATTGTTTCTACCTTCCTGGATGAATGGGCAGCGGAATGATGTCTGAGATGATGCCACTTCCAGTTTCACAGGTCCCGGATCGGGTGTTAAGTTTGATTTATAGGGTCTGGGTCGGGTAGTGGCTCTGGGTAGGGGGGTGTGTTGGGTGCGGGTTAGGTTAGTTGTCAGCGGGTTTGGGTCAGGCACGGGTTCTTCCTATTGGACCCATGCAGGACTCTAGTCCCAGAATCTCTGTGAATATTGCACGTGCCTATAAAAGTGTATATTATTTCATTATGTTGCATTGTTTATTAATTGAGCATGCTGGCAAGCTTAAATGAAACCCTGCACATAAGGTTGTCATCTGGCTGGTGAAAATGATCCATTATGCCATTACTATTTATGATCCATTATGCCAATACTATTAAAAAGGTTTAAAAATATTGGAGGGATGGTGTTTTATTTCTAGAAAATGTGTCAACTCTACCTGCACATGAAGCAGCTGTTTCTGTGTCACTGTACTGAATGGAGATCAGGAGCTAACAGTCCATGTCCATTGGGAACATTGGGGTCACCTTACACAAAATAGAGTCCCTGTTCTAGTGTTTAGGCTGCTGCCAATTAAAAAAAAAAAAATAGGGGGCTTCCCCTTTTGTATCCTCCACTTTTTTTTATGGATTGCATTTAATAATTGTGCTAGTGGCATTTTCATAGTAAACAGGCTTTTACCTGTGTCAATGAACCCAAATAAAGTAGAGGGAAGGCTGCAAATGAGCTTTTCATAAATAAACACCAGCAGTGAAAATGAACGCCCTGCCATTGATTAACATTATAAGCAGGCCAGCATGTTTTGGAGTCTGGGGTCTATGAGAGATGGCCTTCCCGTAATTCAACGTTTTTTGGATAACCTATCCCATACCTGTAATAATTAATTGGCGGGGATTCTCAAGAGTGTAAAAAAGCAGAAGTGCAGAAAGAATTTCAACAAACGTTAATAAATCTGCCCCTTGGGTAATGGCTCAGACGTGCCTACATTGCCTTTTATTACCTACATTGCTTGTGATTAATCTTTCTACCAGGAGCTGGCAGAATAAAACTTAAAGCAAATATATAATTGGTTGCCATGGATTACTGCCCAGGTGCAAATTGGCCCAGTTTTTACAAATGAGCACCACAAGTGTGACAACTATCCTGAAACAACCCCATTTTTTTTTTCATGCCCTACACATTTCACTCACAATCTGTCTTCCTCAGGGGCACAAAATATCAAAACAAAATGAAAAAGGAATAAGGACAGCTCTGCTTAGGTGCCAACATGAATTGCATGGAATTGAAGCTACAGGTTAAGAGACCTCAGTTGGGTATACAGGGGTCAGGTTTGTTGCTTGGATTGTAATTTTCTCTAGGAGAACCTGCATTTGGCCCCATAATATCTCTTACCTGCTTCTGCTTTGTATTGCAGTAATATATCCTACTGATTAAAATAATTCTTGCCTCTTCTAGGTGCGCTTTGTGAAGAATGTCAGCTCTTGGAGAGAGATGAAACCAGGCTTCTATCATGGACATGTTTCCTTTTTGGATTTTACAAAGTAGGTAACTATGTCTTGTAAGAGATTGCTGGATACTTGCTTGTGAGACATGCAGTTTTGCAGACGTTAGCTAATCTTTTGTTACTTTGGGGAGTTGCTTCACATTGCAGGCTGATTATATCTCATCAATGTAATGGCCAGCGATGTTGCACCCCAGCGCCCTCTAGTGTTCAGCTGCTGAAATGAGATGAGGAATACAGTATATAGTGAATAAAGTACCCCCTCTTGTAAAATATAAGGATATTATAAGTTACCGAGGAGTTTCATGACCATATAAAAACACGAGGCCGAAGGCCGAGTGTTTTTATACAGGTCATGGAACTCCGAGGTAACTTATAATATCCTCATATTTTACAACTGGGGGTACTTTATTAATTATAATACACAAATTTTAGTGAGTCATGTGACAGAAATTACATCACTACTCACCGTTTATAACTGATGACATCACTACTCACCGTTTATAAGGATATAATTTACAAGATATTCATGGCTTTTGTGTATTATAATAAATTATTTCCTAAAACAAGAATGTGTATATCCTGTTGCTCTTTATCTGCTGAACTTCAACACTCCGTATTGCCCAAAAACTGGAGGCTTCCAAGGATTTCTGAGAGATGTAGCTTAGCAGTAATTCTGATTAGCTTTTGGATCTATAGCCAAACTTTGCTTCTCCCGGTGAAGAGAACATACTAGATGCCACATTTCTTAGCATTGTTTATTCTCATTCTATTGCCTGTAAAATTGTTTATTGAATTGTGTTTTTGTGTTTGTATTCCTCCCCTAATGCTTTATATAGAAGTGATATTAATAACCAGTCTTCTGCTTTCTCAACCTTAAGTGACCTGTCCTGTTGTACCTTTCAGATTTGGTGTTAAAAAGAAACCCATTTACATAAATGTGATTAGAGATCCTATCGAGAGACTTGTCTCCTATTACTATTTCCTGCGCTTTGGTGATGACTATCGACCAGGTTTACGGAGGCGTAAGCAGGGAGATAAAAAGGTATTTAATGAGACTTGTACAATAAAATTGAACTTCTCAATATTGTGCCTGCCCGCTTTCTGCTTGTGTAGCCCCTCTGTTGTGCTTACTGTCTACTTTGTTTTGGAAAGAAAGAATCACAGGAAAACCAGTGTTTCTCACCTGCATTGTCCATAATACATCTGATATCTGAAACGGATACCTCATAAGATGTTAGCGGAATGAGCATAACGGGGTGTCCTACCAACACCCTTCCAGATCTTTGTAAACTACAATTCCCAGCATGCCCATAAAGCCTTCTGCTGTAAAGAGATTTGTAGTTGTAGTTTAACAGCTGCTCGTAGCTCTAGGTTAAATAGATCACTGAGCTGAATGAGTTCAAGCACAGAGACAGGCAATGCTGAAGAGTTATAGGATATTGTCCTCATCTGCTGTTTGAATTATGAAATGTGATTATTTATTCTTTGATAGTATAAAGCTGGGCAGCTGATGCCTCCTTTCCCTTTAGGGCTTAGAGCAGAATGTCAGCACTTGATTGGATTCCAGCTGGTGACAGCAGGGCAGGGGTTGGGTCCCAGAAAGCTTCCCTTACTTGGCTTTGGAGGAGAAACTTTTTAGGTGTAGAGGCTACTGCACTTTTTATAGTAAGATCATTTATTACTGACAGGAAGATAATGGCTCACACCATTAAAAGGACACTGTATTCTTCAGTAGGCTTTACATTTAAGGAAACTTAAGGCTAATAGCAAACATGGCAATTGTTGGCTTGCTGATAAACTCCACCCCTACACTGAGCCGCTATGCTGTGAATCAGTCTTTTCCTTGCCTGCACCTGGAACAACTGTCGGTGCTGAAATCTGCCATGTGTGCCTGCACCTTGGCCTATGCAGTGATTCCAGGTGCAGACAAGGAAGGGGCTGATTTGTGCATATGGGAGCAGTTTATGTGCAAGCCAACAATCGCCACGTCGGCCACTGGACTATGGGCATTGATTATTATACACAGAGAGCCTTATTCATTTGTTCATCTCTGTTTTTTCATATTCTTTACAGAGTAACTAGTTATTTGTAGACTCCAGTGAAGCTATAACCTCCAACAGGCAATTTACCGCTGAAAAAGTAGAATGCTTCCTTGATTTTACACAACAGATACTGTTAAGCACAGCAACTCTTTATTATGAGTAACTGAAATATATAATATGCCAAGCACAGGTATTTCATTTTAATAGTCTACTAGTGGTTGTGATCAATTTGTGATCCAATTCCCCTTAGCTGGCCATTAGTTGTCTGGAAGTGCAGAGAGCTGCAGTATAGTTGTTTTGTCTTGGTAGCTACAGAATGCTGCCGTGCCTCCCCCACCCTTGGGTGCACTATGAGAAACATTTGTCTTTCTGATACTGTCTTTCCCAGGGGGCTGCATTTCTGTTTGTAATCAGGTGTATCTGGAGAGGGTTAAATATGTTGTGTTGGGCTGGTATGTCTATCTCACAGTGCATCTTTATCTTTCTTCCAGACCTTTGATGAATGTGTAGCAGCTGGAGGCTCTGACTGCGCTCCAGAGAAACTTTGGCTTCAGATCCCGTTCTTCTGTGGCCACAGCTCAGAATGCTGGTAGGAAGATAAAGCTGGCTTACCTTGTTAATTAAGCACCTTATCACAGTCATCTGGATTTAACAAGTTTCCATTTGTTCTGAGGATTGCCATTACTGCTGGGGAGTGAATTGCTAGATCAAGCAGTTGTCCGCAATCTAATTATTCCATTAAAGGGTTACTGCCCTCCGAGGTTTCACTTGTGCTTCCAAGGCTCTGTAAACTCAAGCGTATTGACACGCATTTTTGACTGTGCATTTTTTTGGTTCCACATTATGGGCATGAGTTCCCACAGGAGCGGAGACCAATGCTAAATGCAAAATTGATTAAGATGGTTTGTTTTTCCCGTGTTCATGGTTTATCTCCACTCGTTTTGGTACAGGACCATGGGGCAAAATGAGATCAATGAAGACACACTTTTGTTGGGTGGTGCAAGGCTAGACATTGGGCTGCATGACCGTGTATGTTTAACCTCTTATGGAAACCTTGTTCATACTATATATATATATGTGTGTGTATAGCACTGAAAAGAAAACACTAGGCTTATAGCAGGATTATTGATCCTTTATTGGCATATCTTCTGGATTGCATTGCTAACATTTACAGCACTATAACCTATTAGTGAGGCCTCAATAGATTTAATCTACCTAGATCTGTGTTTCTAACTCTTTCTGAATGATGATAATGAATGCATAGTTGCTTGCTGGGGGAGGGGGGTGCGTTAAAAAATTATTGGTAGAAGTTTGCACCTTTTATTAGTAAATGGGATGGGCCCCAAACAACCCAGGGGCTTTATTGGCAAATTTCATTGAAATCTTCATTTTCATATAATTTGCTTTGTGAAATTTTTGTGTATAGCACAAGTTTGTAAGAGGGATCTGGTCTCCTTTCTTTCGGCCAACGTTTTCACAGATGCCCCTCTCAGCTCAGATCAACAAGATGTCTTGTTTTAGTAACTAATCAGTTTTTGCTCCAGAGCACAGTCCCATGGGCTAAGACATTCTATTGCAACATGACATGACACATTGGGATTCCCAGTATAATAACTGCCTGGCTCATGAGTTCACTGGCAGGGTGCAGGCAGTAATAATTCAAGGCAATGAAGGGCAGGGTCTTGCTGGCAGCCCTCCATGCTGGAAATGTTATGACATGGAATTGTCCTGTGTGGCGTTGTGCATTGAGCAGATCCAGTTGATCTTGGGAGAGAGAGAGAAAAGAACCGCCTCTGTAGGCTAGGTAATATATTTAAGCTGAGTTACAAACACCTCTATAGAATTAGCACAATCATTTTCACTTAATATTTCAAATTAGGCAAATACAAAGAGAAAATAATGCAATTAAAACCGTAATTAACTTCACATAATTAACTTCTCATGAATAAATTCTCATTAATTTCCCCAAGGTTTGGCATTATTAGCATTTGAAGTTTATAGAGCCAAAATTGAGTTGAAGTTATTAGATTTTTTTACTTCTGTGTCACACTTATTTGCAAAATGCTGGGAACCCAGTAACATTTTTAAAGGGATAGTTCACCTTCACAAAACAGATGTCTTAAATGTTCACTTGCAGCCAAGATGGCAACACAGATACCGTATAACCCATGCTAAAGGGTGGCTGTCATTTGAGCTCCATTTGAGCTGCATGTATGCAGTTTTGAAGGAATAATATCACAAATTCCAATAAGTCATTTGAGATCACATCATAGGGCAAAGCAGAGGACAATAATCCAATCCAATAAAACTGTAATGAGCTTTATTTAGTCCATTTAAAATCAAATTAAGTGCAATAGGGCAGGGAGAAAAAGCTTTGTAATTGCACAGTCCCTTCTTCGGAAGACATAGCACCCCCTGCAAACAGTCCTTGTTTT
Organism: Xenopus laevis; assembly: GCF_017654675.1. Taxonomy (NCBI): domain Eukaryota; kingdom Metazoa; phylum Chordata; class Amphibia; order Anura; family Pipidae; genus Xenopus; species Xenopus laevis. The sequence continues at coordinate 102,575,022 of NC_054377.1, read as the reverse complement.
ATGAGAACATTACTTAAAAACATAAATACGATTAACCCCTTAGGGACCATACTTCTAAAATATCAAAATGTCACATATCACTTAAATAATTCATAATTGGATCAAAGTAAATTGCAGCATAGAACATGTATATAAATATATAATAGGGTTTAAATATATAAAGAAAAAAATCCAGAGCACACATAACCAAATATCAAACGATATTCCACATCATATTACTCCTCAAAAAATGTAATTCCCATTCCTGGATGCCTTCATTATATTAACCAATTGTACAACTCAAACTCTTATTTATACCATTGATGTGTTCTGAAATTTGCTTTCTAACCGGTCTATTAGTTTTGCATATTGTAAACATTCACGTCACCAAAGCACTCCACTTCTACTGCAGTTAGCATAAAAGACAATCCTGTATATCTTAGGGCAGGGGCACACAAGCAGATTCAGGGAGATTTAGACGCCTGGCGACTAATCGATTCTTCTTCGGGGCGACAATCTCCCCGAACTGCCTTCCTTCTGCCTGCTAAAATGAAAAATCGCCTGCGCCAATGCACTCGCAACGCTTCGATTTCCGGAGTCGCCTGAAGTTTCCTCGTGAGGCGACTTCGGAAATCAAAGCACCGCGAGTGCCATTGCGCTGGCGTTTTCTCATTATAGAAGGCAGTTCGGGGAGTTTTAATTTCCATAAATTCTTTAGATGGAGCCATAGACGGCTGCCATGGTTGAGTTCTGAATACAGAAAGCAAACTGTTGATTTTAGTGGCACCCTTGTTCAAAATGATCAAGCTGCTTAGAAAAGAATATATTACCTAGACCCCTTTCTCTATTCAAACAGAATACAGGACCTTAAGTAAATGCTTGAGACAAGATGGAATCAAATCTTTCTTGCGAGCTGGAAATGTACTAATTAGCCAAACTCTCTGTAAACAGACAGCAGGATATTAATGAATTTTTAACACTTTCATTTAAATATTTATGAAAAGATCAGGCGCTCATTAGACTCCCAATAAGTGGGAAGGTTTTACTGCTTAGTATCCAGCTGTGTGCAGACTATTCCAATTCTGAGGCTGAATTAATAACAGCACTCTCATGGCTGTGTGTCACTCTTCCATAACATGGAAATTACACTTGTCCCGCTTGTTTGCCTTTGGTAATAGATAAATTAGTACTGCTCTACCTGAAACAGAAGCAGACCAGTCAGTTAATATGGGGTTGCTTTTGGAACCCCATGGTAATCCCAGAGACCCTTCAGCTGCCCACCATCTAAAACAGTGGTGTTCTGAGAACGACAACTTAAGAGATGCAACTGTCAGTGGAATCTTAAGCAGAGAAACAAATAATTGTTATTAAGTGTTTCCCAACTATGTATGGTGGGGACAGTCCGCAGCAGGGGTCTTCAATAGGGATGAGTGCAAAAAATCACCATAGACTATAATTGATAGTAAAAAGAAATTTAATGTGGTTTGAAAAATTGTTGAGCGAAAAAATGCCCACTAACTTCAATGCATTTGACGTTACACCAATTTTTGGCAAAACAGACCAGATCACTAGTCCCCAACTTTTTTTTTTTACCCGTGAGCCACATTCAAATGTTAAAAAGATTTGAAGAGCAACACAAAAAAAAAAAAGTTCCTGGGGTGCCAAATAAGGGCTTTGATTGGTTATTTGGCCTCGCCTACAAAAGACTGTTTGGCAATTCATCTGGTTATTATGCAACCAAAAGTTGCCTCCAAGCCTGGAATTCAAAAACAAGCACCTGCTTAAAAGGAGAAATCAAACCCTACCCCCCACCCCAGGTAGACCTGGGGATCACCGGTCAACAGTAAAAGTTTATGGCATGGCAAAGTCCACTCGTGAACACGGAGTGGTTTAAGTGGTATAGCTAGGTCTAGCCTGAATATCTGGGGTATCTAAATGTGTAATTGGGGATGCTGATTGCAATTTATATGTCACAAATGGGTATGTGAAAGCCAGCCACACCCCAAAACTGTGTGTGTGAACCACTCACCGGCACATTATTGCCATGGTACACCTTGTAAAATTGTCAATTCTGGCTTTGAAAAAAAATATATATATATAGATATATAGATATATACACTGGCGTACGATGTTGAGAAGATCCAATTTTTGGATGTACTTGAATACAAAAATTCCCAAGGTGGTGTTGATACATTGGTATATACAAAACCGACTGACTGCATTTCCCCAGTACTCATCCACCACACACTAATCGGGGTTATTTATCAAAGTCCAAATTTATCTCAATATTTTCTTAATTACTTAGATCAAATCCGCTCTGGTTTTTTACTCTTATTTATTATTACATTTCATTATTTATTTATATTATCAGATTTTCAAGATTTTTTCATCCAATTTTTTTCATTCGATTTTCACGAATTTCGCTAGGTTTTTTTTCGGAATTTTCACTAAACCCATCGAACATCAAAAGATCATTAGGACTTCTCCCATTGACTTATATGCAACATCGACTGATCTGAGATGCCGGATTTTCTTGATTTTTTTTGTCCAATTTTATAAAAAAAAAAAAAAATCACATTTTTCGTGATTTTTGCATTCGGAGTTTAGTAAATAACCCCCTAAGAATTCCATACCTATCAGTCAGTTAGTGAGGGTTGACAGAATAGTGAGTGCTGTACAAGAAAGGGAGAAACAGCAAAAATCGATGTGTAAAAAAATTTCAGGAGAGGGGATATCTGGAGGTTGTGTTACAACAAGCTAAAAGGAAAGTTAGTGTAAAGAAAGAAAGAAAACGTGAAAGTAAACGTATTTCTTTTGTGTCTGAATAGAATAGCTCTAGTAAGAACATTGGGGCAGTTTTGCGCCACCATTGTCACATCTTACAAAGAGCTTAATTGGAGAATTTACAGCGCCACCTGTGATGTCATACCGTAGAGGAAAAACAATTGGTAGTATGGTCACATCCTCTAGAATAAAGAAAAAACAAAGACAGGAGGACACATTCTTGACCTGAGAACCCCTGGTTTGTATCCATGTATTGGCTGTACACAATGTTCTAATGTTATTAGGGTTAGAGAATTTACACATCCTGGTACTGGTTATAAAGTCCAACTGTGGGGTGACACTATACATTTACAATATATCCAAGTATCTGATATATGCATTAAATTGCCCATGTGGCTATATATACATTGGCTAGACAACCCAAATTGTCACTCTTATCACACATATCCCAGCATAAATCTTCAATTAATTTAGGTAATGAGAGATTGCCGGTATCGAAATTTTTATAGATATGGGTCATAATGCAGACCAATTGAAATTTATTGTATTAGAAGGGATTCCACCACTCAAATATGGAGGGAACAGAGAACTGAAGTTGGAGAGGTGTGGTGGATACATACATTAAATACACTAGCACCCTATGGTCTGGACAGGGATTATGATTTGTATCTATTTCTGTAAATAATACCTATTATTGTGCTAAGGATTTGACTCAAATAAAAGGAGACACCGTAAGGTTAACAGTGTTGTTATATCCGTAACTAAGGAACCCCAATGTCACTTCCTGTTTGAGTCTTTTAAATATTTGGTACACACCTGTGATATGTTATTATCTGCTAAGCTTGAGAAAGGGTACAGTGCATGGCCGAAACATTGCTGATGGATACATTGTAACATGCAGGTTCTTATTTGCTGTGTGTACTATAATACACTTTTTTGCTATTTTTGATAAATTGAGTGCCGCCTTTTCTTGTTTGGACATGATAGATGAAGGGGCCACAAGCCAAGCAGACATCCGGCCCATAGATAACTGCTCAGCCAGTTGTTCCTGTATATTTCTGCATACAATTACCTGGAGACCTATTTATATAGATTTCATTTATCCAACATACTTGGCAAGAAATTGTCTTTATTCTTTTTCATGCCGCAATCAGAACACTAATGTTGAATGTCCGTTTGGAATGGTAGTGTCTCTGATGTTTCCAGAAGGAAGGTTAATGAATCCATTAGTAAAATAAATGCTTAAATAAGAAATCGCTTTTATACCTAAAAAAAGCGATTTAAATCCCTTAATATGAGATTGTTGTTCCAATCCATGCAATGCTAACATAAAAATGGAAATGAAATTGTGTCTGCTTCCTTTGTGCTGAAATATTTTGTGCTAGAACACGACAAACCCAGCGATAGAGCAGGCATATAAAATAATATTACCAGCTATTCTTCTTGATTCTGTTTTTATCACTGGCAAAAAAAAAATCTGTCCTAGCAGTTGTATTTTTTTAGTACAACAGTTACCATAGTAACAGTTATGGAGATGCAAAATAATGGAGAAAAATAGGTTCTTCTGTTGCATTGACTGCCCGGCATATTAAATTGTCGATTTATAATCCCCCCTTTCTCTGTTTGAAAAGATCTCTATAATTAAACTGTCGTTTCAGGAATGTGGGGAGCAGATGGGCTTTGGACCAAGCCAAGTACAACCTTGTTAATGAATACTTTTTAGTCGGAGTCACAGAGGAACTTGAAGACTTCATTATGTTATTAGAAGCAGCATTACCCAGATTCTTCAGGGGTGCAACAGAGCTTTACCGTTCAGGTACACACAGAACAATACTGTCATATTTCAAATTTTTTAATTTTTAACAAGGCACTTCTTGGATTTATGATAGTGTGGTTTAATGCATGCTAATTGCAATCAGAAGGAAAAATAATTCTCAGTTCTGAGAACTAAGCAGATATAAAAGTTAGTGGTTAGTCTTTAAGGATAATGTAAAAATTGGTCTTCATATTTACTTCTTGTGTAGCAACCAGTAAACAGGCAGCATTTACTGGTCAGCGTTTGCTATGGGTTACTAGATGTGGGCAAATTTGAAGGGAAATGAAAATTTAATATTAGCTCTAGCATACTGAAATAATATATCTTATAGGGGGGCTCCTTTTGCCTAGAAGATGTATTAGAGCTCACTCTATTAAAATCACCAGAAATCCTGTCTCTCTACATGCAGAATTTGTGCAAAAGGCATTTATTTTGTTACATTTTGTTTGTACTAGAATCTATTTGAGTGAGCTCTAGAACATCTGCTAGGAAAGGAAGCCCCCTATAAGATGTATTGGATTATTCATCTGACACCCAACTGCTGCATGAAGACAGAATGAAGAGAAACAGATGCTGAGAGGAATGGTGAAAATAAACTTGATTATTTCAGAAACAATGCAGAATATTTAATTGATTGTATTTAGAAAGTTTGAGGAAGCTTATATTAAATTTTCATTTTCGCGATAGTTTCCCCCAATATGTAACAAAGTTTGCCCAGGAGCAGTAACCCATTGCTTTTAAACAGGTGACCAGTTGATGCTACCTGCTTATTGGTTACTGCGCCTGGGCAAACTTAGTTACTACATTACCCCCTTTATTGCATACCCTGTTAGTCTCTTCGACTGTTGTACTAGTCTTGTCTTGTGTTCAAGTAATGATTGAATGAGACAACCAATGAATGTTCTCATTTGTCCTTTTTGTCTCTTCAAGCCTTAGTCTTGGTCTGATATGTCCCCTTCATACTCTGTCTTGAGCTTTCTAGGGCATGGCAATGACTTGCACTAGGTGACTTTGCCCACAACACTGCAGCGTATCCCTGTACCACAGAGTTCATAGAGGAGCCATAATTCAGTTAACACATTTGGGAGAAAATCCCATTTCAGAATTTCTGAAACTAAAATAAAAAAATGGAATTGCACCATGGTTTAGTGATAATGCCCTTCGTAATATAAAATTCACAGATCACATTTAATGTTAAACGAATTTAATGCTTCTCATGCTTTTATATTCATGGCCTTTTCTTTATTTACATTGCTTTTGTCTGTGTTTTTATGCCTCTGACACTCATTTCCATTAATGTCTCTAATTTATTCCACTGCCATTTCATAGATAGCTGTCTGTGTAATAATAGCCCATTAATTCATCTTTTATTTTTAAGGAATAATCCATAATGTTTTCTGCTATAATGTTACAAAATTTTCTTTGCATATTTACCCATAGCACAAAGGAATCCGTGTGCTACATACAGTTGAATGCAATAGTTTGGGCACCTCTGGCCAAATTACATATTTAATTCATTTTGTAAGTGAAAAGTAGGAAAGCGCTAATGCAGGAATCAGAGTGTTTAACCAATAACATATTTGCAAATGTGAATGTTTAGATATTCAGCCAGGATATGCCTCCACTTCTCTAACTATTTATTTCTTCTGGTCTCTCACGTCCTAAAGGGAAGAAATCCCATCTCAGAAAAACAACAGAAAAGAAAGCCCCTTCAAAGGAGACAACTGCAAAACTTCAGCAGTCTGACATATGGAAGATGGAGAATGAGTTCTATGAGTTTGCTCTAGAGCAGTTCCAGTTTGTCAGAGCACATGCAGTACGAGAAAAAGACGGAGAACTGTATGTTCTAGCACCGAACTTTTTCTATGAAAAGATTTACCCAAAGTCGAACTAAGGACACTACACTTATATGTTTAATGGACTACACCTTTGTTCTTAGGACTTCATTTCAGGCCTACAGACCTGGTAATTGCGCCTCTGAGACGGTTCATTAATAGCTCGGTATGGTTGTCATCAAATGAGCCATATCAAATATTCACCACTAAGAAACTGTGACCTTCACGTGATATCCAGCTAAACAACTCTGCCAAAAGGTCATGTCCATAAGCAGAAACAAATCTGGACCTGCTGTAGCAAATGAACACTGGATTATGCCAGATATACACTGTACAGACAAAGTCACTTTTTATTTTCATTTAAGGGGAAACTGATATAGAACTGAATGGTGTGGTGGTGGTGTTCTCATTTCTGGGGGCCATGTCCCCTGTACCTGCTTCAAAACAGCCCTTTGGTGGTGCCTGTTCTGCCATTAAAACTAATGCATACTACACAGTCACGCCGTATTTTAAGGCACCCAAGGGCCTGTTCCTAGGGCAGCAGCTTTAAAGGAGAAGGAAAGCTACCGAGGCAGTTTGTTGTCGATAGATTAACCACAATAGTGCAAGCTAAAACACTATATTTATTTTGTAGAATACTTTACTATTCCGGCGTAAACAGCTCTAGAAACTCTCTGTTAGTTTAGGATAGCAGCTGCCATATTAGCTTGGCGTGACATCACTTCTTGCCTGAGTCTCTAGCTCTAGGTTCAGATTACAGCAGGGAGGGAGTGTGAGAGGAGCAATCTGAGCAAGCTGAAGCCCAAGCCCTGTAGGTTTAAACTGAAAACAGGAAGTCTGATACAGAAGCCCATGTGTACACAATAGAAGGAAAGAAATGCAGTGTTTCTTTTTAACAGAGGACTCAGAGCAGCATTAATTTGAGGGATTAGGTGGATTTATATAGACCTTTCTGATAAAGTTTACTTACTTTTAACCGTTCCTTGGGTGCCTAAATACTAGATTATGTTTTTCAACTCTCCCCAGCCATCACTGGAGTCTTGCCTTGTAAATCCGGTGGAGGAGCTGGAGAGAGAGGGGTTATAGTGCGCATCATAGCGCAGCAACTTCGGAAGTAATATCATGTGTAACCACATCTTGGGTGTGTACCAAGGTCCGGTGCTTAGGGTGGCACTGGACAAAATACAGCATTTCTACCAGTCATTTCTGTAGTGGGTTTTCCAAACAACTTGCAGGGTTAGGCCGATCAAATAAAGGGAAGTATATACCCCATTAAAATTGTATCTTTTAGTTTATTTCCCATAAACAGACCACACATTTAGTATCTTCTTGTGTACATGGGACACTCCTGGAAATGTTAACACTTCTACACGCTAGTGTGGGGATTGCTGTGTTGCTTGCCTTGGTTTTAGAACTGTGTACATTTACACGTCAATACAACGGCACCGTCTCTACCATAACCACCTGATTGTGCAGTTCTGTGTTTAATTGGAAGCTGTTTGCATTCTATCAGCCAGATTAAGGGGTGCGGTTGAAAAATTAGAAGTATCACAAATAAAAACTGCCATCATACTGCAAGCAAAATACTATGGGCAATAGCACACAGAATGTTTTGATCTCTGCAATTTTTAAAGGTGATTTATCTTCCTTCTCAATGAGCTGACTTGATAGTAACTAACCGAATAACCTAAACAACGTGAGTATTAAAAGGCCAAAAATGCCAAATGAAAGGGCTTCATATAATGTACTGTACCTTGTCAAAACTTGCTTAACTATCTTGCATATTTATCATTTTTAGAACAAAGCATCCACATTGGTGTAATGGGCCCACTTTGAGTGTTAATCATCTTCGTGACCCAATAATTATGTGCCTAATTTTAATCTCTGTTTTCTATACTAGGATGAACTAGTTAAGAGGGATCCTGGAGACCAACACCAGATATCATGGGGATTAGTTACATAAATGACAACCATACTTGTACCAAATAATACTGCTGTTATTTTAGATGTTTGTATTAATGGCAGACAGGGCCATTCCATATGTTTTGTTGCCTGAGCCTTTTCAGCACTGGGAATTTCTTCCCATTCAGGGGCAATTTCAGGCTGAGGATGCTCTAGGCACTGGAATGCTAAATATAAAAACAACAATGAAGCCTCCATTCATTCTTAGGGTGCAAGTAATTACCAAAGGAATGAATGGCTAGTGGTTCCCAGTGGTAGTCTCTCTAGTCAGTAGGAAACCGCTCAGACAACAAGAATCGCTCATGTGCCTTTATATAGTTTCTTTACATACCTACTGAGTATATTTTATTGGTTTCACATCTGATTATCATTAGAGATGTATTTTCCTATCTTGTAAGGCTGGTGTTCTTTTATTCTTCCCCCGAGAAACAAGTGCAAATAATGGCATTTAATATTAAATTTGAGTGGTAAATATGGTTACGGAAAGATTATATACAATGCATATCTCTCCATTATTCTGAGTATCTGTACTTCACTAGCAGAGAGTGATCAGCTGCAGATGGGCATGGAAAAGCATTTATCTGTACTCGCATTCATTTAGTTGCTATAATTAATAGTCACTTGCTGGAAACTGACCATCCCACTGCTGTACATAATAAAATAGCTCTAAATTGCTGTGTGCTCGCTCCATTTATCTAGAGGACCAAAGCATCAATAGCTGGCTAGATAATAATTCCCCTGTTGAGGCATCACGGCATCAGTCAAGGTCCTAATTTGAGTTCTATTTAAAAATGCATAAGTGTGAATCGTGCCCAAGCCACTACACGTCAAAGTATAAATAGCCATAAATGAGGAACGTTGCGTGTTTGTATATTGAAAAATCAAAATCAATTTGTGGGCACTCGTGTATCCTCTGCACATTCAGGCAAAGCTGATATTTAGTAGTAACTGATACTTTCACTTGATATGGATTATTATTTTCCTCTTATAGGGTCAGTATGCCCACTTATTCTGCTGCAGAATTTCTCTTAATGCAGGGGGAGTACCTATGCGGTCATAGCTGGTACAGAGAGATTGCATAAGCCTATGAGAAAAGGAAGATGCCACTGCTTTAGACAGTTCCTGGTCAGTTCCTGGTTCCTGGTCTCTAAATTGCTGTGTGCTCGCTCCATTTATCTAGAGGACCAAAGCATCAATAGCTGGCTAGATAATAATTCCCCTGTTGAGGCATCACGGCATCAGTCAAGGTCCTAATTTGAGTTCTATTTAAAAATGCATAAGTGTGAATCGTGCCCAAGCCACTACACGTCAAAGTATAAATAGCCATAAATGAGGAACGTTGCGTGTTTGTATATTGAAAAATCAAAATCAATTTGTGGGCACTCGTGTATCCTCTGCACATTCAGGCAAAGCTGATATTTAGTAGTAACTGATACTTTCACTTGATATGGATTATTATTTTCCTCTTATAGGGTCAGTATGCCCACTTATTCTGCTGCAGAATTTCTCTTAATGCAGGGGGAGTACCTATGCGGTCATAGCTGGTACAGAGAGATTGCATAAGCCTATGAGAAAAGGAAGATGCCACTGCTTTAGACAGTTCCTGGTCTCTATACCCTAATTTCTTCGTCTCTGTAATAATAAAACAGTTCCTTGTACTGAATCTTAGCTATAATTAATGCTTTTTAGAGGCAAACTATCCTATTGGGTTTATTTCATGTTTAAATTAAAGTAAACAATGTATGGAGATCCAAATGACAGAAAATCCCTTATCTGGGAAAACCCCAGGCCATGAGCATTCTGGATAATAGGTCCCATACCTGTATTTAGCCATTTGATCATGGCCTAACCCAAGGCAAGTAATGTGGCAACTCCTAACATAAAAGGAAGGGATGAGGTGTGCACACACCAAGCCTTGTATGTCCCCGTACTCTTAGGACAATTCCTTGATAAATATCTGCCATATTGTCATTGATATTAAATGTATAATGATTCTGCTGCTCCAACCCAATGTTTTGAACTCTCTGGACTTGCTTATCTAATTGATGTAGAATAGGATATATTTATAAACTGCTGTTATTATTTCATGCAACAGTGACAGAATTTGTAACCTGTGGGTTTCCATGCTGTTTGTGTAGGTCTACATGAAACCTCTTAGTCATGTGATATCTCCTCCTACAATAGAAAATAGTAATTAAGATAATATGCATATATGATTATAAAAAATTTTTGGGTCACAAAGCTGAATCCCCTAAATTAATATGGGCTCCCCAAAAAAAAGTTTGCAAGTAGCACAAAGTAGAACAATATAGTTGAACCATATTTTCCCTTGGCACTTCAAGTGTAATTTTTCTGTGTGTAACGCCAAATTCTACTACAGGCTTTTCCAATGAGCATCTCTTCAGCTGTTGTTGAATGACAACTAACAAATCACAGCAGCAACACAAGGGCTGATTTAGGTCCCTGTACGGTGTTTCCCAGACATATCAGACAAGTGTAGAAACTTAAAACTGAGCAACATGCAACAACGTAGCAACAGCTATAACGTATAATTGCAGGGATGAAAACACCCATATTGCAATAACTGGTTCATTTGTTGGTTTTGTGGGCTCCTTGCTTTGATCTCCGTATATTGCAGTGTTTAGCAATTCAATGCAAATCCAGTTGAGTTGTGGTAACAAGGTTTCGTACTTCCACACTTTTACTTGTAGGATATTTTTTACTAAAGTGCTTTGTAATGTGTTTTAAATATTAGCAATTCAAACCAGAATAAAAAAAAAAGCTGTAAATAATGCACAGATTTATGTATATGGACCACATGATTTCAACCAGTGTCATTCGCTTGTACAGGACTGTCGGCCATTAGCAGCAGTATCATTAAATGAAATCAACAAAAACCAATGCTGGTTGGGAAATAGAGATCTGAGGATGTGTAACCTGTGGAATCTCCGCTAATGCCAAACTAAAATGACCAGCATTGGTGTTTACTTTCCACCAAATGCACCCTACAAAGTGTGGAGAAGGCATCTGAATCTTCTATCATGGCAACAACAGAAGGTGGAGCATTGAATTTTGTGTGGCCTACCACTGGGGTAATGCTTCCCTGGGTGAGTGATATTTTGTTACCATGGATATTTCTCCTTGTTTTCCTCATCAGCTATCAGATCTCATATCTCCTTTAGAAGACCCATTCGGACATAAGCATCTTGCTTACAAGTCAAATGAATTGGATGTCCTATTATATGCTCTGCTGATTAATACTCCGAAATGTGTTGTTTGCATGGTTTTCTCCTCTGCTGTTCACAAAGTGACAATGTCAGACCACAGGATGACCACAGCCAAAATAGATTGTACTTTATCACGCAGAGAAGCACATCAAGAGTCTATCAGGATTTCATTGTGCAGGCAAGGACAATAATAATAAAAGAGCAGTAGTTCAGAGCCGTCATCTTTTAAAAAAAAAATGGATCCTTTGGTCATGTGATGACATTTATTTACACTGTGGTATTTTATTTTGGAAAAATTGGGATTTTGAATGGTTTTCTTTTCTGCCTCCCTCTGACTTAAACTTTAAAATGGTCCTTGGTTTTCAGGGCCAGCATTGCCCAGAAAGCAGATTCATTCTGGGTTTTTATTATTGCTATAGAATCAAAGGTTTAATCACCGGGGGGTGCCAATCGGTTAGGCCTGTCTCAGTAATTATAATTGATTACTGCACAACCCAGACTGTTCAGTGCTAACCGGTTAGACCAGAGGGGGGGGGGGGTCTCCAACCATTTTTACCCATGAGCCACATTCAGATGTAAAAACAGTTGTGGAACTACACAAACATGAAAAATATTAGGGGGTGGTGCACTATAAAGTGCTGTGATTGGACATTTGGTAGCCCCTATGTGAACTGATAGCTACAGAATGATGACTTTTTTTATTCCAGCTCGTTCAAGAACCTACTAGGAATAACTCTTTTGGATCTTGTAATAACTAATAATACTGAACTCATCTCTAACATTTGTGTGGGTGAGCATTTAGGGAATAGTGATCATAACATGGTCTCCTTTGAGATTCTGTTGCAGAAGCAATTCTATAAGGGAGTAACTAAAACACTAAATTTCAGAGATGCAAACTTTGACAGTATAAGGGCATCTCTGCAACATATTAAGTGGGAAATGCTTTTCACAGGGTTTAACACAGAAAAAAATGCTGCTTAATAAATATACATATCCGTATATTCCCCTTGTAAGCAAGGAACTTCGTTGCAAAGCAAAACCTTTTTGGTTTAACAGAAGTATTGGTGTTGAGGTGGGTAAGAGAAATCGTGCTTTTAAGGCTTTCAAGTTAGCTGGGACAGCCGAATCATTTATAAGGTACAAGGAGGCCAATAAATCATGCAAAAAAAGGCAAGCTAAAATCTAGTGCTTCTATTGCACCAGGTAAATTAGTCTAGTTATTGAAGCAAATCTCCACCCCAAATACTGTAAAGTGAAAGAGAATCTAATTCTACAACTAACTTTCCTCTACACATTACAATTACCTTTCATTACAAATACATTGTTTTAAATGCATTTGTAAATCAAACTGCCATTGGAAAATAGCATCTCCCCCTAGCTGTTTATATTCTCTGCATTTCTGGTTCTGACTCATGAAACAAACAATATAGTTGAAGCCAGCTGATTAACAGACCTGGAGAACTGTGTTCTGCTACAATGCTTCAAGAATTAAAACCAGAGAGAGGAAAGATATAATAGACACACACTGCTTTCAAGAGCAATTACATTTACAAAAAAAAAAAAAAATCATATAAAAAAAATTTCTGGAAATTTGCTTAGAATTTCATTTTATTTTTTTATCTGAACTGTTTACTATTTTTGTCTTGCTGATTGACTGGCTCCTGATGGACATGTGAATATTAATTGCATTCCTGGTGGTGAAGGGGTCATAACTACATCTGGACAAAGAACCAAAACTGCAGTGAGATGAGGCACAAAACAAAAACAAAAAAAGTAGATCGATAAGGGTGACATTAGGAACCTTAAAGGGGGTTGTTCACCTAAAGGGTCAGGGCACATGCTCAGATTCGGGGGGGATTAGGCGCCCGGCGACTAATCTCTTCTTCTTTTGGGGGCTGCTAATCTCCCCGAACTGCCCCCGCCGGCTAGAATGTAAATTTCCAGCTGGATGACACTTGGAGCGATTCGTTTTCTGTAGTCGCCCAAAGTTGCCTCACAAGGAAACTTCGGGCAACTTTGGAAAACAAATCGCTCTGAGTGCTATCCAGCCGGCAATTTACATTCTAACTGGCGGGGGCAGTTCAAGGAGATTAGTCGCCCCAAGGAGGAGATGAGATCTGAGCGTCTGCCCTGACCCTTAAGTTAACTTTTAGTGTTATAAAATGCCCTATGCTTAGAAACTTTTTAATGAATCTTCATTTTGTATTTCCTATTCCTTTTTAATAACTTGATGCCTCTTTCTAAATTTTGAATGGGGGTCACTGGCCCCAGCAGCCAAAATCTATTGCTCTGTGAGGTGCCAATTCTATTGTGTTACTTTCTATTATGTTTTTATTCAGACCCTCTACAATTCATGTTCCCAGTGTCTTATTCAAACCACTAACTGGTTGCTAAGATTAATTGGCCCCTAGCAACCAGATAGCTGTAAATCCTAAACTGGAGAGCAACTGAACGAAAATCTAGATAAGTCAAAAACTACAAAATTACAAAGACCAATTGCAAATTGTTTCAGAAAATCACTGTCTACATCATGCTAAACATTAATTTGAAGGTAATCTACCCTTTTAAAAAGCATGTGGACTGAAGACCAGGGGGGCATTGGATATTGTTGCTGATGGTGGTGCTGGCATTGATACAAATATTTCTACAAATGTATATTTTGCCTGCAGCCATGTGATAGAGTAGTGCTGTCCAAGCACAACAGGCCACAAGAGACAGTGCAAAAAGCAATGCCCAATAAGCAGTGACATTTTCAGTGGACATATCCACTACACAAAGGGATTGTAACTGTATAAAAATGAAAGCAGCTTAAACTCAAGAATAGAATTAAATGTTATATTAGAAATCGGTGTCCTAGTTACAAATAGAATTTATGAAGTCCCACTATGACCGTTACCACCACAAACATACTTTCCCTTCTTTGGTTCCCGTGAGCCCATAGCAATAGCCGACTACTCCGTAGAATTTCTCCATAAATAGAACAAATGATTCACAGCAGGATGACCCCCCCCCCAAAGGTAATATATTTTTAAAATTCTCTGAAATTAGGATTCGTTCATGAAGTGAACGCAGTGATCCATAAAAGTGTATTTGATATACGGCTGCATTAAGTTGTAATAGCCATAATCTTCAGAGTAACAAACTGCCGCCGAACTTCTGTTTTCAATATTGATTGTTCCAGATGAAAAATTGATCTCCTGGGCCGGAAAGTCACACTTAGCCATGTATTTTCTCTCTTGGCTCATCTCTGAATTTTTATATCTAATCAATATTTCAGCCTTATAAATTGTCCTGTTAAAATTGTATTCAAATAGCAACAAGGGCTGTAACTCTGTTATAAGGATGTACATTTATACTTCTTATTGGATGTCTTGATGTCCCTCACTTCCAGTCAGATGTTCACACTTGCCTTACAATTGAATAATATTAGGCATAATATTAGGCACACAAAAATGGTTAACTACAACCGTTCCCTAAACATACAGTATATTACTATGGCTATAATAACCAACATGCCCCTACACTGCTCTGTTATACTTTTTCAAGCGTAAGTATATATAAACTGCCCAGAAAAGCTATTTTCACATACAAATTTTCCACTTTCGAGAAATAGTTGCAAATATTTGAATATGCAAATATTTATAGGACACTTTAATTTTTCTGGTGTTACTGGCCGTATAGGAAGCCTACCTATAGCATTAGGCATCATCATTTTAAATCTATTTTTATAATCAACCCCGAGACTGTCAGATTTTCATCCTATGGGGCATAAAGATCTCGTAACTCGTAGGATTTTTTTAAAGGAGTATTTATTATAGTGAACTCTATTTTCACCTTTTGATAATTATACCGCCTAAAAATCCTATACAGAATAATAGAGAGCTGTGAAATTTCTCTGGTAAGCTCCATGTGTAATAAAAGGCACAGCATGTGCCCAGGAGCAGTAACCAATAAGATTACCTGCTAATTGGTTGATATAAGTGATAAGAAGTGTAGCAAACTTTGCAATTTATATTACATAACCCCTTTTGTGTTTAAACTTGAATATCTGTTTATAAGTGGCCAGACTGAATTCAATTAGGGATGCACTGAATTCAAGATTTGGCTAGGATTCAGCCTTTTTCAGCAGGATTCGGCCAAATCCAAGTTTCAGCTGTATCTTCCTGCTCTGCCCGCCCGCCACCTTACACTGGCTTCCGACTTCCATTTTTATAGCTGCATGCCTGCTCTCCCCGCCCCTTTTGCGATGTCATCGATGGGGTGGCTGCGCAGGTCTATAAAAGAAACCCGGAAGTCGGGTGTGGGTCGGATGCGGGTCGGGTAAAACCTGGTTCTTTTTAACCCATTCCTAAATTCATATTAAGATTGGCCAGATGTCACTCCAATGACTGTATGAGAATCTGCATGAAGAGGAGAGGTTAGAATAAATGTTGATGGATAGCTTTTATTTTTCTTCAACAGTGTCCCCCAAATTGAGGGGGAGCCACCACTAGATGGGCTCATAGTATTAGGGGGGCTCATACTAATGGCAATTCTCAACCTAACTGGCCTTACCCCCCCCAAGAGTGAATGGTGTATTTCGAGAAAAGGGTGGCACTTCTCTCCACCCAGCCTCATTGTAATTGAAACTAACTATAAAGTTTCTTGGCAGGTGCACTGATCAATATATTTATGGTCTGGATTTATTTCTACAGTCTGCAGGAACTAATGTTGATCAAGGCTTTGAAATAGCAGTTGGCACAAAGTATCCGAGACTTTTTCACGTCCAAAGTAGCAGGTTCATATACTCACAGTGAAACAGATGCTTGGCCCACATTAACTTCAGAGAAGCAATCTCAGAAGAACATAAATCTTCTATATTGGACTGACACCAAGTGTAAATAACCATGAGCAGAAATCCCCTTGTTAATTTCTAAGAACATTCTTGGCACACTCACCCAGTGTCTCCCAGCATATCCTCCAGCACCCATGTGAAGAAGGCAACTTGTTTGCTTTTTTTCATTGTCAAAATTCCAACTGATTCTCCTGGATTCTTTCATCTCTCAAAAGCAGGAAAGGGAGCACCTAACTACATACCTCCCAACTGTCCTGTTTTTTGTGGGACAGTCCCAATTTTGACAGCTCAGCCTGGTCCTGGTTTCTTACTGAAATGTCCAGAGCTTCTCTCTCTACTGCACTGACACCAGAAAAGATACAAAGTTTCTGAAACTTAATTAAGCTCATTATACTCAGCACCTGCACTTAGATACACTTGTAACTATTTATGATTAGCAAAGATACAATTGTAACTATTTAAGATAAGCAGGTCTCTTGGGAGAACCAGGACTTGAAGTTTAAAAGTCACTTCACCGTCATTAGCTAAACTGTTATAACACATAAAACATGGCCCTAAAACCCCCAGAAATGTGTTCAAACTTTCCATAACCTGCCAAATTTTGTCAAACGGACATGGTATTTAGGGGTGTGATCACAAAATGGGCGTAGTCAAAAAATTTCACCAATTTAGTTGCACGTCTCTGCACTCTCTCCAGCTCATTTATATCCCTCTTAAGGACTGGAGTCCAAAACTGCACTGCATACTCCAGATGAGGCCTTAACTTTATTTGCTTTAGTGGCCACAAAATGACACTGCCAGAATTAGACAACTTGTTATCCACAAAAACCCCAAGATCCTTCTCAGTTAAGGAAACTCCCAACACACTGCCATTTAGTGTATAACTTGCATTTATATTATTTTTGCCAAAGTGCATAACCTGCATTTATCAACATTGAACCTCATTTTCCAGTTTGATGCCCAGTTTTCCAACTTAGACAGATCACTCAGCAAAGTGGCAGCATCCTGCATGGAACCTATAGTTCTGCACAATTTAGTATCATCTGCAAAAATAGAAACAGTACTTTCAATGCCCACCTCCAGGTCATTAAAGGGGAAGGAAACCTAGTCGGCGCAAACCCCCCACCCCCCCTCCCGTTTGTTGCCCACCCTCCTTCCTCCCCCCTGGCCTACCTGTCCCGCTGGGCAAATGCCCCTAACTTGTTACTTACCCTTCTGCGCAGGTCCAGTCCAGGGAGTTCACCGACGACATCTTCTTCCACGCGATCTTCTTCCTGCTTTGGGGGTGGGGGGTTTGCGCCGACTAGGTTTACTTCCCCTTTAATAAACAAGTTGAAAAGCAAGAGACCTAGTTCTGAGCTCTGTGGTACTCCACTAACAACACTGGTCCAATTAGAAAATGTTCCATTTACCACCACTCTTTGTAGTCTATCTTTTAGACAGTTCTTTATCCAGGTACAAATACTATGTTCCAGGCCAACATTCCTTAATTTAACCAGTAACTTTCTATGTGGTACTGTATCAAATGCTTCAGCAAAGTCTAAGTAAATCACATCCACTGCCATCCCAGAATCGAGGTCTCTACTTACCTTCTCATAAAAAGAAATTAAGTTAGTCTGGCAAGATCTATTATGCATAAAACCATGCTGACACAAACTCATAGTATTATTATTTGCAATAAAGTCAAATATTGGGCCAGTCCGACACTGCCTACCATTGACGTCAGACTAACCGGCCTATAGTTTTGAGGCTGAGAAGTGAGAACGGGATCCCTTTTTGAATAGCGGCACCAAATTAGCACTTCACCATTACTACAGTTGACATTATGAACCAAAGAACAATAATTTTTAACATTTAAATGGGAATATGACATGAAGTTTGCCTCAAACAAAGCAGAAATCTTAGAAGATTTGCCATATCAAAGGTCTAAGAAGTCATCAATAGCAAGTGGAACTACAGTAGAAACAATTCTTATATACATTCCTTATCTAATTATTTTATTGAATACATAAAAATCTGCCCGATTTAAATAGGTTTATCCAGTTTTAAGATTCGGCACTGGATACTGGTGTAGCTGCATGGGAACAGCAGAGCAGCTGAATAAGGGATCCATGTTCTCTGTCATTCACATATTGCCATCTAGTGTTCATAGGGCAGTAAATCATGTTCACATAAGGATTATTAAACTGCCAATTGCAACCATTTGACCAACAGATTATACAGTCCTGAGAATTTTTTTCTGTATTTAGCATATTGTTGTGATTTTAATGCAAGTCTCCATAAAAACTACAGCAAAACCTATAACCCAGACGAAATGTTTGCAATAATAAAAATAGGAGAATCATATGTGAGCTCCTCCTTTAGCCAATGGCAACACTTTCCTTCTTTAAACTGAAATAATAACCAGATTAAAAAAAAGCTCCAGCACCAGATTCAGTCTGCGCACCCTTTGCTGAGTGTTTTTGACAGGCCTAAGTGCTCACACTGTACAGTGACTACAATTAAACACAAGCAACAGGGGACTGTTTTGAGGGGTTTTGCAGTGCCCCTAAAAATGCAGTGGGCAATTGACAATGTGTACTTGATGGTGCAGCAACACTTGAGAACCCTGAGGTTTTCTGGGACCTGTCTGGTGAGAGACAGGGGCATTAGCAAGGAATTTAATGTGCAGAAGGTACAAAGTTGGAATAGACACTGACTAAGAGCTAGAAGTCATGTGATTTGTGTGATAATGTGTAAATTGTAATGTGCTGCTGGGGCCCTACTGTTAGATTAATTACTGGAGAATTTATTCTACAGGACAAATGAATGTACAATAAAGTTCCTGTCCTGATTCTGACCGTTTAAAAATGTAAAAGTTCCAAACTGCACTCACATAGGGAGGATACCATGTCCTAATTGCAGGAAAAACTCAAATGGCAAAACCCTAACCCGCACCCGACCGACCAAAATGTTGCCATTGTAGGACCAGCACCTGAGCTCTAACTGCATCTTCCCACTCTGTGCGCTACTTCTGTGCTTGCCTCTGGTTACAAGATGAGGAACCACTAGGAGCAAAGAAGGAGTGTACTTCCCCAGTCTGACCTGCACCCAGCCCTAACCTGCAATGGTTGGCCAAATTTCACCCTGAACCCTCCAGTGGTCAACCTAGAATATTTACTACCAGCACTGTGACTTCCAGTAATTCCAACATACACTGTAACCGTAACAACCCCCGAGAGTAGAACAGAAATGTGACTGCCAACATAAAAATGACACTGTGATCCCCACGTACCCCAGCATCAGAGCACACTAGATTTACTGCATTAAATGGTATATCTAGTATAGGTAAATCTAAAAACAACTGGACTTGCTGAGTAATCAATGAAGACGTTGCACTACTCATCCGAGCAGCTTCTTCAGTTCAACTGACTGGTGTGGGAAGTTCTTGCCAAGTAAACTCTTCCACTAATCCAATCACAATGGTACTGTCACGGTCGGCACCCAACACCAGAACAAACACCAGGCACCCTGGTCTCGGCTCGTGCTTCACCAGTAGTGTGACCGCCTTTGGGCCTCGGGAGGAGCCCTCGGCTTACTTGGATGCCACCTGGACTTAAACGAGAGGTGCAAGATGAGGGTTCTGGATAGGCAGAGGGGCACGACTGCAAAGCAAAGTCTTTGGACAGAAGATCGTAGTACAAGGCGTTAAGCAAAAGAGTAGTCAGATCAGGCCGGGTCGAGACAGGCAGAGAATAAACATTATCAGGCAGGCAAGGGTCAAACCAGGAAGTCAATCAGAGGGTTAATCAGAAGAGGTAGTCGGTAATCAGGCAAGGGTCAGAATCCAGAAGTCAGATTAGTCAAAAATAGCCAGGCAGGGGTCAAAAACAGGAATCAAACAGGTTCAGAAAACAGCAATGAATAGCACAAGGCTCAGAAGCACCAGGAAACAATATCCTATCACGGGCAAGGTCCCACAGCCCTAATGGGCTTTAAATAGGGTTTGAATTACGCGCCATTGCGCGCTGACGTCACTACGTCAGCGTGCCTGCGCCTTTAAATTACACAAGAGCACGCCACGCGTGCCCGAAGACGCTGGCGCCTGCGGCCTAAAGGAAGCTGCTCGTCGCAGCGGGCGTCCCCGCCGTCCCCCCACTAGACCACCAGGTACGTTCCTTACAGGCACATTGTAACTCTTCATAGAGGTGACATCTGAAGAAACTCACAGAGGTGTTGATTCTGTGTAGTTACTGTGTTAGGATTATCCAATGTGTCATGCAACTCCTAGATACAGGTGTTACTTGTGAGAGTTGGATGGAACTCTTGAAAGAGTGGTTGTGTTTGTTGAACATGCACAGATTGTCCAACACATTAAAAGTAAGGAGCGACAAATAGCAAATTCACCAAGTTACTGTCATGAAGCAGCTGTTGGAAAAGGACTGAAGAACTAACATGGAGGCAGAAAGATGAGACACCAAAGAACACCAAAGACATAGGGTACTAACTCAGCCGAAAAAGGACGTGCTAGCCAAGGGGTTAAACTATGCAGTGACACCACAACACATCCCAGTAGTTTAACTCATCACAGCCACAAAATCTGCTATCCAAAATAATCACTTGAAAAAGGAAAAAGCAGAACAACTTCAGCTAAAAGTGTCAGCTGCTTTGTCAAGTGCCAGAACACCTCCCTCTAACCTTACTACACAAGAGAGGAGAGTAAGGACCCAAACATCACTATCCTGCCAGCAAATAAAGGGAGATGCACAGTTGTGCTCAACACAACTGACTACGACTGCAAGATAACCACTCTACTCAGTGATAGCAATACATATGAACCTGTATATACTAGATATACCATGATCTGGATGAATGAAAATCTTCATAGTCATATTGCATTAAATGCACTAACCTGATCTGCTTCTGAGCACTGGACATCACTGTGACTCACAGCAGCTCCCATCATAAGACAGAACCATGACTCTCAGCAACCCCCAACATCACAGGTTTTGCTTTGTGCAATAACAAAGTGGCAACTGTGTGTACTTATTCAGGTTTATTTGCTTTATAAAGAATGTGAGCATAGCAGTTACGGCTGGGGATAAGGGTGGTGGTGGAAAAGATTTCATCGATTCAGCCTTGCCCAGTTTGACTCATGGTCAGGTATAACTTCAGTACATGCAGTGCCACTAGGTCCTGAGACCTCTTGATGCTTTATGCCTACAATACAATTCAATTTCTTTTTATTCCATCACAGTATTGCATTATATTATTTAAAATCTTTTGATCATTATATTATTTTAAAAAAATTTGAATTGTTACGATGAAAATTTTTGTGGGCTGATCAAAATCAAACAACAAATCACACTTATGTGTAATGAGATCTGTTTCTCCGAACAAACTTCTCTCAAACATTGTTCTTCCACAGCGCATCAGACAGGAGGGAGCCAGTAGCTCACAGGGGCTGCCACCTCAGGGACCCCCACATATCCCCTAGGCCCCCTGACTACTGAGTACCTGTTCCAATTGCACCCATAGTGCAGGAGAGTTAAGGGAGAGTGCCAGAGTAGCAATTGGACATGGGTCTGGGTTGGCAAGGTGTTTTCCCAGTGTCCTGCTGGCTTAGTGCAACCCTGCTTTCACAAATGCAATCTCACTAATCAACTTTCTGACAACCTACCAAAAAGCTATCGTCTCCCTGAAAAGTATGGGGTTTTCCAGATAAGGAATCACCCTACCTTATGACTAGTAACAGCATTTAAATATTAAATAAACGTGTAAGGTATAATTACCAGATTAACTTCTGGAAGGATAGGGAGTTCAACACCGCTGGTACAAAATAAATAAATATTTATTGCAACGTTCACATACACTCATTCAATTCTGTTCCATACTCCATCCATCCGCAATAAACGAGCAAGGGTTCTCACTGCTAGTAATACCCACGTTGTGCCGGTGATTCTTTTCCATTTCAGACTGAACTCAAGGTTGCCAACAGGACGGCCAGGGTGTGCGAGTGTAATCCTTCTTTTCTTCCATACTCCAGAATAGTCAGACATTCACATCACGGCTCATATTTCATTACTCCTGCACTTGCCATGCAAACATTCTCCAGCATTCAGGTACCCCTCTGAGGCTCCACAGACACATCCCTTTTAAGGGTCACTCACCACCTCCCGGGCCTGCAGCCGGCATACGCGATATAGCTGGCCATAGACGCACAGATCCTATTGTATGAATCGAGGATTCGTACAATTTTCGGATCGTGTGTGGAGAGTGCCGACATCTCGTCGTTTGGTCGATCTTTCACAATCTTTCACACAGTTCTCACTCACATTTTCAAATTCAAAACAGTTGTTCTCCCACCAAAATGGATTAATGCAGCTCAGTTACCATCAGGTACAAGGTATTGTGTTATTACTACAGTGAAAAAAGAAAATTTAAAGAAATTAGAACTATTTGCTTAAAATGGACTCTATGGGAGATGGCCTGTAATTCGGAGGTTCCTGGATACAAGATCCCATACCTGTAATAAATCCCTGGCAATAACTAATGTACATTTTATAACAAATGATTATAAAGATTATTACCCTTCTATAAAATATATATAGCTATCAGAAGCTGCCTTAGCGGGTCATGGCCTAATTTGAAATTGCAACTTGTTATATCCTTATATCTTGTAGTAGGAAGAATATTTTCCCTTTATTACAAGAACTTGCCTCCAATAGCAGCTCAGATTTCACACAAGTGTAATGATTGTCACCTAATTCTGTTATGGTATAATCATTGTGTCATTGTGCTGTGTGTCATGCTGGGTCAGATGGAGCATCCTTAAGAAAAGCTTATATGAATATAATTAGAGTGCATAGTAACCTTTAATAAAGAGGCTTTTCTGTATTTATCCAAGTTCTTGGTAGAGTTCACAATTGGCTGCAAACAAATTGCACATATAAAATAAACAGTATTTGCTGCAGCAGTAGTTTAAATTCTGATTTAGTTTGTTATGTACAGGTGTAGTCTGGGTATATATATATATATATATATATATAAATATAATTACTGTTGATGGGCAAATTTATTTGCCAGGCGCGAATTCGGGGGGAATATACGCATTTTGCCACAGGCCGGCGTCAAAGTTTTTTCGACGCTGCCGACGGTTCTGACGCTGGTGCCGCTTAACAGATGCCCTTCAAAATCTATGTTTCGTGAAAAATTGCTAGGAAAGCTTATGGGGACCTTCCCCATAGGCTAACATTGGTGCTCGGTAGGTTTTAGGTGGCGAAATAGGGGGTCGAAGTTTTTTTTAAAGAGACAGTACTTCGACTATCAAATGGTCAAATAGTCGAACGATTTTTAGTTCGAATGATTCGATTCGAAGGTCGAAGTAGCCAAAAAAACACTTCGAAATTTGAAGTTTTTTTCCTTCTAATCCTTCACTCAAGCTAAGTAAATGTGCCCCATAGTGTGAAGTAGAGAGTGATATTCTGAGACAATTTGCAATTGGTTTTCATTATTGATTATTTGCGGTTTTTGAGCTATTTTGCTTTAACTTTATTCAGCAGCTCTCCAGTTTGTAATGTCAGCAAGACAATTGCTAGGGCCCAAATTACCCAGAGACTGGAATATGAACAGGAGAGGACCTGAATAGAAAGATGAGTAATAAAAAGTAGCAATAACAATACATTTGTAGCCTTACAGAGCATTCAAAAAATAATGAAGACCAATTTAAAAGTTGTTTAGAATTAGCCATTCTATAACATACTGAAAGTTAACTTAAAGGTGAACCACCCCTATAAGCCATTGGGTCTGAATTGTATGTTAAAGGACAGGAGGTTTACACCATATGCTTCCCCTCTACCAGCCCCTTATGAATAAATTGTTGCTGAACACATACAGTGCAGTGTTAATGGGGGGAACATGGCACCTTGCACCTGTTTTTGCACACTGCCCTGCTGTTGGTAAATTAACGCTTTAGTTTAGTGTTATCCAGACTACAGAATTAAGTACAAGTGTCTGGGAACATTTCAGTAGTGTTAAAATGTTATAAATGTAATATATTTATATAATACACAAAAGCCATGAATATCTTGTAAATTATATCCTTATAAACGGTGAGTAGTGATGTCATCAGTTATAAACGGTGAGTAGTGATGTAATTTCTGTCACATGACTCACTAAAATTTGTGTATTATAATTAATAAAGTACCCCCAGTTGTAAAATATGAGGATATTATAAGTTACCTCGGAGTTCCATGACCTGTATAAAAACACTCGGCCTTCGGCCTCGTGTTTTTATATGGTCATGAAACTCCTCAGTAACTTATAATATCCTTATATTTTACAAGAGGGGGTACTTTATTCACTATATAATTCTAACATTTTCTTTACAGCTAAACAATACAGTAATCGATTACAGTAAAAATTGCAGAAAGACCTGATGCAACATGATGTAGCGGATATATTAAAGTGCTTTGGTCTTTTAATTATAAACTATATGTCCTCTTGAAACAGACTCTGGTAAGACGAAAAACATGGAACCTGCAAGGTGCCTGATTAGAGAGAATTCCTTTCCTTCGCCTGTAGATGGTGCAATAGGAAAGTGAATATCAGTTAGGGATATCATTTAGGGCCATATGCTGTTTGAGAGGAAGGGAAGATTTGGCTCTTTTTCCCACTTAGCGTAGTGTTGAAAGCAGTAGGAATTAATAGGAAAAATCTGCCCAATTTATTTTTCTCCTAATGAAGGCACGAACATTTGATTTCCTTAGAAACAGAAAGCCAATACCACTTGGTGCTTTTATAACCCGTATTCATTATATTCAGTAACTCCCACTAACCCAAATCATAAACGCTCTGATACAGTATTAGGGCTCAGAGTGTTTGTTTATTTGGAATAAATGACTAGTTAACTATAACACTGCCAATTACAATTCTAGGAGACAAATCAATAGTATCCCCTAAGTGGTACCTCGCACAGGCTTACACTATACCCCCAGCACCCTTCATCTGTATCAGCATCAGCCTAAACCTTTGTGCTCTGCAATCTGTATAGAATGGATGGGCAACCTATGGTCTTCTGTGTCTTAATGAACTACTGCATAACAGTATCAGAAGTTTAAGGGAAAGTTCACGTGTAAAAGAAGTTTTAGCATGTTTAGACAAGCTTATTCTAAGCAGCTTTGTATATGTTCCTCAGTATTTATTTTGTATGTTTTTTTTAAACATACAAGCAATTGAAACTACTCTCTCCTCTAAACTAGTGATATACAGAAAAGGAACAAATAGGTATCTAGTACTATACACAATTCATGGTGTGGAAGGGGATTCATATATTTAATTCCAAAGATGTTTATGCAGAGAGAGAGCTAGCCTATTCTTTTCTTGCTAGTTCAGCCAAACAATTGCCCAGATATTGTCAGACAGTTAGCTGCATTGCATTGCAGGTTCACCCTGTGCCTGCTGACTCCTATCATGGACGGATAAATGGCTAAGGAAGACACAAGGTGAAACTCTAGTCTAGGGCACTCAATAAGGGATGACTGCCCCAGGCAAACTCTGTTGTCCCATGGTCATGTATGTCCCATGGTTATTTCCCCTGTGTTCCCAAAATAATAAAAACTCCCCCTGTAGTACTGAAAGGCATCAAACACAGACCACAGATCAGCACCCTTCTGGCTGACACCCTTCTGTAAGTTGAGCCCATTAGTCTGTGATGTAGTGGGACTCCTCTCTGCTTTAGCTCACCAAATATCACACCAAGTTTGGACCTGATGTTTCTTTTCTTTGCATTGGCGAAGGAGATGCTGGTGGGCTCAGAGTCCATATGTGTCTTTGAGCTGCAGTTCAACATCATCGGGATGGAGCGTCTAGAAGTCGAACATCTCTGATTTATTTCCTTTTTGCTTATGTGCGGAGTCCATTGCCTTCCTGCATTCCCAGGGTCTTCTCAAGTCCTGCTCCTTTTACCACCATTTTACCTTTCCCTGCATGCTTATTTGTTCCTATGCCCTTGCCCTTATAGTTTACTATAGAAGTACTGAACATACTTACACAGTGCATTCATTTTATTTATAAAAACCTTCTTGTCACAGACATGTAACTTGCCCTTGCCATAAATGGGATACATGTCACGTAGTCTCCGCTCAAGGCAGTAGTGATCTTACATATTGTGCCATAGTTACATCTAATACAGTCATATGTATTTGTGCCAAGGTGTAGAGATTATCAGACTGTTAAAGTGCTTGATAAAGCCAATTGTTGTTTTATGTGCAGAAAGTGTTTCAGCTTTCAGAGGAATGGGAAAGCCAAGTGAAGAAATACAATACTTGATCAGTTCTGCAGGCTGCAAATTCAGGCTGCCATTAATTCATAATACACACACATATGGGAGCAACTAATGGACTTTGCTTAGCAATCAGCCTGATCAGCTTTCTTTCTAAAAAGCAAAACCATGTCTTTGACCTTATGAAAGTATTTCAGCCCTGTTACTATTTTAAAGGACCCACCGAGGGCATTGTGACACGTTTAAATACTGCCAAACAATTAGAATCACCACTTAGGCACATAGTACAATGGGTGGCAAATTGCCTATCTGTGGTACACACATTTTACTGTTTGCTAATTGTCACACACCCTCAAGGAAAATGATACATTGGATGTATGAAGTGCAACTAATGAGCAGAGCCATACTAGGCCCACGCCTTTGATCTATATGAGGAGTAAAGCACATCTGGCTCTCATTGAGGGCAGTAAAAAAAAATGCCAAAATGTTTCCTCTCTACAGTGTATAGAACTACTTTATGAAATATTAGTGCTATTAAACTGGTCAGGCTAGTAAGCAGCACTAAGCAAATCTTTGTTAGGAGGAGGCAGGAGAAGTAACAGCAGAGATGTCACTTCATATCGTCCCTGGTCAGTCCTGGATCTGCAACTCCCCATTGCTCATAGTTACATTGGTTAAAGCTTTATCTCTATAGGTGACATCTCCGTAACCGCTATAGGGTCCTTTATTTTACTTTGGAGAGATGAGCCCTGTTATACACTGCTTTTATCATTTGGGAGGCCAGTATTCCTGACCAACACTACCTTAATACAGCTATGGGACCTTAATTCTACTAGAAAATCATGAAAACATTAACAGGGCTGGATTTACATAGTGGGCTCCCCTAGGCCCGCTGTCGTTTGTCGCCCCGTCCCCTCCCTTTTATTTGCTCAAATTTTCATCATCGGGACCAGAAGATTGGGGATTGGCACACAGGAAATGTAAAAAACTATTGTATCTCCTGTGCATCCCCAGTGTTTCTGAACCAATATGGGTGTGGTTGGGCAGCATTCAGCCCCCTAAAATCCTGCTGCCCTAGGCCAGGGCCTTGGTGGCCTCTCCACAAATCCGGCCCTGAACATTAAATAAACCCAATCGGCTGGTTTTGCTTCCAATAAGGATTGATTATATCTTAGATGGGATCAAGGACAAGGTACAGTTTTATTATTACAGAGAAAAAGGAGATCATCTTTATAAAATGTGATTTTTTGGATAAAATGGAGTCTATGAGAGATGGCCTTTCCATAATTTGGGGCTTTCTGAAAATGGGTTTCCGGATAATAGATCCCATACCTGTACCAATGCAGTTTCACGTATAGCAGTCTTTCCCAATTCAGCAAAATTGGAAGCAGAAGCACAATTGTCCTCATGCCTATGAACAATCCTATACACAGTGCTTCTGCTTGAAGGGTCTATCTGCTAAGGAGACCCTGTCTTTATTTGCATGCAAACCATAAAGCATTCTGGGAAGGAAACCCAATATTGTTCCATGAATTTCAGGACTGTTTGTGCTAAATCTCACACACTGGGATTTTAAGCACCATCAGGGCAGTTGCTGATCAGGTTGTAACTACAGACATGTTTTGCCTTTGCAGGTGCTCCTCTGGTTAGTACAGTGTTTTGGCATATGGGTGAAAGGTGGGTAGGATTCAGAGGCTGTTAGTGACAGAGGAATGTAGCCTATGCCTAAATATTGAAGGATTGCATTTAGGCCTCTAACTGTGCCACTGCTAGAAGTCCAGATAAAGTGCGGTCCATGGAGGTGAGGTGATTCTATATACAGGTACGGGATCCCTTATTCAGAAAGCTTGAAATTATGAGAAGGCAATCTCCTATAGACTTTATTTTAAACAAGCAACTGATATTTCTAAAAATGATTTCCTTTTTCTCTGTAATAATAACATTGTACCTTGTACTTGATCCCAGCTAATCCCTATTGGGGGCAAAAGAATCCTATTGGGTTTATTAATGTTTAAATTCATTTTTTGTAGACTCAGGGG
Organism: Xenopus laevis; assembly: GCF_017654675.1. NCBI lineage: Eukaryota > Metazoa > Chordata > Amphibia > Anura > Pipidae > Xenopus > Xenopus laevis. Next base: position 102,546,285 of record NC_054377.1, on the reverse strand, counting down.
GTTATTTACTAAACTCTGAATGCAAAAATCATGAAAAATTCGTGATTTTTTTTTAATAAAATCAGACTTTTAAAAAAATCACGAATTTTTCAGAATTTATTAAACCCTGAGGATGGAAAAGTCCAAAATCTAAAGACCTGTCGAGGTTGCATATAAGTCAATGGGAGAAGTCCCAATGATTTTTTGATGTTTTGATGTTTCGTGCAATACACTTAAGTTTTCGGGTGAAAATTCCGAAAAAAACATTTAAATCGGATGAAAAAATCCGAAAATATTGTGTAAATCGTTTTTTTTTCCTGCAAAGCAAATTTTTGGGAAAATTTAATAAAACATAAGCTTAAAAAACCCCGAGCGGATTTGATCGGAGTTTGTAGCATTGAGATAAATTTGGACTTTGATAAATAACCCCCTTACAGTATGATGATCCAAATTGCAGAAAGATTCTTTATCCAGAAAGATAGGTCCCATTGCTGTACATGTTTTGTCTAAAACGTTCATAGTGCAACCTTCAGTTCATGAATGTGTGTAAAGTAATATCATACATATACAAGGACTGGGCAACTTGATGCTTTTAAGATTTTGTTGAGCTACAAGTTCCATTATTTTATTTAACACATTGTTTTGATATGATATCAGAGTTTACTGTCATCCATGTGGCTCCAGTATGCACAGATAAACAACTCCTTTCTTTCATTTTTAATTATTCAGTGGGATAATGTAAGGTGCAGTAGTAGCAGTCTAGTATCAGTACTGCCAACTTTATAATGGGGTACAAAGTACTATATCTTATATATACGTTCATATATCTCAAGTGGAATGTTCCCTTCATCAGGTTTGGAGTGTGGTGATGTCATCGTGATTATACATGACATCAAGCATTCTGGAAAAACTGTATATACCATTGTGACTGACTTTAATGACACCCAGAGTGTGGAGTCTGTTGTCTATGTCCAACATGGGGCTGTATTATTACATAATGCAATTATTATTAGCTATGTAAGAATGTGGACCGTTTAGTCTGCAGTATGAAATGCAAAGGATTTAACTTGTAATTCACAATACATTTTTTTTTTGCCATTTTTGGTTCTGTATCATTAAATAATGCAGGGAAGTTGAATGTTGTGTAACAAATGCACTGGCTTTCAGACTGCTCTCTGCTTTGTTACATGCCGGGGCTTTTTAGCCTGATGCAGTGAATCATTCCACAAAATTAAAGTTCTGCTACTGTTGATGTTGAAAAATGACAGAAGTCCATGCGGTACCGTCAGGTGCAAATCCATTGAAAAAGAAACAAAACGCCTTTAGAAATGAATTTCAGTTTTGCTTTAAAGCAGGAGTATGAAGATCATTACTTGTTATTATATATGTATACTTCGATATTCAATATTTTGGAATTTTGTATATGTAATGCTCCATCATTGTCATGTTTATGGAAAATAATAAACACATTGTTAAAATGAAAATGAAAAAGGTTTCCTGGACTGTAGAATGATGGCCATGTTCCTCTTCGTTAAACATTTTACCTGATGTAAACATAGAGTGACTCTCACCAAGGAGAAATGAAAGGTTTTTCAGTACAGGTAAGGGATCCATTATCTGAATTCCCATTATCCAGAAATCTCGGGAAGGCCTCCTCGCTCCCAGAGACTGCATTAGAAACAATTGAATTTTTAGAAAAAATTATTTGCTTTTTCTCTGTAATAATAAAACAATACTTTGCATTTGATCCCAACTAGGATATCATTAATCCTTATTGGTGTCAAGACAATACTATTGGGTTTATTTAATGTTTAAATGATTTATTATGGGACTTAAAGTATGAAAATCCAAATAACAGAAAGATCCCTTATCTGGAAAACCCCAGGTCCCAAGCATTCTGGAGAATGAGTCCCATACCTGCATGCCGCCCAGTCGCATACTAAGGAGCACTGGGGATGCATCTCCCCAGTGCTCCAGCCCATGCACTAGCATCCTGGGGTGGTGGGTGTTGTGCACGTGAAGTTAGGTGGGCGGGTGCTAGGACCGCAAGGCCTAGGGGCACACGTTCAGGAATTTCAGGCCTACCTGTGCTTACTCACCTTGTCCACAAGACAGTTAATAAAGTTATAAGAACTATACTATAAGTACAGGTATGGGACCTTTTATACAGAATGCTCAGGTTAAGGGGTCTTTCTGTAATATGGATCACCATTCTTTGTGATTGATCAATAAAACATTAAAATAACCCAATCAGATAGTTTTGTCTCCAATAAGTATTACTTATATCTTAGTTGGGATCAAATACAAGGTCCTGTTTTATTATTACAGAGAAAAAGTCAATAACATTTGAATGATTTGATTAAAAAGGAGTCTATGGGAGATGGTCTTCATGTTATTTGGGGCTTTCTGGATAACATATCCTATACCTGTACTATGAAAACACTATTGTGAAACCTTGAAGCTTATCGCCATCAAGACACATTGCGTTAATACAGTATATTTTATTCTGTTGGTGCAAACATGGACTGTTCTTTATATTATTCTTCCCCCAGGTACCTCTCCTTAGAGAGAATGCAGGTGAATGACAGGAGCTAAAGACCAGCCAGATCATAGACCTAGGTAAGTAAACAGTCTGAAAATTTGTCAGCAACTTTGCGGCTTCATATAAATACAAAGGAGAAGGCTAAACTATGATAGAAGGATATTCATTTTAATTTCTTAACAGGGAGATAAAATACTTTTTTTATACACTGGTAAATCTCCATTCTTAAAGCTCCCCATAGACGCAACGATTATTCTTGCCGAACGACCGATTTTAGCGAAGTCCGACCAATCCTCCGAAATTATCGTGTGGTTAGTGGGATTCGAACGATCGTACATCTTACGATTTTTCGGCCGACATCTATCAGGAAATTGATCGGCCAGGTCAAAAAATCTTTGCCGGTCCCAGTGCAATCTATCTATGCTTGCAGGGCCAAGCAGGCAGCTCCCCTTTGTTTTCCTGGCAAATTGGTCTTTTAGATGATGGTCAATTCATACGATCCTACGATCATTCCGAGAAAATCGTGGTCTCACGATGAGGATCGGATCTTTTAAAAATCTCAACATCTATGGCCAGCACAGACAAGACAAGCCTAAATGTGGGATGGGCAATTCGGTAGGCACCACCCGTAATTAGAGGGGGGCGTGCGGGACGTGCAGTCGGGCTCCGCCCCTGTCTGTACTCCCAGAATCCACCCGGAATCAGCAGCGTGCGAGCTGCCGGGGGGCCCTGAGGGGGTGCGGCCCCTGGCCCAATCGCACCCCCTGCTCCCCGGGTAGTTACGCCACTGCCACCCACTGACTTATGCTTTCCTTAAACTTTAATTTAGGGCTTTGTAAAAGTTCTATACTGTGCATAAGCCAAGCCTGAAGAGGCTTATATGCTTCATCTTACGGAAATAAGAAACTTTCTAGATACAATCAATTAAAGGGGAACCGGCTTCCAAACCAAACCAACCATTTAATAAAGAGGCCCGCATAACATAGAACCCCCTAATATACAGTTACCTGTATGAATAAATGCCATTTTCTATGCTGAAATCCAGCTGTTTAGCAGTTCTTTTCTTTCTGCATCATTTGAAGACCTGGCAGGGAAGGAGGGACTAAACACTGATGTTACAAATTGTAACAACTTCTCCACAGCTTACAGACAGCATGCAGGAACTACATAACCCACAATGCATTGCACTGTGATGTTCCTTTCCTTATTGGAATCACATTTGCAGGGAATTGTGGGGTTTGGAGGATGCAGGCTGAGGACAGATGGCTGTTGATACAAAGTAACAATAGTCAGCCAGCTCAGCAAAGTAGTCAGACAGATCAGTAGGAGAGCAGGGGGCTAGGCTTAGGGAACTGTTCCAAACCATTAAAAATCATGAGCTGCATATTTTTAATTGATGTATATTGCAAAGTTGCTTGAAATTATGTTTACTCTTCAAAAAGCTTTAGTTATGTTTGTGTGGAGTTCATCTTTAAATATTCTGCATTGTTTCTGAAGTAATCATGTTTATCTTCACTATTCCTCTCTCAGCATCTGTTTCTCCCCATTTTGTCTTCATTCAGGAGTTGAGTGTCAGATGAATGATACAATATATTATAGGGGGGCTCCTTTTGCCTAAAAGATGTATTAGAGCTCGCACTATTAATATCAACAGACACCATGTCTCTCTACATGCAGAATTTGTGCAAAAGGCAGTAATTTTGTTAGATTTTGTTACTGGAATCAGTTATTTGAGTGAGCTCAGTAAGATATATTGGATTATTCCTCTGACACCCAACTGCTGCATGAAGACAGAATGAAGAGAAACAGATGCTGAGAGAGGGATAGTGAAGATAAACTTGATTATTTCAGAAACCATGCAGAATGTTTAATGGATTGTATTCAGAAAGTTTCTTATTTCAGTATGAGGAAGCTAATATTAAATTGTCATTTTCGCGATAGTTCCCCTTTAAGTGATAAAATGACAAATTAACCGTAGTAATATGATGAATAAAAAATGTTTCTACTGTATATCAGATGATCGTATCCTTTATGTGTTATCTCAGGCAGTCAAGCAATAATAGCTAGAGAAGGACATTGGATCACACCTCCGTTTCTACTCTACAGAAATACACACAGCCCCTGGCAGTCAGCAGATGCCGGGAGTTGTAGGTCAACAACAGCTGGAGTCCACCATTTGATCAGCCCTCAACTCTCTCCTTACTATCCCAGAGACTCATTTTCTAGCTCCTAGTGAAGCTACTGCTGCCTGCACAGTCGAGAGTCGCGTTTGTATAGCATAATGAAACATTTTTAATCTTGCTTTGCAACGTTTGCAGTGGGGCCCCAGACAGAGCAGGGCCCGGAGCAGCCGTCTTTTCTCCACTCCCTCCTACAGACAGCTCTGCCAGTGGCCACTAGCTAATTGCTGACCCTTCTGTAAAGAAAACCGTTAGCCATGCTGCTTCCTCTCATTCATCTCTACAGCTTCTGTATCAGTCATGCTGCTTTAAATGAAACTCCTGTTTCACTCATTGTTATTCCTCAAAACCACTCACGACAAACAGATCCAATAAAGAATCTGCTTGAAAGCCAAAAATAAGAGGAAATTAGCCACTTTAATTTGGTTAAATGTAATTTTAGGAATGGCTAATTACAATAAAAATCTGCAAAGCAATTATATGTATTGGATTTGGCGCTATTTTTATGGGCTGCGGACTGCTCTGTGAATTGTGAGGCCCTGCAGTCATTACTTGTCTATGAAGTCAAAGTGGAGCGGAGTGTTCAGTAATTTGTAAATCCCTTATTTGTGGCTGATTTCTCTCCCTCTGGCACCACAGGCATCTTCTCCAATCCTTCTTTTTTCCCAGCAGGGCAGGAATGCTCCTTACTCATCACTAAAGAATTTTAAATGCCTAACCCTGCTGCCTATCCCTTCCTGTGATGACAAAGCTTTCTTGAGTCTGAATTTCTTCTGGAGTCAAATTAACTAACTAGCAATTCAATGACTTCCGCACTGAAGCAATCTGTCGCTAGGGCTGTGAACGTGTAATATTTTGGCGGCCTTAGAAGCTAGTGGATTGATGACACGTTAGATTACAAAATGATTATCTGAGTATCTCCTTTCAGTGCTTTAAGTATAGTCTTCATCAAAAGCTTATTGTTAAATAACAGGCAGTAATAAGGGCCCTTTCTTTATTGATGAACAGAGTGCATCAATATGACCTTGGTAAATATAGCTGATAATAAATACTAATAATTACAATACTAATTATTAAAATACCAATATAATAGCATGGTCTCTACACAAACACATCTTTCCATGTCTGTTCATGGGCCATCATCCTCATGTCAAGTCATGCACAGATATGGGATTTAATAATGATTTCCCTTTTCTCTGTAATAATAAAACAGTAGCTTGTATTTAACCCCAACTAAGATATAATTAATCCTTATTGGAAGCAAAATCAGCCTATTGGGTTTATTTAATGTTTACATGATTTTCTAGTAGACTTAAGGTACAAGATCCATTACCTGGAAAACCCCAGGTCCCGAGCATTATGGATAACCGGTCCCATACCCGTACATGTATGGGATCCATTATCTGTAAACCTATTATCCAGAAAGCTCCAAATTATGGAAAGGCTGTCTCCCATAGACTCAATTTTTCCAAATAATCCAAATTTTTAAAAATGATTTCCTTTTTCTCTGTAATAATAATCCAGCACATTGTACTTAATGCAAACTAAGATATAATTAATCCTTATTGGAAGCAAAACCAGCCTATTGGGTTTATGTAATGTTTACATGATTTTCTAGTAGACTTAAGTTATGAAAATCCAAACAGGGTTGGACTGGGCCGGCGGTAACTGGGAAAAAACCTGGTGGGCTCTAATAGCTCAGTCAGACCTTCTCCCTACATGCCACAACTGATTCAACCTCCCTACCAGCCCCTGGTGTGGCCGCAAGAAGAAAAATGTACTTGCTGGGGGTTTGGGGCTCAAGCAGGAATTGACAGAGAAGGCTTGCAGCTCAGGTGGGGGCCCAGTCTGACTCTGGATCCAAATTATGTAAAGAACACATATCCAGAAATCCCCAGGTCCCGAACTTTCTGGATAACAGGTTATATACCTGTAGAGCACTTTGCCAAATTGAACAATATCTAACCTTTCACCCATGGACTAATTGATCAATAGCATGAACCTTGTCCCTAGTATGTCAGAATTGAATATTCACTTGGAAAAAAAAAGTTTAAAGCTGATGGCCAGATGTCATTCAACCTCATCTAATATGTAACTACATACAGAGTTCTGCAGTAACATGGCCATTCTTTTGTCTAGTCCATGAGCACATAGCAACCAATGAGACGTTGGTTTGTTATTATTATCATTTTCATGGCACTAATAAAAGCCAGCTGTTAATTGGGCATTGCTAGATTTAAAAGCCCATGGAAGTCTCATTAGGCACCTGCAACCGAAATCTCTATTTTGAAACCTCCTGGAGGCAAATGGTATTTACTGACTTTGCTTCCAGTGTGCATCATGTATCAGTTGCCTGTGAGTAATTAAGGTAACACAGACTAATCCCATTAAAAATACACAATCCCAGTTGCAGGCATGTCATGCCCTCAGACATTTGAGAAGCTAGTAACACCTATGGAACTAGGACATACTTTGTCCAGTTGTCTGTCATTTCTATAGACACTGCTTTTTTTATTGGCTGTACTATTACTATGCCTTATTTATATAAAGTCAACATCTTTCACTGTGTTTTAGAGAGTTTATACATCATTTATTGTCCCAGTGGAACTACTGCCATCTCAATCACACCACAATTACAATGGCACAGGGGGCAGATTTTGGGTGTTTAGCCTGCCATGTAGTGGTTAGTGGTGATTAAATCTGTCCCATTTTCATTTGCTAAAAATTTGCAATGTTTTTTGCATGGAAGTCAAAAGGGTGTTTTATTTGTTGCATTTTTTGGCACAAAATAAATTGAAGTCAATGGGTGTTTACTTTTCCACTGCATTTTTCTTGCAAGTTTCATGCAAATCCATGTCTGGTGAAAGATTCCGCTCATCACTAGTAGTGGTTCCCAAATGCATCTTATTGTGTTCAATGGGAAAAGTCTGGAAGCATCAGATCTGGAGTCTAAAGGTGGCCATACACGGGCCGATAAAAGCTGCCGACAGACTGTGTCGGCAGCTTATTGGTCCGTGTATGAGGCCCCCCGACGGGCTTCACCGATCGAGATCTGGCCGAAAGTCGTCCAGATCTCAATCGGATGGGACGACAAATCCCGTCAGATCGCGGCCGCATCTATTCGTTGATGCGGTCCCGTGATCCGACCGCCCATTGCTATTCCTTAGGATCCAATTTTTGGGCCCTAAGGCCCACGATCGGATCAGCCCGATATTGCCCAACTCAAGGTGGGCATATCGGGGAGAGATCCGCTCGTTTGGCGACAAACGAGCGGATCTCTCAGTGTATGGCCACCTTTAGAGTTTTTTCAAGCTACCATCTCTGTTAAAAGCAAGTGCTAGTGGTTTTAGGCAGTGTCGGACTGGCCTACAACGGAATAAAACCCAGTGGGCCCTGGTCCTGTTGGGTCCCACCTTCCCAGGCACATTGGCCGGCTGTGTGGTACAGCAGAGGAACACTAGGGGCCCATTCGCAACAAGCAATATTCTACTGTGCGCTGGTGGCAGGTAATTATAAGGGGGCATGAGGTGGGCCCTTGCCGGCAAACGCAGGTGGAACGCAGCATGTTGCGTTTGGTGCATACATGCATCTGTGTCCTGCAATCCCCTGCGGCTGAATGGGAGAAAGCGCAACGCAGGGAGAAAACGGCTGTGTGTAAGAGCCCTAAAGGAAATGGTTGAGCTTAATTAAATGGCAGATAGGGAGTTGCAGCAGAATGTGCAGTACTCAATAATGTGCACACATTTTGCACAATAATGAGCACATTTATATAGAGTTAAAAGTGCCACAAGGTTGCTGTTTGCTTTCCATCCAATTTTCCTGGCAACAGTTGCCTTGCGTTGAAACAATCTTTAAATGAGTTTTAAAGTGCTATTTTGACTGCATGAGATGATAAATTACAAAGGCAAATTAATTTCATTATACAAGAAACAAAGAATCCTTGAAGCGAAAGCCGAAGGAAGTCAATGCCAATCACACATTGTGCATTAAAATGTAGCCGTATTCGAGCCATAAAGGCAGCAAACTTATCAGTTACAGTTAAAATACAATACTTATATAATGAGGAGAAGGGAACACATGGAAGTGCTACTCAAATGAAAATACCGAACTATTTGAACTGCCGAGGTATCTTTTGTTTTGAGCAATGAGCATATGTAATAGATTTAATTATTAATTTCTTATTGTTCCCTTCGCATAGACAGAGTTCAAGGCACAGCTAGTCTCTGGCTTTCATAGATATAATTTGTATAATTGTTTCCTGAAGGCAAAAAAAAAGCTCCAGCCCCTAGCTCTTTGCTAAATAGCATTTAGATGCTACATTCCAAAAGTAAAAACACCTGCCCTTTCTTCAAAGTCAGTTGATTATTTGCGATGCTGAAGCTTTTTGTAGATAGTGCTCTTTCTCAAGCCCTTCGTCTACATGGATTATTGTGCTCCCTTTTTATTTTTAATGAAGACATTACATTTGTCAAGGCCTGTCTGTAAATAAATGATAACAGGAGCCATATATGTGTTTACGGTTTGCTGTTTCAAGGGCTCCTAATTTCATACGAGGAAGCGTTCCCAGCATCAAACAAAGGAACCAAGTTTTAAATGGAGACAATTAAGGTTTAGTTTTTTACTACGTTGATTTGGAGGCAGTTAATGGATTATAATTGTGTTATTATTCATTGCCGTGAAAAAAAAGTTTGGAAGTTTGATTGGCTGACTAATCATACTCTCTTTATTTCTGCAGTGATCCATCTGTGAATTAAGTGAAGTGAGGAATAAAAGAGCATATTTGCTAAACTAATTTAGTTGTTGATTGCCATCTGCTTGGACCTGGAAGACATTACAGATTTAAAGGAAAGTAATTTAAAACAGAGCCTCTTTTTGACCTCTGTGTGGATAATAAAAGGTAAGTTTTTGTAAGCAGAGCCTTTTTTTCTAACCTTTGACATGTTATATCATTTTGTTCTTCCTTTTGTTGCATCAGACACCAAGGAATATAGAGGAGTAAATAGTGGCTAATTGCTGCACAAACTGCTGTAAAAACCTGGTTACCCCGTTGATAGAAAGAGCCCCAGTCAATTAAAATCAATGAGCAGATAAACAAAATCAACAAATTGAGCTGGTCCTGTGCTCTCGGCTGGTGTCTTACATAATATAACCATAAAGTTTCGAAAATCGAAATTGGTTCCATTTGGAATCTGACCAGGTTGTTTGTGAATCTGATTTCTGGCAGAAAAAGTTACAAGAAATAATGCTTAATATGTTGTATTCATCAATATATATATTTTCATTATACGTAAGAATAAAGGTCCCCATAGACCCAAAGATTTTTCTTTGGTGACCCGCCGATTTTAGTGCAATCCAACCAATACGTCAAATTATCGTGAAGTTAGTGGGAATCGAACAATCGTACATCTTATGATTTTTTGTCAGAAAATTTTTTGCCAGGTTAAAAAAATTCATCGGTCACAGTGAAATCTATCTATGTTTGCAGGGCCAAGCAGGCAGCTCCCCTCAGTTTTCCTGGCTTCAACTTGACAATATCGCTTGAAATGGTCTTTTTAGTTGATGGACAAATAATACATTTAAATGATTGTTTCAAGATAATCTTGGTCTCACGATAACGAAAAGATCTTTTAAAAATCTTTACATCTATGGCCAGCTTTAGGCTGAGGGAACATAGAGCATTGACTCAGCTGCTCTCAGCCTGCAATTTTTTGCACGCTTATAGAAGCCAATCCACTCCCTTCCCAAGGCTGAAACAGCTGAGCCCTCAGCCTAAACATGGCCATACATGGGCAGATTTAAGATACTGATGTGGGCCCTTTAGACCAATTCAGCAACTTAACTGCATGTGTATGGGCCCCTCTGATGGACCAATCCAACCAATATCTGGTCAGAAATTGCCCATCTGGCAGGTTTGATTTTCATTTTGGATTGAGCACTCATTGATGTGGTCCTCACTTTGATGTCTTGTAGTCCCATCATTGTAATCCAATTGTTTGGCCCTAGAGCCAAACCTGTCAGATTAGCCCAATAATACCATTTAAGGTGTATAGGGGGATATAACCTTGCCAAACGATCACATCTTAAAGGGCATGTAAAGGTAAAAAAATAAAATCCAATTTTTACTTTCTTTAATGAAAAAGAAACCCATCTCCAATATTCTTTAATTAAAAAATTTGAACCGTTTTTATAAGAAACCTGGCTGTATGCAGTGAAAATCTCCCTTCATTTACTGCTGTGGATAGGAATTGTCTGATGGTCCCTAACTGCTGAGCAGGGAAACAATCATACTTATGAACAGCAGGGGGAGCCTCTGCCTTACTTCCCAGCCATGCAGAACTCAAACAACTTTGTTTATGACAATCCCTAAGCAGCCCAGACCACACTGAGCATGTGCACAGTCTTAGTCTTGCAAAGATGTTTAGCAAAGTTACAAGATGGTGACCCCCTGTAGCCAACTTTGAAAGCATAAATTATTTGTTTGATTAGGCTTGTGGTGCAGTAATTTCATGTTTATATTTAGTATACAAAATACAGCATTTCTAGCCTTATTCTATTTTAGACTTTACATGCCCTTTAAGGTGACCATAGACATAACAATTACGATCTTTCTTGGAAAAGATCTTTCCAAGAAAGATCGTTCGTTTCAATACACACGTATAGAGCTGAATCATCAGATATACAGATAGAAACAATAGATTTCTACCTGTATCTGACGATTTAGCACTAACAATGGGCGATGTTAGTGTCCCTTCAAAGGCACCCGATCAAAATTTTCCATCCAGCCCGATTGACGAGCCAACCGATATCCAAGTCTTCTGCCGATAACGGTCGGCACTTTTTACCACGATATTGGGTGCGTGTATGCCAGCAGAATGTTTTGATCTTTTAGATCTCATTAGTGCCAGATATTGGAGAGCAAGCTAACAAAAAATATTTTAGTTTTTGTATGATGTAGCGAGTGATTTTCTGAAGCAATTTGGTTTTCATTTTTTCTTATCTGTGGTTTTTCAGTTATGGAGCTTATTATTCAGCAGTTTGCAATTTTAGCAATCTGGTTGCTACCCTAGTTACCCTAGCAACTATGCACTGAGTTATATAAGAGACTGGGATATGAATAGTAGGAGAGGACCTGAAGGAGAGGAAAGCTACAGTTGTAGCTTTACAAAGTATTTGCTTTTTACATGGTGTCAGTGACCCCCATTTGAAAGGTAGAAAGAGTCAGTAGAAAAAGGCAAATACTTAAAACTATAAAAAAAAAAATAACGACTGAAAAGTTGCTTAGAATTGGTCAATCTATATCATACTAAAAGTTAACTGAACTTTCAGCAACACCCCTTTAAGGTTATGTTGATGAAGACCATCAATGGACCTAAATGCAATAAAAAACCTTCTGTAAACTAGGGATGCACTGAATCCACTTTTTTGGGATTCGGCCGAACCCCTGAATCCTTTGCGAAAGATTTGGCCGAATACCGAACTGAATCCGAACCCTAATTTGCATATGCAAATTAGGGAAAACCATTTTTTATTTCCTTTCCTTTTCCAAAAAGTCACGTGATTTCCCTCTCCGCCCTTAATTTTCATATGCAAATTTACATATGCACATGTACCACCTATTCAGAGCCAGGAATCCAAACTTGCAGACAGCCTGTTTTAATCTCTTCAAATCTAATTTGTGCTCAACATATTGGTACATGGCTTCTGAGGCGTAGGACTTGGAAAACAACTAGTAAAAACATAAAAACATTAACCACTACTACATTCAGTAGGTATCCTCTTTGCTCCCTCTTAGCACATTACTCTATCACCATAAGTCTCCAAGTAACCCACTTTCTCGCTATGAAGTTCTCAGTCTTTAGCTCATACTATTTCTAGCTGTCAGTGTCGTTAAGTGGCAGTTACATCCATTGAATGAGTGATATTAAACAACACCTGGACAGGGATACATTTACAGGGCAATGAGCTGCAATGATTTGCATGTGTGTAATCTATAAATATCTGTTACTCCTAGGGGCAGATTTATCAAAGGTCGAGGTCAATTTTCGAATGAAAAAAACTCGAATTTCAAGCTATTTTTTGTGTACTTGAATTTGAAAAAGATTAGAATAGCGAGATTTATCATGTACTGTCTCTTTAAAAATTCGACTGACCATTCACCATCTAAAACCTGCCGAATTGCTGTTTTAGCCTATGGGGGACCTCCTAGAACCTACTTGGAGTCAATTGGTGGACTTTGAAAAATCTAAGGTTTTTTTGGTAAAAACTTTGAATCGGATTTGATCGAATGCGCTATTCCTATGATTCGAATTCAGCCAAATATGGACCTATTCGATCGAAAACTGACCTATTCGACCAAAAAAAACTTTGACTTAATTTGACTTAATTTTGGTTGGTCTTTTTGAATTCAAATTTTGAAGTTTTTTCAATTCGAAATTCGACCCTTGATAAATATGCCCCTAAAGGTGTTAAAAGTAGCTCCCCACTTCGATTTTTCAAAGTCCACCAATTGACTCCAAATAGGTTCTAGGAGGTCCCCCATAGGCTAAAACAGCAATTCAGCAGGTTTTAGATGGCGAATGGTCGAAGTTTAATTTTTAAAGAGACAGTACATGATAAATTTCGAAATTATTTTTCGAATCAAATTTGGACTATTCATTAGTTGAAGTACACAAAAATAAGCTCGAAATTAGATTTTTTTAAATTGATAAATCTGCCCCTAAATTACCTATAATAACCAGTTTTGTTTTCATTTTATAATGAATCTGGGGATTTTGTGCATAACAAGCTGTGTAACTCTAATTAGTGTCATTCTGTGCCTACTAAAGCAAATAAAGTGCTGTCTTGCAGAAAAAAGGGCATTAACTTATGAGATAAAAACATAATTTTTGGTCCCTAGTAAGGCCTCACCTTGAGTATGCAGTGTAGTTTTGGGCTCCGGCCTCAAGAAGGATATTGCAAAGGTGTACAACTAAACTGGTAAAGGGAATGGAAGTTTTAAACTATGAGGGGAGACTGTCAAGTTTGGGGTTGTTTTTTCTAGAGTAAAGACGCTTGGGAGGGGACATGATTACACTTTACATGTACATTAGATTGCATTATAGAAAGATAGCAGGGGATCTTTTTTTCCTATAGAAAAGCTAAACGCGTCTGAGACCATCCCTTTGGATTAGAAGAAAAGAACTTTCATTTGAAGCAACGTAGGTGGTTTCTCACAGTTAAGACAGTGAGGTTGTGGAATGAACTGCCGGGTGTGATGGCTGATTCAGTTAATGCCTTTAAAGGGATACTGTCATGGGAAAAAAAAAATTTCAAAATGACTTGGGGCAGCTGGGAAATTGACAATATGTCTAGCCCCATGTCAGATTTCAAATTTGAATATAAAAAAATCTGTTTGCTCTTTTGAGAAATGGATTTCAGTGCAGAATTCTGCTGGAGCAACACTATTAACTGATTCATTTTGGAAAAAAAAAAATTCCCATGATTTTATCACTTTAAGAATGGCTTGGATGATTTCTTTGACAGACATAATATCTAAGGTTGCTGTAATCTACAGATAGCATATATATTGGTGTATATATAGTTTATATATGTGAGTGTATGTATAAGTGCACTGGGGTGCATTTGGAGGGGTTGAACTTGATGGACTTTGGACTTTTGCACCAGGAAAAAATCATGTAAAATCCATGAAAATGTAAAATCAGGGACCTAAAGCAATAAGTGATTGGTGCAGGACTGTATAAGGGGCAGACTAATTGGGATTGACCATTTCCAGGCAGAACCATGGCAAACTATACATCTAGTTAGTATTTTAAACCTCTTTATTTCACAAATAATAACATTTATAGGTGGAAAAAAGGCAGTTTTTGGTTACATCAGGACAAAAATTTTAAGTATAATCCGGGAAAACAATACTTAAAATGAGGGAAATGCACCCATTGAAATGCATTATAAATTGGTGGGACCACAAATAAATAATGTAGAATGCGTGAAAACTTAAAATCTGGGGACTTCAAATTGAGGTTTTCACTGTCTATGTTATTAAGTAACTGTGCACCACTATACCATCTATTTACATTATATGCTAGATAATATATCAAACTATTGATGATATTTGGAGGTGAATATATAAATATTCCTCCTTGTTTCCGCCTAACTTTTGCTAAGGTGTAACTGTAGTTTCAGCCTTTGCATTTGTAAACAATCCAAAACTACTCACTATATAATACATTGCTCAAATCCAAATATGTACTGTAGTTCCCATCGTTTCCAGTGACTGAGTTGAGCTCTAACAGAATGAGCAAGGGAATGACATTCTTTGTAGCTTCTTGAAAATGAGCTGGAGAGAGTCCAACTGCCTGACCCCATCTATCAAATCTGGAATGAAACCAACTATCCTGAAATGTTAATTGTCTGTTTAATTCACGATTTCTTGATCATTTTACAAACTTCGGACAAAATTTAAAGAGCTTTTCCATATGTTGAAAATGTTTTCATGAATAAAAAAAAAAAAATCACTGCAAAAAATTGCCCGAGTTCTTTACCCCAAATCATGGTTGCCTAGCGCTGAAAGAAAGAATTCTCACACGGACTCTGAAATCACGTTATAATTACGCTGGCTAATCTGCTTTTGGAAAAGTGCTTTTCTTAGACGCCGGGACAGGTGAATCACTGCTATGTCAACGTAGGAAGAAAATAAATTAAATATACAAGGGCTTGACCAACTGACTTAATCCCTTCTAGATTTGTTTTTAATCTCAGAATGAGGGACATCTTTGAGGGTGCTGACAAAAAACACTGCGGCCACTCACAGGAAAAAAAAAAGTGACTTATTCAACTAACTCACTGTACTCATTGCAGTTAATGAAATGAGGAAAGCTTTGTAACTTGATTTGCTGGACCATATGTTGTTAAGTGATACTGCGGATTTCACTCCTTCATTTCTTTTTCTCATTTTAAGCAGTGGGCAATACCGTCTTAGTAAATCAACTCACATGTAATGAAACAAAAAATGACTTCCAAGCACAGGAGACTCGGGCATTGCACTGGCTCTGCCTCACAGTTACTCAGCTTTATATCTGTATTGTGACACCTGTAGTGCACTTTGTTTCACACCTTGGGAAGTATTTGACAATTCGTGGTAACCAGTTTTCTTCGGGTCACTATAAAAGATTAATACGTGGCAACAAATTAGTTGAATGTCTAGACACCGAGAGGTTCATTTAGTTACGGAGCAAAATGCTGGCCATAAAATGAAATAAAAATAAAAAATGTCAGGGGGGAAAAAAATCCAAAAAATATTTTATACATTGAAATATCGGAGATTGCAATTTGATGAATGGAAAAAGGATACAATGCTGTTTAGAAGTTGAAAGCACCGTTTTTAATAAAGTGTTTTGATATTGTTTGCCTTATGCTTAATAGAATGAAATCTGCAATGATTCCTTGTTCATCATCAGGGTCCTATCACACACCTTATTGTTCACTTAATATTTTGGCAACCTGACTTTTTATACTGACATTAACGATAAAAAAACCCTTAAAAACAAAAGTATTAAAAGACAGGCATATAATAAAGAAACATAATAAATCACGCATGAAAATGAAATTGAAATGAAACGGATGAGCCGAAATCTATGCTGAAGTGATTATTTTACGTAGGCCTCTTTAATTAACCTCTTTATCGATGGGTTGGTTTTTTCAAGATGGAAAAACATGTTACTATGCAGGGCATGATGCCAGTGAGAAGCTGTCATCCCTAAGGGATAATGGGGCACACTCCTTTTTGCCTGGAAACACTAGGGGGCAGATTGATCAAGGTTCGAAGTGAAAATTCTAATTTTTGAATTCAGAATTCAAATTTTCCAGTTTCAAATTCGATTCGTGTTTTTTTTAAAAAATTAAAAAAATTTGATTTTTGAAGTTTATCATACACTGGCCCTTTATGAACACGAATTCGACTGTTCGCCGCCTTAAACCTGCCGAACTGCTGTTTTAGCCTCTGGAAGATGTCCTGGGATGAATTTGGAGATGTTTGCAGTCCTCCTGACAATCGAGTTTTTTTCAGAGAAAAAACTCAGATCGAGTTTTTGACATTCTAATTGAATTCAATTTGATTCGAGTTTGCTGGTCGATCCTATTTATCCGACTTTGAAAAATTCTATTTTTTTAATACATTTTGATTGGTCCAATTTCAAGTTTATGGGAGTTTTAAATAACTCCCATGAACTAGAAATTTGACCCTTGATAAATATGCCCCTTGGTAATAGTCTTTTAGGAAAATAAAAAAAGGTATAGCCGGCCATACAAGCCCCATGGATGCATTGGGCTTCTGAGGGCTGCAAATCAACATGACTTTAATAGAAGTACAGCAACTCTGGTGTACAAACCCATTTTTATATATAACAGTGTCAAGCTGGCTCACCCCGCTGATAGTCTGGAACAGAACAACCTGCCCTATCAAATCACTAGTGTGAGTGTTTGCTTATTGCTAACTGTGCTGCAGTGGGTTAGGGTGGGTGCGGAGGTTTCTATGGTGACCCTAACATTAAGACAACCCTATAATGAACTGTCCTGGGATCCACCCTACACAGTCTTAAAGTCTTCAATGACCACCTAATTAGGATATCCTGGATTTGACCAAGTGCATATTCATATACTAAGTTTAATGATAGATGGTTGGTTACAGTCCTCCATACCACTGAGTACTACTTTGACCCTAGCTATTCTATCATTCAACCAGAACACAAAGGGTCCCAGGTAGCTACTTAAAATGTATCTCAAATCATACCCTTTTATAATAAGAATCTCCAGCACTATTCCAAACAAACAGGTACCACAAAAAAAAGCTTGATTTCAAAGGATTAAAAACGGGCATTAAATGAAGACTAAATGAGTGGGCCAGGATTTATGGAGACACACGTGTAGAGATGTGGTGAGGTGCAATGGAATGAAGGGTTTTAAAAGTCACGAGAAGGAGTTTACAAGTTATTCTCTGCTTAATTGGAAGCCAAGATAAGGATCTCAGGCCTGGAGGGACATGTTTTATCTTAGATGAGGGGAAGAGGATTCTAGAAGCAGAATTTAATACAGACTGTAGTGAAGAGAGGTGTATGTTATGGAGGCCAGTTAGTAGCAAGTTGCAGTAGTTTAGATGGGATAGGATGAGAGCATGCATGAGCATCTTAGCTGTTACTTGTTGGAAAAAAGAAGGATTTTGGCAATAGTATATGAATAGTATACTTAGTATATGAATATTCACTTGGATATCCTAATTAGGTGGTCATTGAAGACTTTAAGACTGTGTAGGGTGGATCCCAGGACAGTTCATTATAGGGTTGTCTTAATGTTAGGGTCACCATAGAAACCTCCACACCCACCCCAGCCCACTGTAGCAACAAGTAACAGCTAAGATGCTCATGCATGCTCTCATCCTATCCCATCTAAACTACTGCAGAACGATTCTTTCAATCCAGACCAGCTCAAGTATGACATGGGACTCATATATGGCTGTGGATCCCATTAAATAAGTAGCTCTGTTCTAGGCTACAAGGGTCTCTATTTTACGTATTGTTCTATTGATTGGGAACATTGCCAATTTGCCACTCTTTAAATAGAACTCTTTAAATGGAACCAAAGAATACATAGACAGACATATAGCAATAAAGGCTCAAATGGCACAGCATATGGTAAAGAGGAAAGCCTTTTAAATGGGCACATTGGAAAGAGTTAAATCCTTTCATTATCCTACAAAGGAAGCTATTTATTCAGGCATAAGAATGCTGGCTTTATCTGAGGGGCTGCCTTAAGATGACCAGATCACCTTTTTATTAAGAAAGTCTTATAAAAGTAAAAGCCACTGCAATGTTTTCAGATCAGGAAGCACTTTTCAGGGGAGGTCTGGTCCCCCCATATAAATGTACAAGTGGTATGTGTTATTACATTTGATCAGCATTAGGTTTGGCACAAGATTAATTTCTATGGGGGCAGAAGCTGTGTGCAAAGTGTCAGAACTGAAAGGTGTGAGGGCTGCTTAACACACTGAATTGACTAGCAGAAAGTGTCAAACTGCCTTGTAAAGTGTCGTTCTGCCAACTCACACCTAATTAAACATGAACCCTAAATCCCCTAAAAGCTGTGTTGCTCAAAGTAAGTTTTCATGTGTTGATCTCTTGCAGCAAATGAGCTAATCAGACAAGCTTTTCAATTCAAAGCCAACGCTTGCCTGGCCGCTAATTAATGAACACAAACTGCTCCCTGTATATTCTATGAATAAAAAAAAATAAACTAAAATATATTATAAATCTTCATTGCATGAAATCATATAACTTCCTCCCTTCTGGGCAAATTTACTTACCTCCGAAATTGCACCAGCGACGGCTTCACTGACATCGAAACACTTCGCCAGGCATAGATTCGTCAGGACAACGCTAATTCACAAAAATCCAAAGTTGCGCCCAGGGTTCCGAACGCTTGCGAAGTTGCGCTAATGATAATACGATAAGCAGTTCCAAGTTACGCTAGCGATGCCTACTTAGCATACTGCATGAAGATAAAGTACAATGGACGTATATGTTGCAGTAAATACATTACACTACACAAGGCCAGGGAACCTTAATAAAATAAAATAGAGTTGTTATATTGCCCAACACATGAG
This sequence comes from Xenopus laevis, assembly GCF_017654675.1. Classification (NCBI taxonomy): domain Eukaryota; kingdom Metazoa; phylum Chordata; class Amphibia; order Anura; family Pipidae; genus Xenopus; species Xenopus laevis. The sequence continues at coordinate 102,526,931 of NC_054377.1, read as the reverse complement.
CCCACTGTATAGTTTAGGTGCCATATGTTAGGAAAAGAAGGGGGGAAGAAGGGAACCCAAAAAAAATTTACAATCTTTTTCAGCCTATCACCCCGTAAAAAGCAAAAAACGCCAGCGTTCTTTGGGACCTAGAAAAATGTCCAACTTTTTTTTAAGAACTCCTATCGACTCTATTGCACTTAGCCTGGTCTGAGGTGGCGATGGCAAGTCTTGTGCAAGAGGTAACGTTCAGTAAAATCCGCATCTTAGTGAATTTGCGTAGTTACGTCCATTCACCGGAGCGAAAATTCACCTTGTGTTAGAGTGCGAAGTAGCGCTTGAGTCTATCTCCTTCGCTAGCAAATAGTAAATCGGAGAAGTTCCAAAATGAAGTCATGCTGGCGAATTTTTGCCAGCGTTAGTCACTTCTCCCCTTTGCCCCTTGGTCTCTAGTTTTTAGTGTTAAAGATGAATGATAATATAAATAATGTCATGTAATTTGTCAGACCAGGGATGGCCACAGCAAGTGGGGTACAGACAGTTTGGGTAATGGGTAGTTGAATACAGGTGGCATTTGATTATTGTTAAGTTGGGTATGATGAATTTTGGTTTACTTTTCTAAAAACAGACGTATCCCCTCCCATCCTACTGTCTGGTGCTGGTGCACGGAGCGATCCTCTTCCAGCTTCTTCTTTCTTCGCGCAGTTGTGCATGTGCACATTTCGGTCAACTGCACAAGCGTTTGCCTGGAGAAATTTGAAGAAAGAAGACGCCAGAAGAAGATTTCTCCGTGGTGCTCACTGGTAAAAACCGGTGCAGTTTTCTGCTGATAGGAGCACCGGCCCGGGTTTTCAGGTAAGTCAATACAATCACTTGGGGTGCCTAACATTTGGCACCCCCAAGTGCAAACAGACTTTCCTTCTCCTTTAAAGTACAACTGCCCAACTTATGGCACCTCAGCTATTGTTACAGAGCTGTTGGCTGCTGGTGGATACAGCTGCCCATCTTGTGATAATATTGATTATGTTTTGAGTGTCAGTGAGACTGCACATGCTCTGAGTTGCTGTTGCGTGATCATTCTGATAATATTCATTAGTGGTAAAAGGGAACTTGCAAGAGATATATGTGGTACATTTGAGATACCTTTGGTAATTTGGTATTTGGGGCTTGTAAACAAATACCTTTGAAGGTTATGAGTATTTATTTTAGAATAGAAAATACATAATCCATGAATACTACAGTTTTTTGCTGGTACATTCATTTTAACAAGCTGGAAAGCTGTAAGAGAAGTACAACCTGTTTGAGGTAAAGGCCAGAAGAGGCAAAAGTGTCTTGTTTACATGCACAATAAATATTAAAAACATTATACATTAAGGAAGTGATCCCCAAAAAATGTCTCATGAGCAACATGTTGCTCATCCTCTCCTAATGCCTGGCTTGGAAGCAATTTTTAATTGCATAAAAAACAAATGTACTGCTAAACAGTCTCCTGTAGGCTGTCTGTTCACACTTGGGATACTAAATAGCCAATCACAGCCCTTGTTTGGAATCTCCAGAGATCATTGTCATGCTTGTGTTGCTCCCCAACTCTTTTTATATTTAAAAGAGGCTCATAGGTAAAAAAAGGTTGGAGACCCCTGCTGCAAGATATGTTAAACACCTATTCATATTAACCATTTGAATATTTTTGCCTTCAGGCCAACTCCTTTTTGACAGTATATATGGTTGTGATGTCCCTAATCCACTGTAAGTATTTGATGGCCATCAGAGACCTACAAGAGCAGCACAGTTGATGCTCCAGAGCAGAGAAATAACCTAACAATATAAACTGCTCATATACTGTATATGTAGTTCCTGATGGGAGAGACACACAGAGCACAAGTTTTTTTTACCCATGGTAATTAAATGGTAACTAAATATTGTTTTTCCAATATGACCCTTGTATTCTTCTAATGAATGTATTATGGTACAACAACTTTACCTACAAAGACAAATGTACAATTGCAGTAAACAAATATACCATTAACTATTTTACATACTACGGATATTCTGCTGTAAGAACAATTTTAGAGTTTATTGACCTCTTAAAAGGCTATGGGAGGAACAGTGCAGGCTAAATTGGCACTCTGTATAAATACTGAAAGAAGATGATTGCCTAAAGTGCACACCTGTAGGAAGTGCTGCTCTCAGCCTGTATGCCAGATGTTGTAGTTGCCCCTGGGATGTTAAACCAAACAAAGCTAAGCTGGGAGGAAGAACCACCATTAAATTAGAAATCTGATTTACTAAATTATCCAACTGAATTGTACTGCAAAACTGGTATAACTTACAAAAACAATGGCTCTATTGCACAAGTACTCAACAAGACAGCACATTATAGAGCTGGCTGGTATGTAATATATGGAATACAGAGAGCATTCCTACATAGATGTTATTTATTAACAGCTTTGCCTAAAGTGCTTGCTGGAACTGTAGTTTTAAAATTGTTAAATAAAAGGTTCTATGTAAGGCATCTCTGATTTTGTTGTAACGTTGAAACCAGTAATATATGAGCAGCCAGAAAAGCAAAAAAAGAACAGCTGCACTCACTCTTGGGCCTCAGAGTTCACTGTCCCTGATTCAGGTGAGAGAGATGTTATGTGTAATAATGTCTTTATATTGAGCACAGCATGGGAATTTCCAGAGGCAATCTCCTCCAAGCCAGAGTGTCTATAATACAGCATTGCTGAAATACAGAAATTAAACTCTCCATTAAATAGCAGATAATAACACATGGAATTTGAGACACTAACCTCTATTAAATGTACTTCCTTAGCAATATGTGGAATTCTCCCATGGCCACATATAATAGGAAGTGTTGCAGAGATCAGTTGGCCTCCTGGGCTTCTATGTTTTAGACATAATGAAATGACTATGTAGCTGTTAAACCAGTCTGGCTGTGTTACATAACTCATAAAAGCTAAAATGAAGCTGACTTATCACTGTATACCCTTTCCCAACCTTGTTGAAAATGACACTGTGTTCCATTTACCTTTTTTTTTTTAAATATTATTAAAATTCTGACTGTGAACCACAACATGATTAAATGCGGCTAGGAGCAGAACATTTTGATTCAGCTGAAAACTAATATTGTTAGAGGTGTGGAGCAGTCATGGAGAATATATATACTAGTTTCCACAACAGTCGCTTGCACTGCCCTATGGAAAAGCCAAGCATGGATGAAAGTAAATGGCAATTGAGTATGTCTAGTGACATGAGAAAAAAAAATTCCCTTAATTGCTTTTCAAATGGGTGAACCCTTTCTCACTTTGTTTTTGTAGTTTTTGTTTAGCAGTAGAGGTGATTTAGTGAATAGCAGAATGTTTTTATTACCTTGTATGAACTGTATTTGGCACAAAAAGCGCCATTATTTTTTTAACATGAATATTTGCAAAACTGGTTCTGCGTGTTATAAAAAAAGAAAAATCCAACAGAAAGAGATACATTAAAAAGGAGCCTTGTAGTACATCGAAGGAAATGGAAAATAGATTTAGGCAAGTATAACAGCCTTTATGAAATCAAAATAAGGTCTGAGCTTACCTGGCAATACAAAATGAATCAGTTCATGCATTATGCTAGACGGAACACTTTGTGCAGGGATTTTCACCTAGCACAGGAACCCTGCAAGGCAATATTCATCATATTATACATTATAACCACAATGTATTCATATGGGTCAACTGATAATTTCAATCTTTGTGTAAATCCTGCTTTATAGGACTATCAACATTAGAAATGGAGTGTGCATCTCCAGATGTACAGTGTTTAACAACCATCTGGTCAGATAAGATGCAGCACTTTGGCTAATGGTTTCTGGACGCCTTTTCTACATAAAGGGAACCCTACAAAATCTGAGGGACAAGGACACACTAGTGGGCAGCAGGAAAGAAACATACTTGTGAATGCACTCAAATCGCACACATGAAATAATACACCAAGGGGCCGATTTATTAAGCCGTGATTTTTTTTGGATCATGCCTTTTGATGCCAAAAATCCGAACAAGTCGCAGAAAAAAAGTGCGACTTTTTTGGGATTCATTACGTAACAAAACTGCGACAATTCTAAATATGAAAGGACTCCAACTAAAACCAATCGAAAACATATGGAAGCCAATGGCAGATATCCCTCTTACAACTGAAAGATCATTCTTTGATTCGTGGTTTTAGAGGTTTTTTTTAGACATTTTTGACGCTGACTTCTGTGCAACTTTTGTCATTTATACTTTTCTTAATAAATGTCATGACATTCGTAGTGTAGAGTGTGTGAGTTTAGTGATGATTTCAAAAACCAATAAAATCCAACCTTTGATAAATAGACCTCTAAATAATAAATACAGACATAGGATCCATTATCCAGAAAGCTTAATTACAGGAAAGCCATTTTCCATTTTATCCAAATACGGTAGTCGAAATTTTAATAATTTCCTTTTTCTCTGTAATAATAAAACGCTACTTTGTATTTGGTCCTAGCCAAGACATATTTAATGCTTATTGAAAGAGAACAATCCTATTGGGTATCTTTAACGTGGAAATGATTTTTTTTACGGAAAGATCCCGTATCAAGGAAACTCCAGGTTCTGAGCATTCTGGATAGCTGGTCTGCTATGGCCAGGTAATCTCTATGAGTCTGGAAGAACTATTACAAGAGAAGGCAAAATATTATAGTTCTGTAACACAACATTTAGTAAATTAATATTTAATGCAAAGCCAACATTGCATCCTTTCTGTGTAACAGTATAAACATTGGCTTTGCATTAAATTCACCTTCTTGACCAAGATAAGACCTGGACATGCAGATATCCTTCAATACATGGGCATCTGCTGTTATGTGGACTGCACCCAGGTGTAGTGCTTCTGATACATGTTGGCATGTTAGTGCTGGCATTCGTTTGCATATTTAGTAATATACAGTATATATATATATATATATATATATATATATATATATATATATAAAATATATATGTATACACATGTATACACTTATTTAATTTCTCATTTACTCTTCTTCGTTGTGTTATGTTATATTGTGGTTATGGGCCTTTCATGTGCCCACGCCTTGCTCTTATTTGCTGATCATTAGCAACATACTAGGGGGCCTTCCTGCATAATTACAAATGTGATCATTAGAACATGGCAAGACAAAGGCGTCTTTGAGACTATCATTAGTTATGTTGCTTTCATGGAAGTGCTCATTAAATGAAACTTCCCACCTGGTTTAGTTATCTTAATGAGGCTCTGACACAACTTTTCAAAATGTGGTTTTTGTCTCACAGTTTGAAGCAACAACCCTTGTCATTTGATGCTGTTAGTTCAATATACAATGTTTCTGTGCAATTGCTGTACAAACGTAGAATTATCATTTCAAGAAAGTGAATAAATGAAATTGTTAACATCAAGAATGGTGGCAGCCACCTCTAGATGTAATGTACCCCTAATAGAGGCTAATAGTTTTACACAAAAATAATGAATGCCTACTAGAGAAAACTATTTAATATTTTTCTGTATTCTAAGGTCCTCTTCACTACAACAATTTATACATATGTACTTATTAAGGTACCTCTACCACTGGAGTTTACTGGATAGAGGGGAAGAAGTATAACAACCAACAGCTCTCAGTCTTTAGCAGGGTCTCAGCAGGGGTGGCTTCATTACTCAAATAATGGTACCCCACAGAGCAGGTAGGAGGAGTGAGGGGAAAGGTAAATAATACACCACAAATCTTCCTCTCGTCTATGTAGGCAGAAAAATATCTCCTATAGTTATGAAGATAATAGCCTCTGGGAAGGGACAGTGACTGTAGGATAGCAGTTACTGAAGGATGGGAAATTGCCTACATTAGTAAGGGGGATAATATACTCTGGGAAGGGACTGTGGTTGTTGAAAAGCATACTGTATATAATAGAGCAAGATGGTGTTTGTAGCAGTGGGAAATAACCACCTTTTGCAAGGAACTCTGGCTGTTAGATAGCACCAGTTAATGGGTGAGATGTGCTTATGTTAGCAGTACAGATAATAGCCTCTAGAAAGGGACTATCGCAGTGGTGTAGCTGGTGTAACCGAGGGAGATGGTGCTTGTAGTAGCCACGGTGATAGTAGCCTCTGATAATGGACTGTGGCTGTGGGATAGCAGGTATGGTATAGTAGCAGTGGTATGATAGCATCTGGGATCTGGTAAGGGACTGAGGCAGTTGGATAGAAGGTATAGTACAGAGAGATGGTACCAATAGTAACAGTGGTATGACAGCCTCTGGCAAGGGACTGTGGCTGTGGGATAGCAGGTATAGTAGGGAGAGATGGTACCTATAGTACCAGTGGGGTAACAGCCTCTCGGAAGGGACTGCGGCTGTGGGATAGCAGGTATAGTAAGGAGAGATAGTGTCTATAGTAGCAATGGGCATAATATTATCTGGGAAGGTACAGTGGCTGTGAGATAGCAGGTATAGTAGCGAGAGAAGGTGCCTATAGTAGCAGTATAATAATAACCTGTAGGAAAGAACTGAGTCTGTGGAATAGCAGATAAAGTATGAGAGATGGCACTCATAGTTGCACTGAGCCACACACCAGTCAATATTGTATTCCAATTTGATCAAATCAGTGCAAAATCTGTCCATATTGATCCCCTAAACCTCCAATGTTCTAATCAGCTGATTGTCCATTATTAGCCAAACAGTTTGTCAGGACTCCTCTATTGTGTGTGGCCTTATTGGTTTCTGAACTAGTTGTTTGGTAATGAAGTCAACTGTAGGATCAGTGGTGAGTGGCTGGCTATAGAAATAAACAAGTGCCTCTGTAGCCCGTCGACCTGTGATTATCATGAACAAGCAATCAAAAGTATTACCTGAAGTACAATGATTCCACGATAAAGCTCTCTGTGCATATCTTTGTAACAATAGACTTTTAATACACACAACCATATTCCTAGTCATAGTATTGTTTCCGGTATAAACACTTCCCGACTACAATTCCCACAACAGTATTTCTTTATAAATATGAGCGAAGCAAAGAGAGATATTTGGGCCGAGGACAACGACATCTGTAAATTCCATGCACAACACGTGTGGACTTTTTTTTATGTATCCAAAAGCCATTAATATAATTGACAGATTTCTTAAAAAACAAAATGCGTCATTCCTCCTCCAGTGTGTTTTCTTATCGGCAACATTTAGCTGTTGTTGTGAAGGTTTTACTCGAATAATGAGTCACCGGTAATAAAGTACAAGGGCGAGAAAGCCCATCAGTGGCGTATCATCTGCAAACAATTAAAGCTCTGCTACATATTCTGTGCCGTTATGAAAGGCCAAGGAAGCCTGCAATCAGTTATAGACCCAATTACCATAAAATAGATTAGCAATTCATTTATTAATGATTCATTAGTTAACCACACATAATCAGAAAACAGTAAGAAGGGCTGCGGAGTAGCCAAACTGTTGGGGATTTCAGCGATGAAAGGCTATGTGTATGCAAAACACCCGTCGTGAGGAAACCGATGTAGAACACAATTATGAAGGCAACTTTCCATCCTCAAGCACCACAAAATCAGCCTAATTGAAGGGAAATTAATATTTTTTTTTTCCGCATTGCAAGAACAATGGCTGCTGAATTCTGCTGCACAATATCCCTTCAGTAAGTTATACGGCACAATTAAGTTAATAAAATTCCAGACAGCAAGACTGTGTTCTTTGTTTGCTGCGTTCGGGGCCCTTCCAGAAAACAATAAATCGCATTCATGTCAACCGTAGCCCATCCCTTTGCTAATTACCTTGTGGTGTTGAAATGACTTCTGTGAAATTGGGAGCGCGTAGAAACATACAGCCATACAAGGGAGCCTTTTCAGATTTCGGCAGTAAATGTGAGATAGGCCTCAGGCACACAGATGTTAAAACAGTGAATTCCCCCACAGATTACACTAATGGAAGCCCTGTCAGAGAAAGTCAAATGCAGGATCTGTGGTCAAAATCTAATTAAATTTTCTGTACTTAAAAGAATATGAAGGCCTGGGGGTAATGAAGAGTGTATGAAAAATCTCGCTTGTTGGTAAAACTGTTTAATTGAATAGTAACTACTATTGAGCTATAACTCACAATACAACACCTGCTAGTGAAATGAGTATTCTGAATTACAGTGAGTGTGTCGCTGCTCGGGTACAGCCCAAAGTGGCTCAGGCAAGCCTAGCATGGATATAGCTCTGGGGATATACATCCTGCTGTTCTTAATGAGTGCAAGCTGGTAGGTATAAGTTTGGTTTTTAAAAAAAAAAGAAAAAAAAATCTGCAATTTAAATGCCAGCAGCTCTGACGTGAGATTTTCCAGACTCACTTAACTAGTTAGGTGATCAAAGTTTGCAGAATATATCCTGATTTTAATTTATCCTCAGGCCTTTTTCAGAAAGGAGGATGAATTTTTGCTTTTGATTGGCTAATAATGAGGAAACTTTCTTTAGGCTCTTTCAGTCATAATCTCATATATGACAGTTGCTGCCATTTTGGAGAAGCCTTCATTATTTTTGTTCCTGTAGAAATATTCATTGTCTCCATTCTATCAAAAAAAGCTGCAGGATCTAATGCTGTTATAATTCTTATATTTATTTACTAGGCAATTTCCAGCCTAATAACCGCCCTGCTGTATTTTCTGTCTTTGGCTGCCATGTTTTTTCATTGGAATTGGACTGATTAATGCAGTGCTGTGCATGGGTAGTCATTTAATATAGTAATTCTACTAATAGGATGTCTTATTTTTTACAACAAATGTAAGCAGTGGGGCAGTAGAGCTCATTTATCACATTTTCAAAAATTTATATTTTGTACTTTGCTCTGCCGTTTGCACCAAGAGGCGCAACTCCTAGAACAGAGTGCAACAAGTTGACCCACTGTGTGTTCATGGGAAGAAAGTGGGTGTCCCCTATCTTGTTTGTCATTCTAAATGCATAAAAGCTGCTGGGAAGCCGAGTACTTAATGCCTGCCTATTTCCTAAGGCAGAGGTCCCCAAACTTTTTTACACATGAGCCACATTCACATGTATAAAAGTTGGGGAGCAACTAGGGTGCCAAATAAGGACTGTTATTGCCTATGGGTAGCCCCTATGTGGACTGGCAGTCTACAAGAGGCTCTGTTTGGCAGTACACCTGCATTTTATGCAACTAAAACTTGCCTTCAAGTCAGGAATTCAAATAGAAGCATCTGCTTTGAGGCCACAGGGAGCAATATCCAAGGGGTTGTTGAGCAAAATGTTGCTCACGAGCCACTGGTTGGGGATCATCTTTATTAAAAATGGGGTGTTCTAGTTTAAAAAACACAAATGAGGGAAAAATCATGATCACGTTTTGTTGCAATGGTGCTCCGTTGTGATCTTCATATTTATGAAAAATCTCAAATTGCAAATTTTCGCAGTAACTTTTCAATGAAAGGCCTCTATCGTCATTTTTTAAAAATCTACCTCAAGTCTTCCATTTTGTTCCCGTTAATGCTCCAACGCTTGTGTCCTTAGTATTTGTACACGAGCCCAGTAAGGAAGGCTAACCCATTGTATAATGCTGACTTGGTATGATCTTCTAATGATGAGGGTTCCTTTGATGAGTCAGATGTTGGATGAACTCACTTTTATGGTTTGAGGTTGGGATTGTACTAATTGGCAATTATAGTCTTTGTGGGTGCACTATACCTTAGGGCTAAAAACATTGGCTGCTAGGGACCTCGCTACTTGCTCCAATGAAAACAATGCAGTGTTTTGGGAACTTAGTACATTTACACTACTTGTGACTTGATATTAGTGGAAAGTACTATTGCACATAAGGATCAAGATTGTTAAATGTCAAATCAATTTTAAGCACCACAAGGAAATCATGAAATGCCAGTATGTGGCTTAATTAAGGGCAATGGTGGACAGTGAAATTTGTAGCCTGTGGTGATGTGCCTTAATTGTGGAAAATTACCTTCTTTCACATTTTCCCACGATTTAGGTGGAACGCCACGAGTACAGGTATGGGACCTGTTATCCAGAATGCTCGGGACCTGGGGTTTTCCAGATAACTGATCTTTCTGTAATTCGGGTCTTCATGCCTTAAGTCTACTAGAAATTCATTTAAACATTAAATAAACCCAATAGGCTGATTTTGCTTCCAATAAGGATTAATTATATCTTAGTCGGGATCAAGTACAAGCTACTGTTTTATTATTACAGAGAAAAAGGAAATCATTTTTAAAAATTTGGATTATTTGGATAAAATGGAGTCTATGGGAGACAGCCATTCCATAATTCGGAGCTTTCTTGATATCGGGTTTCCGGATAAGGGATCCTGTACCTGTATTATGTTTTATGTCTTGGATTGATGCAGCGATCAAAATGTTAGACTATTGGAAGGCATTCTGGTAAGACTTGTTGCATGTAGTAGCTTGTCTGCAAGGTTCCTTTAAGGAGAAGGAAAGTTTAAATTTCTTGGGGCGTTGCCTGTTAGCCCCCCCCCCAGTGATTGTAATAACGGACCTGATACCCTGGGACAGTTCTCCAGTTAGCAGAAAACGGCATGTTCTTCTCAATGAGCACCGCAGAGTGATACTTTTCTTCCACTTCCTCAATGCCTGAAGCCAACTCATGTATTATATAGTAAAAAACTTTTTTTTTAATAAAGTTAAGCTTTCTACTCTACTGTGGATACATACTCATGCAAAGAAAGTGCAAGAAAAGGATCACTCTGTGCTGCTCACTGAGAAGAGCTCCTGTTAGTTGTCTGCTAACAGGAGCGCTGGCCCATGGTATAAAGGTATTAATGGTATTTCATGGAGATTTGTTCTGTGCAAAATGCATTGAAGGAAACGATTGTTTTTTGCAGCAACTTTTTTCACAAAAAAATACTTTGAAGTCAATAGGCATTTTTTGCCCCCAATTTTTTCGGGCAAAATACGTTTGGGTGAATGGTGTGAAAATATAAATAAAACAAATATAAATAATTTATATAAAAAATATTCACTTATGGCAAAATGCAAGTTCATCAATGCCTTGCGAAAGATTGTGCTTATCACTATATCTGTTGTTCTCCTTGTACACCCTCTCTTCAGAAGACCTTATATCTTTATTTGGCCTTAAATATCACCTGTACAGCAATGACATCCAGATATATTTAGACACACCTTTACTAACTAATGATGTTCACACCAAGATTGCAAACTATCTTCTAGCTGTTTTCTGGCATTCTAGAATCAATGCCATCTCAAACTCAACCTGGCTAAAAAGAAGCTCGTAGTTTTCCCACCTAAACCTTGCCCATCTCTTCCTTTCACCATTACCGTTGATAGCATGACTATTAACCCTGTTAATTCAACACGCTGCCTGGGGGTCATCTTTGACCAGTCTCTCTCCGTCTCTTATCATATTAATACCACTGCCAAAACCTGCTGCTTCTTCCTCTGCAATATAGCCAAGATACATCCCTTTCTTTCACAAGTAACAGCCGAAACACTAATCCATGGCCTTATCCTATCGCTACTATTACAATCTCCTACTAACCAGTCTTCCTGACTCCCATCTCTCTCCCCTCCAATGCTCTCTCAGTCTCTTCAAGAAAAAAGTCTACCTTTTGGAGCACTGGAACACTACTCTAAAGGTGGCCATACACGGGCCGATAAAAGCTGCAGACAGACCGAGTCGGCAGCTTATTGGCCCGTGTATGGGGGCCCCCGACGGGCTTCCCCGATCGAGATCTGGCTGAAAGTCGGCCAGATCTAGATCGGATGGGATTAAAAATCTGTTCGTTGATGCGGTCCCGCGATCCGATCGCCCGTTTGCGTTCGCTAGGATCCGATTGTTGGGCCCTAGGGCCCACGATCGGATCAGCCTGATATTGCCCACCTTAAGGTGGGCATATCGGAGGGAGATCCGCTCGTTTGGCGACATCGCCAAACGAGCGGATCTCTCCATGTATGGGCACCTTAATGCTGGTAACTATTGGATAATGCCTTTACCTTGTGCACTTTTCCCCCTCCAATGTGTGCCTGTATGTTAGCCACTTACCCACTTAGACTGTAAGCTCCATGGGGCAGGCACCGCCTTCCTACTATGTCTCTTACCACAGCTCAATGTTCTTTTATAAGCTGTGTGAATTGTGCATATTTATTGTATCTCTTATGTGACTTGTCCTCCCTGTGTGTACTTTTTATATATTGTACTTTTGACATATTGTACTTTTATGCATTGTACAGCACTGCGGCTCCCTAACAGCACTTTACAAATAAAGTTATACATACAAACATACATACATATGACAAGACATAGCTGGATGGGATTGTGGAGCAGAAGTAGGTTTAGCGGATGGTAGAGTTTAATTTCTACGTGATCAGAAAATTGCAAGAAGCTGTGCATTATTAAACTAGAGAATTTGTGAACAGCAGATGAAGTATTTTCAAAATGCTAAATAAAACAGCAATTAAAAGGAGAAATTAATCGCCTATACATATTAGTTGTGTTTTCATAACATTCCACTTTCAGCTCCAACTTTATACCAGAGTCTAAAGACATTTGGATTATGTTAAAATTGGTATCATTATGTCTTTGTGTCTGGTCTGAATGCTTGAGCATAAACTGTGATGCGCTGATCTACATCAAGTGCTATGTAAATAAGAATAATAATCAGCAAGAACATTTACATGACATGGTTCCAATAAATGAGACTCAAAAATACAAATGATCATCTACAAGCAGCATCATAGTTAATGTAAGTGTGACACAACTCTGTACCCACCATCATTTTTGTTGGTCTGAAATAGTAACATCGGCACAAATTTACACAGCGGCTCTCCCTGACTACACAGTATAGTTTTTCTTAGCATTTCGGGAGAGTTGACCTTACCTAACCTTGAGCATTTTAACTCTGAGCCCTGTAATGCAAGGAGCTGTGTGATGTTCAATTTAAAATTCTGTAACATTAAAATACAGAGAGAGAGAGAGAGGGGCTTGTAGAATATAGACTTTGGAAACTAATTGGCTGCAAAGAACGTGAACTGGAGCCAAACTTACAGTGAACTTTTAAACAAGCGACTTTAGTTCGGATGGAGGGGAAATAAAGACATCTTTGTTCCTCACTCAAATTAGCTGATTAAAAATACAAACTTTATATGTCTTAAATGTAGTATTAATTATTTATGTGAGAAAAAAAAAGCCAGTCCACGTGAATTACTTCTTGTGTTTCAATTAAAAGTTATGGGAAAAATAATCCTTCAGCTTCTAAACTTCACTCCATTAACTGGATTCAGGTTTTAAGGGCTCTATTCATTGCAACAAAATGCTTTTTAGTCACTTCATATTTTTCCGTCCGTGTTTGTAAACTGGCAATTTGGTTGATGTTAAAACCAATTTGTTAAGGAAAGAGGTTTCCTATTGGCAAGCAATAATACTGAACATGAACCAGAGTCGAGTTCTTTTTGTTAATATTTACAGTTACTTGGTAAATTGATGCTAAATATGAAATATCACAGAACATTTTTTATTTTTATTGGAACAGGATTGGTATACTCATAGAGCAGGGGCAAGCTACTGGGGTGAATTTTTAGCCACACCAAAGGTAATTTTCCCGAAACATGTGCTGCACTGCTGTTGTTTGAGGTTGAAGACTAACTTTTAGCACAGCCTTAGGGCTAGTCCACACGAGAAGATTTGGGGAGATTTTGTCGCCTGGCGACTAATCGCCTCGTCTTTTGAGCGACTATCTCCCCGAACTGCCTCTGCGTTTTTCCCCATAGGTTACAATGCAAAGTCGCCTGCGCTAATGCACACGCAGCAATGCTTTTTCAATAGTCACCCAAAGTTGCCTCTCATTATAAATTACTGTAATTACTGTAGCCATTATAAATTATGGCTAATTATGTGGACTAAGAAAGGACTGCACCAGGTCAGAAATACCAGCATGTCTGGATATGGACTAAGAGATCATATGGAATTCCTTTGATTCTACACTCCAATAATTCAGCCCTAATTTATACTCAGCCTCTTGGACCCACATTATCTTGTACCTTATCTGCAGATCCCCTGGTAAATGACTTTGACACCTCACACATAGATTGATATTCCTTTTTGTTGGTCATTTGACCTATGAGCTGAATGTTGTATATATACCAGAGAGCACCACAGCTTCAGTGTAATCCGCTTGAAAAAGGAACTAAAATGTTCTGAAAGCTTGCTATGATTATATTAGCCAATAAAGGTATCACCTTTATACCACTTTTGTAATTTCAAAAAGGGCATTTTTACTAGCTAACACTGTACAGCAACTTTACCTGCTAGATTATATGAAGCAATCTTCTTTTGAAAACCATAGTTTAATAGGACTAGGGCAACATTTTATACATTCAGGAAGAAAAACAATAACCCCCACAGATGTAAACTATGTATAAACTTACCAGTAGAAATGTTGGGTTTGGGTGCCAAGCCTCAAACTACAGCCAGTGGAAGTGAATTAAACCAGATCAACAAAAATGAGCAGAAACTCAAAACATCCCAACTTGACAGGCCAAATTAAGTAAAAAGTATATGTATATATTTTTAAATATTTACATATTGAGTTCACATTCCTTAAAAGCCTTATGCGTTTTGTGCTGCAAGGTGCTTAATCATAGACAAATATCTCTCTACGGCTTTTTTAAAAGCCCTATTGTGCTACGGTGCTTCTTTTTCATTTCTTCTCATAATAAAAACTTGTCGTTGAACATTTTTGGGAGCTGATATTCTGGCAACAAATATCTGCTCAACACATTTGCCCCTGTGACATCTCTAGAGTGGAATCAGGGAAAAAGAGGAAACTAACTGGACTTCAGAGATTGTAATTAGGCTGTTGTGACCTGGCCAATGGTACTGGGTACAACAACCATTGAGGAATGAAGCTGGATGCTCAGCAATGTTGCAATTTAAACAAAGAACAATTTGACTGGATACCTTTACCTCAAAGCTAATGGCACAGGGCTCTCATTCATTTGAAAGGAAACTTGCAGTATAATGGTAGAAAGAATCTGCCTTAGGCAACTTGTTTCCCTTTCATATGAATAGGAAGCACACTGAGAGGACTGTAGTGATCAAAATGTTGTACCAGTGCATAAACTTCTCTTTATCTGACCTAAGCTTCTTTCTCTGTTGTCAGGGCTTTGCTGCAGATTTGGGAATCTAATTCACTCCCTTAATCTCGTATCCACCATTTTCATCATGGCATTATACTGCTATCTTTAATAACAAATAAAAAAACAAACAAATAAATAAAGTATTGTATAAATGATACCTATATTGGCTAAAAACAAAAATACATTGCAAGCTTTCGGAGCACCAAGGCCCCTTCGTCAGGCAAAATACAAATGAAAGCTAGAAAGGCACAGCGTATATACTGTTTAGATCAGTGAAAGGTATTCATGGGCAATAAATGAGGAAGTTATATATATAGATAGATAGAGATCAATTGTAGAGATAATACAATGAATGTTGCTATCTTTCAACAGATCTTACTCATATATTCAGTTGTTGCTAGATTCTGTTCAGCAGTGGTTACCTAGATGTTACTGGGCCCCACAGCAAATTCAATTAGGGGCCCTAAAACAGTGGTAAGTTGACTCATTGTACCAAGATAAATGAAAGTTGCTTATTAACTTCAGCCTTTTGGGCCCCTTACACTCCTGGGCCCCAGTGCAACTGCAAGGTCTGCTTCTTCTGTAGTTACTCCCCAGCTGATCAGTCTTTCTTCAAATACCTTGTCCACGCATTCACATATTGATGATACCCTATTCTATATTTTCATTTCTACATTAAATCCTACATTGCACAAACTGTGAATCTCATAACCCTACTCTGTGAATGGACTAAATTAAATAACTTTTCATCCCCGGGGCAATCCTTTAATCCTTGCACCAACATTGTTGTAAACTGTCACATTTACTTTCTTACTATCACCCGTCTGTCCCTTTCGCTCTCCAGAAACGACTAAAACGCACATACAATACATGCTCTCGTCATCTGCTGCGGCTTTTCCTCTAATCTATTTTATCACTTTCCATTAGAGGTGCAAATACCTTTATAAAGCAATATTTATATTCAGTCTCACCCAGAATTACTAGTTGACTAGTTGTGACATCTAAGACAACAGACTATAACATTCCGTGGGTAACATTCCAATCATGCTCATTAGGCATAGCATTGCAGGTGTCAGGGTCAGCAGTTCATAGTTTGCCCTCTTCACACAGGTGTTAGGTGCACAATAAATTATTCAGTCAATAACCTGGGGAGGGGATGGGGACATTTAAAAGATGCAGAATATTTTTACAATTCTTCACTTGTGTCTCCATATATTTAAGCTTGTATCCTCCTTTTCTCAAAACCACCAACTCACACTACAGTTTTACACCTTGCACTTTCCCCTCTTGCATCTTCTTAGATCCATTCCTCTCTATCAGCCTCAGGAATGGTCTTGTCTTCTTCTAAAAAGTAAATCTTACCAAAAGTATATTATCTAATTCAATTTTTGTAGTCTTGGAACATGTAAAGTAACTTAGGGGCACATTTACTAAGCTCCAGTGAAGGATTCGAAGTAAAAAACTTTGAATTTCGAAGTTATTTTTTGGGTACTTCGACCATCGAATAGGCTACTACGACCTTCAACTATGACTTCGACTTCTATTCGAACGATTAAACTAAAAATCGTTTGACTATTCGACCATTCGATAGTCGAAGTACTGTCTCTTTAAAAAAATACTTTGACTACATACTTCGGTAGTTTAAACCTACCGAGGTACAATGTTAGCCTATGGGGACCTTCCCCATTACTTTGCTAAGGAAAATCCTTCGATCAATGGATTAAAATCCTTCAAATCGATTCGAAGGATTTCATAAATTTTTCCTTCGATCGTTCGATCGTAGGATTTGCGGTAAATCCTTTGACTTCGATATTTGAAGTCAAAGGATTTTACCTCGAGGGTCGAATTCGAGGGTTAATTAACCCTCGATATTTGACCCTTAGTAAATGTGCCCCTTAGTGTTCAAAGCAAATACAGGTAAGGCATCAGTTATCTGGAAAGCCATAATCCAGAGTCCAAATTCCAAATTATGGGAAGACCATCTCCCATAGACTCAATTCTAATCCAATAATTTACATTTTTAAAATAGTTTTCTTTTTATCTGCAATAATAAAACAATACCTTGTATTTAACCCCAACTAAGATATAATTAATCCTCATTGGAGACCAAACAATCCTATTGGGTTTATTTAATGTTTACATTTTTCTAGATGTGCTTTTTGGGCAAAAACTCAAATTTGTCATGGGAAAAAATTGAATTATATCAAGATTTATATTACCCCCATGCTGCAAAAAGCCCAAATATGAAAATTTGTCATCTCAAACGTGTCAAGGTCATGTATAAATCAATGGGAGTTGTCCCTATCTCAATTTGAAGATATCATTATTTGTGTTTGGTTTAACCCGATAATCTGCACAAATTTGGGTTTTAACCCGAAAAAAAGAGTGATTTGGGAGAAAAGTCCAAGTACAATTTGGGTTTTTGCTCTATTTGCTCTATTTTATCGATATTTTCCGTGTTATTCAAGTTATTTTAATGATAAATAAGGTAAAATAGTCGATGGGTATTTTGGTCAAGCTTTGTTTAATAAAAAAAATGAGATACATTCGGATTTTAACAAATAACCCCCTTAAAGAATGGTGATCCAAATTACGGAAAGACCACTTATTTACCTGGAAAGCCCCAGATCCCAAATATTCTGGATAACAGGTCCTAAACCTATAATTGGACTATTAAGCAATGTTGCTGATTGCATAAAAATTCAACTGCTTCTACAGGGCAATATGTCTAAAGGGTTTGTTGCAAGCAGTATTATGCATGTAAGGAATAGAAAGAAACTGTGTGTGCTTTATTATTATTCATATTTTGTTTCTTTTGATTATGAGTTTGCCTATTACCACCTCTACTGGGAGTTGCTATTATGCAGTTATTATTTGTTCAATACATCAGGAGCAATATTTTTGCTCTTTAACAAAATGACATCTGCAGCAATTTCAAAGTAAAAGCTAGTTCTTTTCATATTTCCTTAAAAGCTACCAGGAAATAGTTGAAAAACCTGATATCTATAGGTTACAGGAGAAACAGAATAGGGGTGAAATAAGAAACCACAACAAATGGTGAGCACTAATGGATTTTATACAGGTCAGATGAAGAAGGTTTTGCAAAAACAAGTAATTCTAGATCAATTCTAGAACAAGAGCGTATTATATGAAGGTTGCAAGGTTAGAAACATTCATTCCTGTAATGAGCAGCAATCGCAGAACGTATTTCTGACATGAAAATATACAAGAGGGTGTGCGATGTTCACAAAATCTTAAATTTCACACTACCCTGTTGACAGAATTCCTTCATATACAAACATGTTTGTGATTGTGAACTGCGATTTGCTTGAATAGTGCTCAATGAAGCTTAGATCATGTATGAGACAATACAGGTATGGGATCTGTTATCTGGAAACCCGTTCTAGAAAGCTCTGAATTACTGAAAGGCCGTCTCCCATAGACTCTGTTTTATCTAAATAATCCAAATTTTTTTAAATGATTTTGTGTTTCTCTGTAATAATAGAACAGGAGCTTGTACTTGGTCCCAATGAAGATATAATTAATCCTTATTGGAAGCAAAACCAACCTGTTGGGTTTATTTAATGTTTACATGATTTTTTAGTAGACATAGGTATGAATATACAAATTACAGAAAGATTCATTAACAGGAAAAACCCAGGTCCCCAGCATTCTGGATAACAGGTAACCTCTACCTGTACAAGCTGCTTCTCGGACTTTGCACCCTGTCCAATCGGGTGGGTGCCCAAAAGTGAAGGTCATTGCACTCCATGACCTGCACTTCCCAGATGAATACAGTGCTGTCCATGTCCACATTCGGCAATGATGTATCCATGAAGGGCCAGGGGGGGGAGTAGGCTTCTGTTTTCCTGCCTTTTGGCTTATATAGCATCCAGACACATAATTTAGGGAGCAGCAGGGAGTGCATACTGCAAAGTAGCCCTGTACTTACTGCCTGTTTACCGCTTGCATTCCACCCACTAGCACTGTACTTTGCCCCTTGTGCTGAGTTTTTAATTTGATTTGAAGTGCAGCTATGCCTCAGAAACAAATGCTTCCCTTAAAGGAGTGGTTTACCTTTTAGATAACTTTTAGTATAATGTGAGTATTGATACTCTCAGACAATTTGCAATTGGTTTTAATTTCTTTTTTATTATTTAAGGTTTTTTGAGTTATATGGCTTTTTATTCAGCAGCTCTTCAATTTGCATTTTAAGGTCCAAATTCCCCTAGCAATCATGCACTGATTTGAATAAGAGACTGGAATATGTATAGGAGAGGCCTGAACAGAAAGATGAGCAATAAAAAGTAGCAATAACAATAAATGTGTAATCTTACAGAGCGTTTGCTTTATAGAAGGGGTCAGCGATGCCCATTTGAAAGCTGCAAAGAGTCAGAAGAAAAAGGCAAATAACTATAAAACTATAAAAAATAAGTAATGAAAACCAATTGAAAAGTTGCTTAGCATTGGCCTTTCTATAATATACTTAAAGTTACCTTAAAGGTGAACCACCTCTTTAAGGATGATAATGAATTACTAGTCTCTTCCAAATGCTCCCCCACTGGCTAACAGATGAATCGCCACTGGGGAAACATATACGGCATGTTAACCAATGGGGGAGACTAATCATGGGGCTACTAGTCTCATCATTTGTCATCGTCATTTAGGGGATTGATTTTGTTCCCCTCTGTGCCTTTGTCCCCTCTGTGCTATTGAGATTTACTAAATGAGCCCTAATATTCCCCAAATGTTCTTTTGTGCCCAGCAATTTGATGTGTGTACTGTGCATGAGCCCTCTGGCTTAGAACAGGAGTGCCCATACTTTACTAATGCGAGGTCGACATTTAGTAATGTTGTTCCATTATGATTTACATCCATAAAAGCACTGTTCGCATTCTGTTCCATGGAAAATAATATTTATATATTGATTTATGAGAAAATTGTTATTTAAACATCTATTTCTTATGTAACCTTAACATGAAAAGTATGAAACAGGAGGGTGATTGAGACAAGCTGTTTGTTGGCTTGAGATCTACTGATCACCAGCTAAAGATCTACTGGTACATCCCGATCTACCTTTTGGGCACCTCTGGCTTAGAGGAAACCTAAAACAGGACTCTGAGTCTGACAATTTAATTACGGCATGAATATTTTTTAAGACCCTGACAGTGAAGAGGAAATAGAGCATATCAAAGTAATTGGTATATATGTTGGCATTAATATCTAAACAATTGTTTCTGTTTGGAAGTTTCTGTCAAGGCCCCAATGGGGGAGGGAGATTTGCTTCTCGCAGTAGTTATGGAAATGTCTCATTGTGCAGTCTCTAGATACAAAGCATATGTCCTGGTTGATGGCTGTAGAACACATGGCCTGCATTCTAAGCAAAGCTATTAGGAAGGAGGGGTAAAGTTCAGACACAGAGCATGCCAAGGGGCACTTTATACTTGGGATACGCTGGCAAAATTCACTTTGAGGCACTTGCTAAGTAGAAGAAGTAGTAGATATCTGCAGCTTTCTCTTCTGTCCAGGTGCAAACTTGCCAGGGTTTGTAAATGAGCCTGACTGTTTATGTAAATTGCAGTGGAAAATGCAGAACTGCTTTTTTTACAAACAACACAAAGCAATTTTACTTCCTATTCCACCACTTGTCTATAAAGTGGGTATGAATAACCTTGTAATGCTAGTTTGGTAGTTAGAGTAGAGGAGAATCGAGTATTAATGACTTACAACTGAGCAAACAGTGAATGGGATCTGACTGTCACTTCATCTCAACACTCTCTACAGCTCGCTGTCTTGTTATGTTTGTGGCCCTTAATCAGTACTGCATGAGGTATTTTCATGAGCTATTGAGTCTAAGAAAATAACAACCTGTAAGATATTAGAGCACTGAATTTCAGTATCACCTTTATCATCAAGCTAAAACCAGCAAAATGACCCAATAATAATCACTGGATATTTAAGTTTTAATGCATATTGGAACTAAAATCTGAGATGATGAGAAACACTTTATCACTTACTATGGCATATGAGCACTTTTTATTTGAAAGGGCACTTGAGTGCAGTGCATCAAATGACAGCTATTAAAAATGTGACGTGAAGCATGTTCAGACATTTAACCATCCTTACAGAGACCTTATAGACTTATAATATACTTTCCCCCAAAAACAAAAAGGTGACACATCTAAAATATCTGCCCTAGCTAGTAAGGGAAGAATCCATAAAATAAGATTCTATGCAAGAAACCAAAAGTTTTGCATTGTGCCTTGAATTATTGCTTATTATTATAGTTATAACTAAATTTTAGTATGATGCAGAGAGTGAAATTCTGAGACAATTTGCAATTAGTTTTAATTTTTTATTATTTGTGGTTTTTGAGTTATTTGGCTTTTAATTCAGTAGCTCTCCATTTTGCAATATCAGTAATGTGTTTGCTAGGATCCAAATTAACCCTAGCAACCATGCATTGATTTGAACAAGAGACTAGAATATGAATGACACAGCGATCAACGACTGGCCGATCACCATGTCAATCAAGGGAATTCTTCCCAGTTTTCCTTATTTGGAAAACCGGGCAGGAAGTTTTCACCCGGCAGCCCTTCAAAATACTGGGCTGTCCGGGTCAAAACCGGACATGCAACCTAAATATCATTATTAAATCTAAGTAATCTCTGCAGGGATAGAAGAAACACTATAAACACAGATGAAATTTCAACAGGCCAGCTGTAACATAACAATATCCTAATGCCTTTTTAGTATTATGCAGGTGAGTAACTGGGGCCCAGGAGTGTAAGGGGTCCAGAAAGGCTGAAATTAATTAGCAACTTTCATTTATC
The DNA here is from genome assembly GCF_017654675.1 of Xenopus laevis. Lineage (NCBI taxonomy): Eukaryota > Metazoa > Chordata > Amphibia > Anura > Pipidae > Xenopus > Xenopus laevis. The sequence continues at coordinate 102,504,981 of NC_054377.1, read as the reverse complement.
TTGGACAATGGGTCAACTTAGCAATGTTTTGGGGCCCAAAATTCAATTTTCTGTGGGGCCTCAAATTGAATTTTCTGTGGGGCCCAGTAACATCTAGTTATGCCACTGGTATTACGTTAATGTGTTTTTTATCTGTTTACCATATGGAAGCATGACAATGCAAAACTAGCCACCTATATATGGCTTTGACTCCTTAGTACAGCTGATTAATTAAAATTCTATAGTTGTTCAGTTTCCCTCAGTCATCCTTACATCTCATAATTCCATGTTTTTCTGGCATGCTGGTTATTTGTGTCTCTAATTCAGAATAGACAAAAAGTAACAGTATTCTTATGTTTAAGTTGTGCTTTATGATCAGTAAATGGAAGGGTATTTCAAAATCAGGCTAGTTTCAGGGGAACAAACCAGATACTACATACTAAGGGGGTTATTTATCAAAGGTCATGTTATTCCCGATAAATTCGAGTTCAGTAAAAACTCAAATTTTTCAGGATAAAAAAACCCTAATTTTTCGAGATTTATTATGCCCCGAAGCTGCAAAAAGGTTGAATCTGAAAATACTCCAGCTTAAACTTGTCAAGGTCATGTAGACGTCAATCACAGAGGTCCCTTGAACAATTTGAAGATGTTTTTAGCCTTCACGATTTTAAGATTTTTTCATGGTCTGTGCTCAAAAATTTGATAGATTCAAGCTATATATTTGACATCAATCCAGTTTTTTTTCCCCAGCTTGCATTTATTTGACTTTTTTACATTTGAGTTTTTTTCCTTAATAAGCAAACGTTCGAATTGTGAGTTTATTCTAGGTAGAAAAAAACCTCACAAAGTCGACCTTTGATAAATAACCCCTTAAATGTAATGGCAAAACCTCACTATAAATAATCTTCAGTTGTTGCAAAAAAGAAGTAAATTTGCTAGCAGGTGCGTATTTGGCACAACCAGTTAAAATACTGTTGTACTGCATCACATAATACCTTCCAGAAATAGTGACATTGTCTGTAAGCAAATTGCTGCCTAAAACTGGCTAGTTACTTACTTCAGTGAAAAGTATTAACTCAAGCCACTTACACGTATGCTTAAACTACACTTCCCATTGACTTCTACTCCATCTTGGTATATTTTAAGTGGTGCAAGCCAGTCTTCCAATCAGCATATAAATTTTGCTACAGATATACCCCATACACCTGATGCACCATTGTGAAGGAACAGATTTTTTTATTGTAAGGCCAAAACTAGCTGCCTACATGTTTCTAATGTCTAGAAGGGTAAGGAATACATTACAGATATGGGCCAGGTATTAGACCTGTTATCCAGAATGCTTGGGACCTGAGGTTTTCTGTATAAGTGACCTTTCTGTAATTTGGATCTTCATATCTTAAAGGTGGCCATACACGGGCAGATTAAAGCTGCCGATATCGGTCCTTTAGACCAATTCGGCAGCTTATCTGCCCGTGTATGGGGGCTTCCGTCAGGTTTTCCCGATCAGTATCTGGCCATGGTATAGAAGGGAAAGGTTTAATTTTTCAGCCCTTTGCTCCTCATTGTAATCCGATCGTTTGGCCGTGGGGCCGATAGTTCGGAATATAGCCCTGTGTTGGTGGGCATATCGGAGAAAGATTCGCCTGTTTGGCAATGTCGAACGGATCTTGTAGTGTGTGGCCAGCTAAAGTCTACTGCAAAATCATTTAAACATAAAGGGGCAGATCTATCAAAATGTTAGATTAGAGCTTAATAAATAAAAACATACCCACGGTCAATTCATTATCATGGGATTTTTTGAACTGTGTTTATCAAATGGTGAGTTCTAACTTTCACTCATTGATAAATATAATTCTAAAAATCCTATATAAATGAATAGATCTTGGGTGACTTTTATTTATTAAGCTTAAATTGACATTTTGATAAATCTGCCTAAATTAAACCCAACAGGATTGTTTTGACTGCTATAAGGATTAATTGCATCTTCGTTGGGATAAAGTACAAGGTATTCGATTAAAATTAGTCTATGGGAGATGGCTTTCCCATAATTCAGAGCTTTCTAGATAATGGATTTCGGTAATGTAGGTAGTAATTTTGATAGTGTGTTTCTAAATATTATTTATCATTAATCTTCACCAGCATTAGATAATACTACTAATAGGAACCTGCTCTGTGTTTAGTAAGTCTGAATCAAAGAGACGTTCTTATGTAGCTATTGCATGAAGAAGGTTTATATTCTCTTGCAGACAATCTTTCTTAAGGATTTCTGGATTTAATATAACGTTTTAAGGAAAAACGCCTTATACAGAAGCTGCTACATACAGAATTTAGTAATGCAAATAAAGGAAATATCAGCCCTGTTCAAAATGCAGCATGTCACAGATTTGAACATTTTTATTTCAGCCCTATATAAATGTAATTCTCACTTACTGTTTGGATAGATAGTTCAATGTGCCCTTTCATGTTTCAAATACATTAGGGAAATACACTAAACGCTTTGATGAAGTGTTTCAGAGTTAGGTCCTGGTACAGTGCCATGAAAATGGTCTGCAGGCAATGCTTGCTGGGTATCTATACTGTCTTATCAGAATTTTGAGTCTGTTCAGCACCAAGGACAGCTGAGCAATGACACTGGCTAGAAGTTACTGTATCTTCTTCCATTGGCTCCATAAAAGTTGGTCTATATCTACTGGTAAAGAACGACATTTGCCAAAGGAGCAGGATTAAACAGATTTTATGAAATAAAGCAACCAAATTCCTAAAAATCTGAAACTTTTTTTTACTGTTTACAGAATTTCACTCATCAACGCATACATTTCAGATAGGCCTAGTATAGATTGTGCAGATTCATTTACAATGTTTTTCTTCTACTAAAATGTTATCTAATTAATTTTTCTATCATGCATTTAATTTTCCTAAATTATAGTAAGGAATACTAAAATTCTCAATATCTAACACCACTGCCCCTTGCTATAATACTGAATGATTTCCAAAAAAACTAGTACTACTAATTAATGATGGGTGAATAAATTCGCCAAGTGCAAACTCACTGCAAATTTCCGTGTTTTGACGCCGGCTATTAAATTTGCGAAACTGCAGGGAAAATTCGCCAGTGTCTGGATGAGTGTCAGAATACTCGCGTGCATAAAAATTGACTTTCAAATATTTGGACAAAATAGGTGTGTGTATAAAAACTTGTCGTGGGTGTCAACATTGACGCGCGTCAAAATTATTTTGATGCCCATTGACTTCGAGCCTTTTCGTGAATTTTTCGCCAGTTCGCAAATTTCGCGGGACTTTTTCAGCAACGCAAATTGGAACAAAATTCTAGGCCTACATATAAGCACAAGCCAATAAATAGCCCCTCCACTCAAAACGCACAATGGGAGCAGGCACATGCAGTGGATTTTGGTGCCGAAACATGCAAGTATGGAGCTGAAATCAGCTCAATGTGTCTGACCCTAGGCCAACACAGTGGCTACAGATGCAGATACAGAATAGAGCAGGGTTACTAGTATTGACAAATAAAATCAGATTATGCAACTGCAATAGTAGAGTAGTAGAAGAAATGGTTGCATAGTAGGTGGGATATTGTAAATGGTGTTAGTTTAATTTGTATTTCACTTTTCACTTTAAAGTGTCCCTAAAGCTTTACACTTTCCTCAACAATTGTGCTTAGTACAAGGGAATACCTAGCATAGAGATGTATGGTTATGTCTCTTTACAGGCAACAAAGGGTGCTTTCCCTCCTAATGGAGTTCAGCTTACAGCCCTGTTTGGCTCATAGTGATATCAGAATACCTCCCCTTCTTGCAAGAATCTTATTGGGGAGATTTTAGAGGCTAATCAATGTGAAAGGCAGCTTTGACAAGACATTTTTTTCTATTATCATGGCTTAGCTCATTAAATACATTATTCCCCTCTAGCACAAGAATAGGTTTTAATTAGATATATGAATCTTAGCGAATTTTGGTGCACTGCCTTGACATTATGCTATCATGTCTTTCCTTGTGCAAAAAAAATTATTAGTATGCTTAGTTATAGGACAAATATATATTAAAAATGTAATAAACTGTACATATAGGGGGTTATTTATCAAGCTACGAATATCCAAACCTCGAATAATTCGTAGTTTTCGGAGCAAAAAAAAAAAAAACTACAAATTTCTCGAGATTTATTAATGTTCAATGGTCTGAAAACATAGAATCCGAAACCCCGGCATCTAAAAGCTTTCGAGGTCCTGTATAAGTCAATGGGGAAGGTCCCAGTGTCTGCGCTAATGTCCGTACCGATATCCGATGATTTAGGAATTTCGGTGCAAAAAACTCCTTCGATTTTGCGGAAAACTCCGAACAATTCAGAGTTTTGCCCGACCCTATTTTTTCAAGCTTTTTTCTTCATAAATAAGGTCCATTCGGGATTAGAAATACTGAAATAAATTCACACCTTGATAAATAACCCCCATAATGTTCATATTTCTTCTTTAGTAAAGAAAAATCATTCACTGTACTGAATGGTGCCAGTATTAGAGTGTGTTACAGCTCCATATGGATCTGGAGCTTCTGTATGTGGCAGTGACACAAGTAATAGTGATAACAACTTGTCACAACTAACACTTTCACATATCTGAAAATGATACATTTAAGCACATCTCATTTAAAGAAGCTCTGCTGTGAGCTTGCAATGTATGTATGCAATGTTTGACAAGACCCTGGTTGCCTTGGTGAAATGAGTGCCATGATAATAATAAAGTATAGTAGTCAGCTTTATGAGTATACTGTACAGTATACACATTTCATTATTTAATATGGATAAGGATGAATCATTTTTGCTAAACTTGACATTGGTATTTGGTAAAACTGGTAATATTTTTGTCCTTTTAATTACTTTTGTTATTGTTCATATTTCAAGAGTGGTTTACTCTCTCATTACTACCATAACTATTACCCCTGACTTCAGCGTCTTTCAGCTTCAGAGTTCAAAGGAGGAACGAGAGTTGTTCATCAAATGAATGTTGCTGACAGGAGATCAGGGGATATGATGGCAATGTGAATAAGGATGAATGACAGACTCCTTTAAGCTTATGTCTGTCCCATTACCTTATTCTTATTTAATCTACAAAATGTAACTTCTCCCAAGAACAATGAAAACCGCAACAACCAATGATGACAACAGGGCAACATGGGAAATGCAGGGGCAAGAAAGCATTTGATTTTTTATTTGATGCCCTTTACTACATCAGCAAGGCTAGTCCTACAGTATTCCTTGTTTTCTTACATCTTTTTTCCATGCACTTAGACCAACCAATTACAAAGTGTTTTCAGACTGATCTAGCCATGGTATACATTTCATATTTCCTCACTTCCTAAATGTTTAACAAGGAGTTTCACAAACTGTGAAGACCCTTACTGGGTCATTCGCTGGGCATGTTCAGTGTTGTTTTTGGAGTTAGTTTAATATCAAAAAGCTCTAAAGTGGAGATCCCCAGCCATATGCCCCATAGTCTTTACTTACCCCTCCGTAACCTTCGGAATGGGACCGGCGTATTGGCGCATGACAGTTGGAGTAACTTTCAGTTCTGCGAACAGCTGTGCATGCGGCGAAACTCACGCAAATTGCCAAAGCACTGGTCTCATTCCAGAGATTACCGAAGTGGCTCAAGATGGCACCTGTGAACTCCCCTGGACAGAATCGGCACGGAGGGGTAAGTAAAGACTTTGGGGGATTTGTCTGGGGTAACACTTAGGCTGGGGGGGAGGAGGGAGGGGGTCTATGTAGGGTAGGGTTTTTTTTACTTTTTTAAGGGTTTAATTCTGATTGAAGCAGATGTTCTGACAAATACATTAGATAGTTTCAAGAAAAGGATTGGATGCATTTTTAGCCCTGACTTCCATGTAGGAGTCAGGAAGGAACATTTTGTTCTTATTCTAAGGATTTATTAACAAAAGTTTGAACTCAAAGGCATTGTTGAATATAAAAATAAGAACTGGGTAAATAGATAGGCTGTGCAAAATAAAAAATGTTTCTAATAAAGTTAGTTAGCCAAAAATGTAATATATAAAGGCTGGAGTGACTAGATGTCTAACATAATAGCCAGAACACTACTTTTCAGCTCTCTTGATTTTCATGTATAGGTTACCAGGCAGTAACCAATCATGACCTGAGGGGGAGGCCACATGGGTCATTACTGTTGCTTTTGAATCTGAGCTGTGTGCTAAGGATCAATTGCAAACTCACTGAACAGTTATGTCCCATGTGGCCCTTTCAACTCACTGTCTAATTCAGAGTTAGAGAGCTGAAAAGCAGGGTTGGGTTCTGTTCTGTTCTATTCGACATCTGCTGACATTTTATTTTCATAAAATAAAATAATACTGGAGTGCTGGCTCTATCAGCCCACACCTCTAGTGGGTGATCAATTTCCCCCCGATAAGTTCCTTTTAAGTACAAAATGCTGACAGACACTAATGTAGGATAAAAGAAGTGTCACACAGATTGCGGTACCCTGCGGGTGGCGGATGGAAGTTCCGGGTGTGGGTATAGACATGGGACGGCGGTTCTGTGGGTTTGTGGGTCGCGGGTCGGGCCGCGGGTCTTCTCATTAGAGATATTTACTCCTTTTTTCTGGTCACGTCTACTTCAGATGACGTCACGTTCGGTTACAATGAAAGCATTTCCTGTTTTACTCCTTTTGTTCTGATCACGGCTACTTCCGATGATGTCACTTCCGGTTTACAATGACAGCACTTCCTGATTCTTGAAGGTCAGCAGGTCGCGGGTCCGGGTTGTGGATAAGGTACTTGCAGGTCGGGTTGCGGGTCCATTCGGGTAAGAATGCGGGTTCCGGGTTGAGGATTGCAGGTTGTGGGTACGGGTCCCAAAAAATGGACCCGCGCAGGACTCTACAGTTCCACCCTTTGGTAGTGTATGGTGTCAATGGTATATATCATTAAGTAGTCCCAGACAGCTCCCTTATTTCTGTTCACTTTGAATGGAAAACAGAAGACACAGACTCGCACAAAACAACCCAGGCTTCCTCTTACATGGGTAATATGTCAAAGTAATAGTATTATTATAATGCAGACCTTAACAACAGGTTTTTGTTGTTTTTATAACTGCGATGGCAGAATGATTCATTATGGGAAGGATATGAATATCTGGCTGTGATTCGTATCTTTTAATATATAGCATTTTATTTTCAGTATCTCAAATAACAAAATATATTACTTTTCAGCAGAATAATACTAAAGGCAAAGTTTAAAAAAAAAAAAAAAGTATTTTTAAATAAATTTGTGTGTGCTGCTGTCTTAGCCTGTGAATGTATATAACAATTGTTTATCAAAATTGCAATGTATATTTTTCAATAAAAGCCTTGGAACAAATGTTAGAAAATGTAAATGTGATGGGATACAGTGTCAGCATAAAACATGCAGTTTAAAAAGCATATAGGGAAGACACACCATATGTAAATTTACTAGAGCACATTCTATTTGCAATCTCCCTATAACAAAGCTGCCTTTTCTGGAAAAAATCCAGCCTTCCTATCTCTGTAAACCTTTCTTCCCCTCCAATAAAATTGGCATCAGGAATTATTTTTATTGGCTGGGTGAGTAATTAAAAGGTGACAACTCTACTTCCAAATAAATTGACACTCGGTCTAAGGAGCTGATTTATCAAAGTTTGAGATGAGAAATATCCTTAGACTCTGATTTGTACACAGGTGGAGGAAAGCCAATCTGCTGTCATGAGTTCCTTTCTGTAGCTCCATTGAAAGGCACGGCATAAGACTGCGTGGAGCTACAACATGTGGATATCGGCATGAAAATACATACTTTAGCCTATCTATATAGAGTACATATGTAGCCATATCTGTCATATTTATTAAGAACAAAAACATCTGCATCTAAAAGCTTGAGAATTAATGTGGAAATCAACTGGAGTTGTCCAAGGCAAAATGAGCGTTTTTTTTCAATTTCAGTTAACATTTTATAGACCCATTGAAAATGAGTAGTATATTAATTTGATGCATCAAAGTTTTTTTTACTGTTTTATTTGATAAAGCAAACAGATTTTGGAAAAAAATCATTTTAGCTGAATTTTTTAAAAAACTGTACAATTCAAAAATTCAGATGTTGACACATAGGCCTCCCTGTGATTGATCTTTAGTCTCTGAAGCCACATCTAAACACAAAAAAGCAGATAATGTGTGTTTATGGAAAATAAGTAAAGAATTCTGAAATGTAAGATATCTTATTTTAAGTGAGAGCTGGCATACTATTTGCCTGACCAGGGGAATCAACTTACGGGTCTAGGGTGTGCAGTTCTTTTTCTGACTAGGGTGAATACCCCTGATGAGCCTTGGGATATAGCACTGCCAAGGATATTTTTGCACACACAAATAAGCTATGACTTTGTACTTTTTAGTTAAAGGGAATTATTTTACTTGCATTATTAGTTATCTTGGAAATTTGCAACAGGCTTGGAACTGCCCAGCCCTATGAATATGCTCTGATTTCAAGGAAATCTCCTAGATGCAAGTATGTAAGCAAATTTTTGTTTTCTTACTTTCTGTACAATTGCTTGAGGCTCAATGCGAAATTAGACATGGAAACAGTAAAAAACATTAACATGGAACTAAACTGTTAAAACAGTTTTGACAGTGACACCCTGTAAATGTAGTTGGTGGGAAGATAAAATGGTGTTATACTTGAATTTCAGGAGAAGTATAATTAGGCTACTGCATAGCTCTAGACTCACATCTCAGTGTAATTAATAGCACTTGGCTTTGCTTACTATAATCAGGGCCTCCTGTGGGATTATGCTACTAACTACTATTCAGTGTCCTATTCATTGCAGGTTGAATCCTAATCACTGTCAATTGTTACAATTTTCTTACGGAATAAATCACAAGTTACATTTTCTAAAGATTTAATTCAATCATAAATTTTGTTATGTTTTGCCGTAATCTTGCAGCCCACGAATCTGTGAAAGGACCATATGCACAGGAGCCAGCTGCCAATTTGTGAACCAAACCATCAACAAACCAACTCTGATAGCAGCTGCACTGAACATTCCATAAGAGCTTTCAGTTCTAATGTAATTGTCATCAGTTTCTTATCTAGTTAAACCATTTCAGAATTAGTTGGGCTGCTCACTCATGAAGTCAGCTCCTTATAGATCAGAATAAAAGTATAAAACAATACCTACACCATGTCTTGTACAGTTTACATATTTGTTGGAGATCAGGCAAGACACTGTAAGGGGGTTATTTACTAAACTCTGAATGTAAAAATCCCCAAAAAATTGAGAATGACTTTTAAAAAAATCACAAATTTTTCAAAATTTATTAAACCCAGAGTATGGAAAAGTCTGAATCAGAAAATTCGGCATCTCAGACCTATCGAGGTTTCATACAAGTCAATGGAAGAAGTCCCAATGATTTTTTGATGTGCACTGGGTTTCATGCAATACCCCGAAGTTTTCTTCAGGCAAAAAAGCATAACAAATTTTTTTTACCTCAAAGCAAATCGGGAAAATGTAATAATAAATAAGCGTAAAAAACCCAAGTGGATTTGATTGGATTTTATAGCAGAAAATGTTGAGATAAAATCGGACCTTGATAAATAACCCTCTAAGGCTATTTGCACATAACTAAATTGCCAGCACTGTAGTAGAAAAAGTTGAAACCTTAAAATTATTCCCATGTTTAGGGTGGCAGTAGCTCCAGGGTTGCAGAAACACTTGTGCACAATTTATGTAATGAGCAAACTGGTTCATCTTTACCACATGAACAGAACGCAGCAGGGCTGTATTTATATATAGGCCCCCGAGGGCCTGTGCCCAGGGCGGCATGGTTTTGGGGATGGCCTGAGTGCCGATCAGACCTAAATACAGCCCTGATCAGCAGAGGGATGTTTTTTTATATTTTATGCACTTTCCAATATTTTTACAATTGACCTTTGCATGCAGCTAAAGGGGAACTCATATTGAGGCAGCTTTATTGTAAGTAGCTCTTCACTAAAGGGGCAATCTATAAATTTATATTTTATCTTTCCTTCTCCTTTAATGTTTGAATGTCAACATTACTGCTACATGGCCTCAAAATGACACCTGCACCTTTAGGAACAATAATTGCGGAGCTACCCTCACTTTTGAGGTCAACAGGCACATTGCACGCAATTCACAAAATGGAGTGGAACAGAACAAGCAGGATTGTGTGGAATTATGTTGAAGTACAAGGGGCAGCAAGTAGGTGCAAGTACCACTAATGAATAATATTTGTTCACAACGACTGTGCCAATATTTGCACAACTGCAACCAGGCCTTGTAAATGAATCCGACAGTTACAACACAGCAACCACGTGCAATGAAAGTTCTCTCTACCGCTATGTGAATTTATTGTATGTGCGGGTTTGGCTTATAAGAATGTATATTTGAATACTCCAGAAATGTCATGTTCTCTTCATAACAGAAATGGATGGTTGTAAAGGTGCTGTGAATAATATTTTATTGATGTTTAATTCTACTTGAAACATCTTTCTTAAAGCAAGACAGCAATAAATGTGCCATATTAGCGGAAGTAAAGAGGTCCCTGTTCAAAACAACTTACAATACTGGTCATTATTTTCTCTGCCTACCTAAAACTTAACTTATACATTTAGAGAAGCTTGTTAAAGAGGAGAACTATTCTTAAAATAAGATTTAAAATGGGCAATATGATTCCATGTGATTCTTTTTGTCCCCCCTAGAACTACTCAGTAAAGGTGTGGTGAAACACACATGAATGAGTTACTGGCTAAAGACAAAGGAAACCCTGTTACAGATGTCCCCTATGAGTTGGGAGGCATTTTTGTTGAGCTAAATAATTCCTGAACATTACATTGCTTTAGCAAGTTTCCCAGGACATGATCCTGTAGTTTATTTCTTGCTCACATTGTCATCAAAAATTAATTTTGTACCTGAAAGACAAATTGGCTGGTAGCGTATAAAGTTAACTGCAATGAACAAGTGAGCATCTGTTTCTTGCGAAATTTTCTCCTTGGTGTCCTACATAGAAATGAATCAGAGTGTACAAACTTAAATTAAGATCTTTGGCTAGATAAACAGTTAAAACTGGTTCCCATAGCTACCTCTCACACATTACTGTGATTGCATTATAATCCCCTAGTAATCAGGTCTAAATGAAAGAAAGATGATAAGGATTCTATTTTGAGTTTTCACTGCTGATTTTTATTAGTTCTCAATCAGATCAACACTGAGATGCCTTTCATCACATTGTGTCAGGGTTTGAAGAGTCATTAAAGTAATAAAGTGTAAATCTGGTCAAAGTGTATTTCACTGGGAGAAAGCAAAAATACATCTTGGCAGCTTCTTTCAGATTAAAGGGATGGGAAATGCATTCTAAATTGTTTGGAATGGACAAAAATATGATAGAAAAACAAAGTATGTCCCCTTTGCTAAAAAAAAATCAATGGATAATAAATGGAATATTGGGACAAGTTATACCATACTGCAATCTGCAGTGGTCATGCCCAGTCATATACATATATGCCCGGCATCTTCACCCACTTTTGGGGAAGTATTGAAGACTTTTTGATGTGTGAATTGGGAACCTCTGTCCTAAATAAGGACAAATAAGAGGTAAGTGAATTGAAATAATGTCCACATCAGAAGTGCAACATTAATTTGATCCGTTTTCCTTCTGGTGCTCTAAATACATTGACTATGTAGTTGATGAACATGGGGGGGAAGCGGAGGAGGATTGTTTTTGACCAGATGTTATATATATATTATATATAACTGCACAAAATAAATGTGGTGGTTTAAATCCTGCAATAATCCAAACATGTAGCATATATACAGCATACAGCAAATAAACAACATTAACAGAGAAATAGTGGTGGCCACTACCTCTGTCCCTGTTATGTAATACCAAGCTGTAGAATGAACAAAGTAACCACTCTAATGGTACCCAAAAATGCATGCATGCTAAATAAACACACCTAGGGGCAAATTTATCAAAGAGTGAAGTTCCGCCACTAGAGTGAAATTCTGCAGCTCTCCATTCATTTCTATGGGATTTTGAAAGGCGTATTTATTAATGGGTGAAAGTGAAATTTCACCCTTTGATAAATACGCCTTTAAAAACCCCATAGAAATGAATGGGAAGTGGCGGAATTTCACTATTAACTTCACTCTTTGATAAATATACCCAACATATTGCCCAACGTAAAAGGTCTTTTCTTAAAGGGGACCCGTCACCCAAAAAAATTATTCAAAATCCTATTTTATCACATTAGTCAAGCAAAATGAACTTTAATTACACTATATAAATTGTTTGAATCTTGTTTCCTTCAGTCTGGGAATTCATAATTATAGCAAGCAGGCAGGAGCCATTTTGTGGACACTGTTATTAAGACAAGCCTTGCATCATCTCTGAATCTTGTTTGTGCACCAGAATGGGGGACCTGATGTCCATCCCCATGCCCTGTCTACACAATTAAATGGTAAAGAGAACTGGGGAAATGTGTGGAGAGCAGTGACATCCAGGAAGTGCTGAATGGAAAGTGAAAGTAATTGTCTGCCCCGCCTCTATGCCCATGGCATAGAGGAGGGGCAGAAATACTTGAGTGACAGCTGAAATTTTTAAATGAGCTTACAACAGCTATGAATGCTTTAATAAAAAAAATGAAATTGGATTTCATGTTTAATTTGAAAAGGACTTTTATTATATAGATTTTTGTGTCTGGGTGACAGGTCCACTTTAAAGTTCCTGGGTGTGTTTCTACTGTGTGTTCCTATTGTTACTGATCCTGCCTGTCCCTGGTTCACATCCTGTCTGCTGCCTGTCCTGATTATTGCCTGTATTTTGACAACTCTTTCAGATTCTGATTTTGTACTGCGATTCTGGTGTGTTCACCTGGCCTGTGACCCCGACCATCCCTACGTCTCCTGCATCTGTACCATATTGACTGTTTGTTAACGACCCAGCCTGGCTTTTGACTACGTTCCTTGTTTCCCATTCTACAACACTATGATTGGTTCCCTTGTTCGCTCAGAACTCTCTCCTTGGTTCTCCCACAATAAGTCCAAGAAAACACTGGCACTCAAAGGCTAGCAAAAGCAGGGTTATACCCTTGCGTATTTATTCTGCAAACGTGCAACGTTTCGGGGTCAGACCCTTTTATCAAGCATTCGGGGTCTGACCCCGAAACGTTGCACGTTTGCAGAATAAATACGCAAGGGTATAACCCTGCTTTTGCTAGCCTTTGAGTGCCAGTGTTTTCTTGGACAGTTTGCTGAGGAGGGTGCCGATCCCTCCAACACCGTGCACCATGCGCTGAACTGCCGAAGGCTAGGGTGTGCGAGCGGGCTACAACACATCTCCCACAATAAGACCTGGCGGCATCTGAGTAGCGGATGGCTCCACCGGAAGCCAAAGGCAGCTGCTACAGGCGGTAGAGTGGGCCGAGATCAGAATCTTGCAGTTTGTTCTGGGTTTGGGATACTCTGTGTTACATTTGGTAAGGCTGACATCTTGAAGAGAAGACCCCGTTGGTTATTACCAGATTTTATACAACTCATGGAACCACAAGGTGACATCTAATATCTTCATATTTTAAAGCACCATTTAGAAGGATATATTTTACAGTATATGCATGGCTCTTGCTTATTATGTGTGTCTTAAACTCACTTTGTATTTAGTCTCTTCAATTTCAGAAAATAGCTTGACAATGTACATGAGCATTTATCATATTAGGACGGCATATCATTTCTTTGATGTGGTTTATTGATTTCGAGTTTTACTAATATTTTGATACTTATGAGAATTTTCACTGTAAAAGAACACTTTTTTGCTGTATGAAAACATATTTATGAATATAATAATAACAAAAATATATAATAATTTTGTGAATTAACTTTTATACAGTATTTTTTTGTTCTCCCATTTTTTTTCTTACATCAAAACTGCACAGACCATTATGTTTTCTTGACCCCATCATGCAAGAAAGCTTTGGAAGGCTAAGGTTATAATAATGCTAGTAAAAGAACTGTCTGCTTCTAAATAGGTACTTTTTATGAAGCTAAGTTAAGTCAAAACATGCAGTCAGCACAGCTTTGCAGGACCCACCCACAGGAGCCATCAAAACACCTCTAGCTCTAATTAAGGACATTTCATAATCTTTCTTTTGAGATCTTCAGACACATTTAATATGTGCAGTAGCTTAATGAGCAAATTAAGGTGACTTCAAAGTGCAAAGCTAAGTTAGAGTAATTAATATTGTCTAAAGCACAGGAGAACTTTCTATATTTAGCACAAGATGAATTTGGGAGCTTGTTTGTTAAAATAGGTGAAGGAACTATTATTTTGATGGGGTGATAGGTTAATGCACTGTTGTGTGATCCTCCATCACCAGCTTCATATTGTTGTTTAAACAACAAGTAAAGGACAGACTAGGATGGAGGAAAATAAGTAAATAAAAGAATCAGCTGAGAACTTTACCATTAAAACAATGAAAAGTGAATGGTGTGTGTATATTGCTTCAAAAAATAAGCGCAAATACAAAAATATAGAAATTAATAATAACACGAGGTCTCACTATATATACCCCATTCCAAGGGTTGCCAGTAATGGAAAAATCACTAAAGTATAGAGACCTGCTAACAGTACAATAGCAAAAGTAATAGTAAAAATTTTAATTATTTATTAGGACATGTGTGATCTAATGCCAAATGGCTCATAGGCTCACTGTATTTACTGTTAGCAGGTCTTTATACTTTATTTCAATTTTCTTTGGTTTATTAGGAATCAGTGCTACCACCGCTTAGGGAAACAAGTAGTATGATACTATATGGTGTAGTATGTTTACACTCTTTTTGATTTAGTTAGCCCACCTTCTAAATTTTCGATCAAACAGGTTTTTCATACGCTGCACACTCGAGTGTCACACAAATGTATTACAGCTAAACCACCTCGTGTAGTTTAAATATACTCACAAACGTTCAGTTTAGTGATAAGCCCTTCAAGGTATCTTTGGTCCTAGTCAGCCCTTCCAATCTCACGATACTTTTAAAAGGGGCAGTACATAGCATAAAGCCTTTTAATTTGGAAAATATATCTTTAAAAATACACTCACAATTGTGATAGTTAAATGAGCAGAAGTTTTTAAGTCACCCGTAATTTGCAGCGGTCTTGCTCCGCCCAGCATTACTTTTTGCAGCGTGTGTTCTTCCTGGGGTGCTTGGAAATGACGTCGGGGTGCTCGTCTGTCATTCCGCCTGGCGCGTTTCGTCAGTTACCAGACTTCCTCAGAGGCTTCGATAATCCTAACTCGCTTATGGCGCCTCTTGTAGGGTAGATCATTGCCATGGAGACGTGTCTATTCCTTGCGCGTTCCGTTGCTGCGCTACTTATCCATGCAACCCTCCCCGTATATAGCTTACGTTCTGCTCCAAATACGCCTGCTATCCAACCTATACATTTATATTTAATCATGAACTAACTTTTAAATATAAATGTATAGGTTGGATAGCAGGCGTATTTGGAGCAGAACGTAGGATTACACTCGAAGGAGAACGAGTCTACTGGGAACCGGCAAAGAAAGGGAAGCTCTAGGATTTCTTGGATACACTAATAGATTTTTGAACTTTATACTTTAGTAACTACACCACTAAGCACACTGCTACCTAAATAATAGGTAAATATGGAGAAATCGACTGAATGGAATGTTGATTATGACTGGCAAAGGACTGACAGCTCTAAATGTGGTCACCATCCACAAAGTTTAAACTGGACTCCAATTAGTCCAGTCAATCAATATCATCAGGATTCATTGTGGCAAAAATAGGTCTTTTACAAATAGACTTACAGCCACTCCAGTGGCTGCATAGGTAAACAGTGTTTTAACTTTTTCCCTCAGATGGTGTATCGAATAGAAATGTGAAAAATCCCACTTTGATACCAAGCAAAAACTCTTAAGCGCTGTGTTTGCTTGCAAACTGCCATTCCTCATACACAAGGAGATGTACTTGTCTAGAAGGCTGATGTAAGAAATAAACCAGTACCCTACATGCATGCTGTATAATCTGTCCCTTTCGAAGTTTACTTTAGCTTTTTTAACAGTTCACTTACAATTTTTATGATTATTCTTTTAAATGGAGCAATCAGTGCAGGAAAGAACAACACATTTAGATAAGGATGTAAATCCCCTTTATGTTCGTTACAGAAAGTTTTCTTAAGACAGATTTGGGTTACAGTCCAACTGCGGAGTGTGATTGTGTTGATATCCTTAAGTGTTGCAGGAAATTTCACAGATTTTCCAGGTGTGCCCCACGTTTGCAATTAAGTGAAAGTTTAATGGTTTGGTGACTCTGCTCCCCCCATAATCCATATTATATCTGGAATATGTTACCATACATTGTGTTATAGACCAAGAAGAACTGGATCTGTGTTTTAAGCACTCGAGAGCCCGTGTTCTTCCTAGTAATGTTCAGCTCTGAAAGTTCATCCAAACAAACACACTTTAGATACTTTTTTTTCCCATTACAGGTCTTGCTTTAAATTTCCATCTGGAGTTAAGATTAACATTTTGACTTTCACATTGTCAGAAAGCTATCTCGTAATAGCCAATAAAGATTTCTCATGTTTTTATGGAACACGATGATTATGGACAAAAAAAGTATGATTTAAATGCATTAGCCTTGTAAAAATACTTTATTCAAATTGACGAGTCTTTAGTTTAATTGCTAAAAGTGCATTCATTATTGCTTCCACCATGCAGAGAAATAGGGTTATTCCTGAAATTGTTGTTTTTAGTGGCAGCCTAAACCACAACTATATTCCTCCCAATTAACCCCTGATGGGTATGGGTAAGAAATTGGCATTGATGTGGAATTGGTGTTATTGTTTACTATTAAAGACAAAGTAATATTGAAACAATTTTAAATTAAGGAGAATATCATAATAAAAGACAAGTTATGCAAAATTCCTGTTTTTTGGTATTTAAGGGTAACAGAAACCAGGTGAATCAGTCAGAATATTGATCTAATAAACAGGCAATCAATTCCTCTTCCCATACAGGCATATGTTTAATTACATCTCAGAGAAGGCAGAAAGAACAATGCAAGTATACATATCTTTCAGAGGCTTATGAAAAGTCATATAGAGTCAGGTATGGCTACTTGAGACATATACAGTATCTATGGGCACATACAGTGTTCCAAGCGACCATTTAAGAAATATCACCCTCATGCATAAATGGCTGTATCATCAAGGGATCATGAATCACACATACTTGATCCTATACCTCATTCAGTAAATCTCAGAATTTCAGCCATTTATTGAATAAGATATGGATAATGGTCACAGCTTTTAAAGTGAAGATTTTGTGCACAGCATTTCTGTATAATATAATTTAAAGGGAAAGTTTCTGGCAAATATAAGAACACTATTGCCAACTCATTTAGAAAATATTTGATTTTAATGATTTTATCACATTTCTATAACTATAATATGTGTATGTAATGATCCCATCAACTGTATTCAATTGGTCTGATTTATCCTACTGGTAGTGGCAGTATAACTTTTATTAAAGTTATACTGACTCATGCTGCAGTTTTAGTCCTACCTAAGCTAATAACTCAGACTGGCTCACCAAAACCCTCCAAAATCCCATTATACAGTCATTTCTATTGAGTAATATTTCAACAAGAATCCAAAGGGGGCTATAAATATCAACTCTGTAGCAAAGACAATGCTAGAAGTTTTCTAAGAGTCTCTAAAAAGGAATATTACAAAATTGTGGTATCATAATTATTTATCAGGGCCCCAAAAATTTTTTCTACCCCAGAATTCAATCTTATATGTAAAAAGTTAATTTGTGTTCATAGAAGACATAGGATCAACCCTTCCTAATGAACCAAAGTGCACATATATACACAAGCCTATCTAAACATACACACACACACACACACAATGTATATATACACTATATGCTGATACTCATACTAAACTAACTCTAGATTTGAAGCTCACACTAGCCTTGGATACTATGCTTGTTCAAGAAATCATCCAAGCCACTCCTTTACTAGAATCTACCATCACAACCTTAAATTTCACGTCTCTGCACATCAACTCATTCATATCCTTCTTAAAGGAAAACTATACCCCCCAAACAATGTAGGTCTCTATTAAAAGATACTGAGTAAAACAGCTCATGTGTAAAACCCTGCTTCATGTAAATGAATCATTATCATAATAATATACTTTTTTAGTAGTATGTGCCATTGGGTAATCATAAATAGAAAATTGCCATTTTAAAAAATAAGGGCCGCCCCCAGAGATCGTAAGATTCACTGTGCACACAAACAAACCACATGTAAGGTCACATGAGCCAATTAACAGACAGAGTTCTGCCTTTTGCTTCCTCACTTCTTCCTGTTACAGTTAGTGTTGTAGTATTTCTGGTCAGGTGATCTCTGAGGCAGCACAGATACAGTCACGAAATGGTGGTTCAAGG
The DNA here is from genome assembly GCF_017654675.1 of Xenopus laevis. Taxonomy (NCBI): domain Eukaryota; kingdom Metazoa; phylum Chordata; class Amphibia; order Anura; family Pipidae; genus Xenopus; species Xenopus laevis. The sequence goes on along the minus strand of NC_054377.1, from coordinate 102,486,487 downwards.
CAAGAGATGTAAAAGGGCAATATTTATGTAAATATATATTCCAGTTTGGTAAGATTCTTTAATATGTCATTCAATTTGATATAAACTATCTGTTGCTTAAGTGTTCATTTTGGGGGTATAGTTTTCCTTTAAGGACTAGAGCTCAAAACTGTATTGCATACTCAAGGTGAGGTCTTACCAGGGATCAATAAAGAGGTAATGCTCTTTATTTAGTTTTAGTTATTTAGTAGCCATTGATTGACACTGCCTAGAATTACACAGCTTGTTATCACAATAACGTTTAATGTTTCTGTCATTTCTACCAAACTGCATCACCTTACATTTGTCAACGGTAATAATGCTCCAGGCCAATATTCCTAAATTTATTCAGTAACCTTCTGTGTGGCTCTGTATCAAATACAATAGCAAAGTCTAAGTAGATCTCATCCACAGCCACCTTAATTTCTAGGTCTCTGCTAACCTCCAGAAGGCAACTGAATTGTCTGTCAAAAACTATAGATTCGTATATATTCCTTGCATCTTTAAAACTTGCCTCCAAGCCAGGAATTTTAAACTTACCACCTGCTCTGAGGCCACTGGGAGCAACATCAAAGGGAATGATGAGCAATATGTTGCATGTCACTGTCCTACACTAAGCACAATTCAGCAGATCATTTTTGCATAAAGTAACCTTTTAGAAAAAAATATTTACACCAAAATGATTAGCAAACAGACATTTTATATCAAAATATAAAAGAAAAAGTATATCTATAATGTACATGTGTAATAAAATGTTTTTATTGTGCTGTTTGAAATGTATTTTATATACTCCCATTCTAGTAGAACTGCTCCATTGGACACTCTTCAGAATAAATGGGAAGTAGCTGTGGACATTATATTGGATTAAGAATGGCAGGAAGATATGGAATCTCCCCAGGTAGTTTCAGTGTGCTACAGACTAATAATGGTCCAATTATATGTATTACACAGGGCATACCTTACTCCAACTAGACTCCATTTGATGAATCCTACTATCTCAGAGCTCTGCATTAGATGTGCGGTGGAAAAGGATACATTAGCGCATGTACTATGGGAATGTATTGTTATTAAACCTTACTGGACGTACTAGAGGTACTAAATAAACTTGATAGCATTACAGGTGTCGCTCTGCCTAGAACACCTTAAGTCTGTTTACTCAACATACTGGGCCTTGCAGTTCCAAAACAATCCATCAGAATATTTGTTCAAGAATCGCTCTTTTTGGCTAAAAAACTAATAACGCAAAACTGGAAAAGTAGAACTCCCCCTGAGACCCAAGTATGGATAAATACTGTAAATGAAACATGTAACCTCAAACGTATAATTTACCTCAAGCATTGCTAAGTTTCACAAAATTTGGGATAAATGGCTTGACCAAAACCCGCCGGTTCAGTTGAATAATGTTTAATAAGCAATACTTACTTTTTTAGTCTAGGTACCTTGTACAACCATAGGTGTGATAGCCAAATACACTTGAAATGTCACTAATAAAAGGATGTTATGTTATGTGAAAGTCAAGTATCACATGTATGCTCTTGATATGATTATGCTAAATATGTCATTTTGGTCATCCTCTTGTAAGTTACCAAATGTTTTTTCTTCTGTATACAAGACAAATGTCCTGTACATAATGACAAACATGTTATTGTATAATTCAGAATCTGCTCAATAAATGCTACCTGGATTTAAAAAAAATGTATTTTAGTTATACAGAGGTAATAGATTATTAACACAATACCTTACCAACATTCCCTCCAAATCCCTAAAATCAGCAGAGATTATCTCCTTCCCTCACCATGATAGCTACCTGTGTCTCAGATTTACATCAGGTGAGAAGAATCTGACCAAAATACCTTCTCCAACAACTGCTCTGAAAAAACAAACTATACTAAACATAGGTGTATGTTGCCCCTTCATAAAGCTTGATCAAGAGCCCTGACAGGCTCCAAATGTTGTTGTTCCTGTTGCCCTGCTAATGAGAATAAAGGCTTTCTAATGAGAAAGAGATAAAGGGTGGAGTGCTGCCCATCTCAGGTTTCTACAGGTATATTGCCCCTTTTAAACAACAGGCTGGAAACAGATGCAGTAAGGGAATGTTGATAATGGGAGGAGAGGCATAAATACAGAAAAGGTGTATAGGGGACACCTGCCAGGGGCAGAAGGGTAATGGCAAATGATAGGAATGATGGGTTTGAGGTGTGGGTGCACATACCATTAAACACTGTAACACTAGCAGCACCCATCAATGGTCTTTGACTGCTACAAAATGATCAAAGTTATAACAACAACTAGAGAGCTGTAGGTTAGACATATCTACTACACTTCACTTACAGCCAGTTGAGATGGAGGAGCTGAATAATCAACAGAGGGGTAGAGAGGTGAATAGGGAAGGTAACTTTTGTTCCTCATGTTAAACACACAGGCATCAGGGCAAGCTCAAAAAGAACATTTTGAAAGCTACTGCACTTTGCCTCTATATTGATACAAGTTTGTGTTGCTGGAAAAGTGTCAGTATGTTTGGTCCAAATGTGTCATGTGTACTAGTCAGCATTAATTGGTGGCACAGATTTCATAACAACTGCTGTTAATGCCAAGCGTTGTTAGCCTGGAGAGTCACGACTATTGTAAATGATTTTGGCTTTAAAAATTCATCAGTCTTTAATAGATCTAGACAGAAATCGTGCCTTTAATCTTTCCTAGTCTTGCTTTGGGAGAGGAGAATTTAAATCTAATTTCTAAGTGCTCTATTTACAGTAGTGTTTTTAAAAAATGTTTTCCTTTCCATTTAATTTTTCTTGTGCACTAAGCAATATATATTTCTCTGCCACTCTGCCTACACTCCTCTTGAGCAGGCCTTTGTGCCCCAATGTACCCTGGGTCACAATCCTGATCAAAAGTTTACAGAGATCCATAAAAGGCAAACGAGATTACAAGGCCCATAAAATAGTTAAGATATGGCTCCCATATCCACCTATGCCAAATAGCAAGCAAAATACATACCACTGTATATATTTCAGAAGACTGGATGTCTTTATCAAGCTTGATAAAAAGCCTTGATGGATTGAAACTTTGCTACTCTGTGCAGTGGCATAACTAAATGTTACTGGGCTCTACAGCAAATTCAATTTAGGGCTGGTCAATTCTACCAAGATATATTAAAATTGCTCATTAATTATGGTCTCACTGGGCCTCCTACACTCCTGCCCCTCTCCCTTCCTCTGAAGTTACACCCTTGACTCTGTGCCCTAAAACTGCCAAATAAAGGCATTGTAATAAGTGGAGTGCTGTCACATGGAATTTCTCAGTATATGGGAACACAAAGAGAACACAGAAGAAACAATAAGAAGTTGCACAACTTAAGGCTGAATTACCAGGTTTATTCCAATAGTATCACTTGAATTTTAAATTAAATTAAAGTATCACTTTGACTATAAACGTTTTAATTATATGCACGCACGTAGCTATTTAATCATTCACACATGTGCACACAAATTACTCTGATGAAGTGCCCAGCTATGGGGCACGAAATGCGTTAGATTTGTACACCCTCCACTGTCATCCTCACATGCGTCTGAATAAAGCCGAAGTTTAATGTTAACTGTGTCAGACTCCTGACTTGTTCTTGATCAGCGCTCCGCAGTGGTTTGTGAGTTTGGTGCAGTAGCCGGTATGGAGTAACCGGTGTATCGCGAGAGCAGTGATCAAACATGACGACGCAGTGTTCCGGGTGAGCTCCGCCATTATCGCATCAAGAATTGAAGTCTGAATTACCCGGTTTCCATAGCTAAAAAAAAATCGGTCTTCAACATAAATCACCTGAAAAACAGACAGTTACGTGTATACTAAGGAGGAAATCTTCTTCCTCTCACATCGATTAGGCTGCTGATTTGGTGTAATGTTGCTTTAACATGGTTGCATAAAAATTACCATCACATCTGAATATTTGTAGCTTCAAGAAGACATCTTTATAACAAAATAGCACCACTTAGGGACTGAAGGAACCAATCATGACATCCATCTAATTTGGAGACCTAGCACTTCATTTTGCATGACTTCATCTCACTTTGTGGCTCTTCATTCAAAATTTAGACTGTTCCTTGCAGGGCAAATCAGGGAACAGGACTAGAATGAGAAACTCATTTGATGTTTTATTTCAGAGCTGGCACATCATTTCTCAATATTTGGGTGGATGTTTTCCAAAAGTACATTTTAGTATTCTTACAGTATTTTTTTATCTCTTAGGAAATAAATCTTATTTCTCTCCTAATTAAGTTCTCTCTCATTTCTTTAAATTGGCCTGAATTATTATGCTTAGCATAATAAAGAAATGATGTGACTGTAATTCCAAAACTTTCTTTTTTACACCCATTAAGACTTTTAGGGAGTTATTTATCAAAGGTTGAATTTGTGAGGTTTTTTTCCTACCTCGAATAAACTCACAACTCGAATGTTTGCTTATTTATGAAAAAACCCTTATGTAAAAAGGTTTAATGCAATCAGGGTAAAAACTTGAATACTCTGAGTTGTCGTGAAAAAAACCTTGAAATGATTGCGTTTTCGAGCAAAGACCACCATAAAAAAACCTGAAAATGATGAAGGCAAGAAACATCTTCAAATGGTTCAAGGGGCCTCTGCCATTGGCTTCTACATGACCTTTACTGCTTTTAGCTGGTGTATTTTCGGATTTGAGCATTTAGCAGCTTCAGCATAACAAATCTCAAAAAATTTTAGGTTTTTTTTTTTTAATCCCGAAAAATTTGAGTTTTTAGTAAAACTACCCTTGAAAAACTCAAATTTTTCGGGAAAAACACAGCTTGACCTTTAAAAAATAACCCCCTTAATGTGCCATATTTAAAAACATTTGTGTGACTGTGTATATATATATATATATATATATATATATATATATATATATATATATATATACTGTACCTATGACATAGGTGCATATTTTTCCATTTTCCTAAGTAGGCCCCATAGGTAACTACATTTTTGTAAATCTAGAGAGTCCCCCCTAAGCACATGACAACACCTTAAACACTTACACAATTTTTAAACTTTTGTCCGTATTCACTTAAAGTAAAAATCAGAATAAGACAGCAGCGTATACATAAATCCTTATCCAAATTCCTAAATATCAGATGCATTACAATCCACTTCTGTTATAGTATGACTGCCACAACATGAGACAGGAAATAAAATTAACTTTTTGTATGGTTGCTTTTTAGAGGTAGTCATAAAGCAGCCCAATGAACTATTAACATTTATAGGCTAATAATTACCGTTTAGTTGCCCTTTGACCTTACAATTAGACTTTTGTATAGTTCTTAAGAAAGACACCTTATTAACACTAGCATAGATTTACATATTGCCTTGCCTATAAAATTATAGAAAAAAAAAGTCCATAGGGACTCATATACGTCTGCCTTCTGTTCACGATTGAGCATGAGCGCTGCTGTGCTTATTGATGCAGGGGAACCCTGGAGCTACTGCCACCTCCAGGGTTCCCTCAGCACCCCGTATCAATCATTGCAGTCCAGCTGCATTGAAAGAATAGGTTGCACCCTTCACTCTCAGGCTAAACACTGGAAATGACAACAGCAAACACTGGAAATGGCACTGGCCAGACTTCAGAAATATTTGTTGCACCTGTGTCTGATTGCAAGAAAGGACGCATGCAGTTGATTGTGCTCGAAATTGCACTTTGCTCACTGCACTTGTACATGTACATGTGCCCTCTTGTGCTCTGCTATTCAACAAAGAGTTCTTTGGGAAATGCCCCAAAAGCTGCATTCACTCTTCTTGAGTGAGCCCCATTGTTTCCTCCAAGCTACAAAAATAATAATGGCCAGCATTACACTGAATCCTACAGAACTTTTTGGGGACCCATAAAACGGAAATTATAACAAAGGCCCCTAAAGTGTTGGTGAGATGGCTTCCATCTCACACCAATGCCATGTAAAAAACAAAATACATCTGATTTCATTTATCTCCTTCTTGGACTTACAGTAACATGTTTGTATAGTTCTCAAGAAAGACATCTTTCATCAGAAATGATGTTATGTATTAAGCCTATAAAATGATCTATATAGAAGCGTCACCAGATTTTAATGTGAGCAAAAAAAAAAAAAAAAGGTCTTTGTGCTGTGCTCTTCAACAAGAAGCCTGTAATGGAACAAAATTCAGATTGCAAACATCACTGAATAGAACACCTGTCTAGGAAAATAGCAATTACAGGCTTGGCTTTTGTTGTATAAGCCTATTATATACATAGATAATTCTGCACCTTTTGCATATACTCCTACCATTGTTAGATTAAATTGCCTCTGCAGTAAATATTGTATGTTGCAAACTGTCAGCCTGCCCAAACTTATATTAAAGCTGAAACAACATCCAAACAATATATGTAAAACGACCCCTGTTATTACAATAATTGTTACATGCCATTAAGCATATTTAAGATCACTTTCTAAACAAGAGCTACACAATAACACAAAACAAGGTGTTAATACTACAAAGGCGCCACTTTCCTTCATAATGAGATGCTGAAGAAATAACCTTTAATCCTGCCAGTCATGTCTATATTTCTCCAGAGCCGTGAAGTGCTGAGTTGCCAAAAAGAAAGTAACTATGATCCTAATGGAGCAAAAGTACTTCATTCATGAACTGCATTCTCTACTTTGGAAGAAAAAGAAAGTCTTGTAAAAGATTTTCTAGTTACTGTCATCTGTGGAATCTACGTCAGAAAATGCTGGAGGTTTATAATTACTTGTTAATAATAATGATAATGGCTTAAAAGGTTGTGTTAAATGGCTGTTACTTGTTACTCCGGTCAGTGCTATTAACAATAACAGCATTAATACTTAGGGGCAAATTCACAAAAGCGCAAAGTGGCTAACGCTAACGCAAATTCACCAGTGTGCCGTCATTTTGTTACTTACGGGTGCTGGCGTAAATTTGCTAGCGAAGTGGACCTACTCTATCGCTACTTCGCACCCTTACGCCAGGCCAAGTCGCGCTATGGGGAAGGGACGTAACTACGCTAATTTACTAAATTGCACATTTTACTGAACGTTACCTCTTGCGCCAGACTTGCCTTCTCCACCTCAGACCAGGCGAAGTGCAGTACAGTACATAGGGCTTGCTTCAAAAAAAGTCCTAAAATGCTGGCTTCTTTTACTTTTTTAAGGGTAATAGGCTAAAAAAGATCATACATTTTTTGGGGGGTACCCGCCTACTCCCCTACATTTCCTAACATATGGCGCCTAAACTATACAGTGGGCACTTGTATAGGAAAAAATAACAACTCTATTTTATTTTATGAAGCATTCCCAGGCTTGTGTAGTGTAATGTATTTGCTGCTGCATATACTTCTACTTTAATGTTTACTTGAGCTATTTGTGCAAGTGTTCTCACTATTTGATTATCAGCCTACATGGGGGTGTCCACATACACCACTATAGTTACACAAAATATCAAAATGGGACTTAACCCCATAGGCCCAAATTATACAAAATTATCACATAACCATGTTGTAATTTGTAAGATAAAATGCAATTTTTATTATTAACTACCATGCCACATAAAACATAAAAATTAGCGCTGCGCTGGGTGTAGGGATCCCTTAACCCTAAATAACCAATTTCTGAGGAGCTCCTATATATATAGCTATGATGGATGTTCACTTATGTGATGTGGCTAAACAGCCAAAGTTCCACTTCATATGTAAATGTAGGTACTTCAAATCCAATTGGTCACAGGGAAAGGAGATGCGCCATTTGTAATCCACACCGTCCAAATCAGTTACAGTGTATCACCATAATGTACTGCAACTTGCTCGTTGCTATTAAATAGTTCCCATACATCGGGTGTGGTAAGGGGTCAATGCTCCGTATTTTGGGAGCGGAGCAAATTGGGGAGAGGTTTCTGGATGGCTCTACTTGTGGCCGAATTGGCCGTGTAATGCTATGTAGTCCCGATAGTAATGGCCGCCCGCCGCTCCCAGCGGTCGCAATGCGGCCACGGCCCAAGGTGATGCAATTGGTGACAATCACCTTTCGTGTTAGCCCAATAAGTCCTGCCAATCCCAGCCTCTTATTGCCCAAAATAGATTTATACAGACCGTTGTGATCGCGTCTGCACCAAGCTTAGCTCAACGCTCCCTTGTAGGTGTACTTTACTGAAGAACCCTGCGGCGCCTTCCAAATCCCTGGTATGGAGAGGGATCCCGTCTCACTCGGCTAGCAACGCAGTACCCCTATCGGGACTACATAGCATTACACGGCCAATTCGGCCACAAGTAGAGCCATCCAGAAACCTCTCCCCAATTTGCTCCGCTCCCAAAATACGGAGCATTGACCCCTTACCACACCCGATGTATGGGAACTATTTAATAGCAACGAGCAAGTTGCAGTACATTATGGTGATACACTGTAACTGATTTGGACGGTGTGGATTACAAATGGCGCATCTCCTTTCCCTGTGACCAATTGGATTTGAAGTACCTACATTTACATATGAAGTGGAACTTTGGCTGTTTAGCCACATCACATAAGTGAACATCCATCATAGCTATATATATAGGAGCTCCTCAGAAATTGGTTATTTAGGGTTAAGGGATCCGTACACCCAGCGCAGCGCTAATTTTTATGTTTTAAGTGGTTTTAACAAGTATGTGGCATGGTAGTTAATAATAAAAATTGCATTTTATCTTACAAATTACAACATGGTTATGTGATAATTTTGTATAATTTGGGCCTATGGGGTTAAGTCCCATTTTGATATTTTGTGTAACTACTTCTACTTTAACTTGGTGCCGTCTGCAAATTAGGCATCGCTGTTGTAACTTCACTTTGCTTGACAATTAACGGTAGCGTAACATCGCCTGGCAAAGTGTGGCGAAGCCCAGGTCTGGACTGGGAGTCAAGATAGGCCATGGCATTCCAAGTAAAAAGAGGCCCAAACAGCCCCCTCCAGCCCACTTAATATGGCATCTTACAGCAGCCCATCTGGCATTTGCCAGAACTCACAGATTGCCAGTCCGGGCTTGGCGAAGCCAACACTGGCGCAACTTCAAAGGTAAGTAAATTTGCCCCTTAAAGAGATACTGGCACCAAATTAGGCATCGCTAGCGTAACTTCGCTTTGCTTGACAATTAACGGTAGCGTAACTTCGAATATGCGGTGCCCTGGCAAAACTTCGCCTGGCGAAGCCAACACTGGCGCAACTTCAAAGGTAAGTAAATTTGCCCCTTAAAGAGATACTGACACCAGAAAATAACCTTTATTTATATCTATCATAACTATATTTATATATATATTTATACTTCTTCCTGCTCTCCCCGCCTGCCACCTTACTTCCAGCTTTCTTTTTTATAGCCACACGTCCTGCTCCTTTTGTGACGTCATCGGCAGGGCGGGTCTATAAAAGGAACCCGGAATTCTCGGGCGGGCGGGTTAGGCTCTCACTACGGAGTACACCGTTTTTAAAAACTGCGCACAAAAGTTTAAAATGTGTGCACAAATTTTTTCCCCCTGCACATAGCCGAGAAGGAATTAGACCTAGAAGGCTATAGTGAGTGTCTGGTTTTATAGAACTCCTATGCACATATACACCTATAGTAAACACCAACGTTTTCAAAGCCCCAAACTACAGTTGCCTGAGGCTAGTTCTTGGCACAGCAAAAGGCTTCACTAGACTACTCATGCACTACACCTAACGTAAAAAGTACAGGGGACAGATGCAGAAACCCAGTGTGGCTCAATGCTAGAGCATGACACATGGCTCTAGCATGACACCCCTAAGAAAACAACAATAACTTAAGTTATGTCATGGATGTAAATCCAGGTGCTGGGCCAGATCATGCTGATCTGATTATTGTGCTTTAGGTCGAAAATAGGATACAACAGAGAAGGTGCCACAAGCAATACAAATAACTCACCAAACTGAAGCAGGGGTCCAGGTGCATCTATGCAAATGCATAGGGCCATAGGAGTCGTTTTAATTTAATCTCAATTTAATCTTTAATTCATATTTTTGGCACTGTGCATTTCCTACAGTGCTAGGCCCCTATCATTTGTATTGCCCTATGTATATAAAGTCATGTTTACTATAACTCCTATTTATTAATTATGAAAACATTGACTAAGTCAACATGTTTTATTAAAATAGGGGGGAAAGTAAAATACAACTAATATAGAATTTTCTATTCAATGTCCACTGAAGTTTGCTAAATAGAAACAATTTCAAACTTCAACTAGAATTATGACTGACACTTTATAATTTGGGACCTTTGAACATTTTGTAAAATTCATAGGGTATAAATATTTAGCAGGTGCAGAATTGCCCACTGGAACAGCAGACGCCCTCAGATTGGTGGCTAATTGGTTTTTATAAGCGAATCCTGAATTTGAAATATTTGGACATTTTTCCAGTAACTTCTAGCAAAAGAAGCTCAAAGAAATGAACATCTGATTCATATGTTTAGATTGTTATCCCTGCAGTATATGCTTAATGCCTGGTGTTAATACACATTAAAGGACAGTTATGGGCCCATTTATTAAACCTCAAATTTTTTTGGTCGAGGGGAATACCTCTAATTTTTTAGAGATTTATTATACCCCAAAGATGCTAAAAATTTGATTCCGAAAATACTCGGACATCGTGATCCGCGCTGGTTTTCCTTCAACAATCCAATAAATATGAGTTTTCACTGTGACAATAAAGTTAAGTTTTCAGAACTCAATCATACGATTTGAAATGACGAGTGAATTTGTTTTTTAGAGAATAACTATTGATAAATGTAGAGTTAAATGCATGGATGGGAGTTAGGTCGACTTTGTTTTAATAAAAAAAAATGAGAAGCTAGAGTTTTAATAACTAACCCCCTTAAAGTTCCTGGAAGAATTGTCATGTCCAACAGTCATTTGAAGACACCCTCCGATTCCCTACAATCTTCCTGTCTGATTTTCCTCTAGTGAGGAAATTCACAGGTAGGGGGCAGCATATAAACAAGGAATCACAGCAAATCTGGATGAACATTCTTAATATTTCTTAATGAGAGCCTGTGAAAGACTAACAGTCTTTTTTTAAAAGTCTAATATTTAAACACACCCTAGAACTGCTCTCAATGAGACAACATGCAAGCAAATCTTTCCACCACATGCTAACAATTACCCTAATTAGGGCAATGAATGTTTTTTACCAATAGATTTTCCTGAAAAATCTCTTTGCGGGATAAAACCCCAAAAAACTGTGAAACATTCATATCATACGATTTTTTTTGGAATTTTACGTATGAAAACCACGGAATCTTCAGATTATTGCATAAAACCCAGTGCAGATCAAGATATCTTCGGTACTTCTCTCACTGACTTATATGCAACCTCGGCACGGCAGTTCCGAGATGCCGGATTTTCGGAATGCAGACTTTTTCTATATAAATCCCAAAAAATTCAAGTTTTTTTTCCACTAGAAATTTGGATTTTATAGTAAAAAAACCCCACAAATTTTTCTGTTTTTTGGCATTTGGACTTTAACAAATTACCCCCTAGTCTTAAGGATACTAAAAATATATAACACTGAAAAAACAATATCATAAATGTATGCTAATCTAAATTAGTTATCATCAAGGGCAAGGTACAGTCTTAGAGAAAAAGCAAATCAGTCTCAATTGAAGAATTGTTTGTAGGGATGAGTAAAATTTTTTTCACCAGACATGGATTCACTGTGAAATTCCACATTTTGGAATGAGCCATTGGCAAATTGTTTTCATGAAACCACAGCAACATTTTGATGGGAACATTTTAGCTGTGAATCCTGTTGGAAGGCAGAAAACCGAAGTGAATCCTGGATTTGGTGCATCCCTACTATAAGAACATTATAGCTTCCCTGTATTCCAAAGCCCACTGGTTAACGGATTCCCAGAGATGCCATGCTTGTCTTAAAATGCTCAAAACCCATGTCAGAAGAGGTGTCATAGATGTTATAACTGTAGGGCTGCTTTATCCCTTTGGGGAGGCTTAAAGCAGTAGCCGAGGGGGTCCACCAGTGACTTGAGAGCAACATGCTGCTCTTCCCATTGATTTTGTTCCCAGGTGTTTAATAATTAAAAACTCATTTTGAAATTCCCTGCTTAAATGAAAGTTTTGGAGTTATAAAGATATGGGTTTAATCCAACAGAGCAGACTAGCAGTCCACATGGGGCTATCAGTTAACCTATCACAGCCCTTATTTGGCACCCCCAAGGAATTTTTTTCATGTTGTACCCCAACAGTTTGTAACCTGAAAGCCACACTCAAATGTAAAAAGTATGGGGACCCCTATCCTAGATACTCCAAAAAGCTGGAATGAAGGCTAATTATGGTGGCACTTTGTGTATTCTTATTTGATGCTTAGATATTCTTGGACCTATAACAATGTCTTATACAAAAACGTTTTCATAAATTTGTATCCCTGTTAATGGGTACAGGTGAACCTGACAAAACAATGGACCACAAAGTAGTGGGTTTATACCTAACATCCTGGAAACTGCTACTCTACTCTTCCTTCTCATGACTTACACTGTCACATTGGGGTACTTTTATAATGTCTAAAGCATTGTGCTACACTGGAGCACTTTCCTTTGTTACATAGTAATAGAATTACTAAAAATACATTCATTACTTAAATACAACTTTATTTACACATCTGAACTTTTCCCCGATTAGGCTGCAACAAAGAGGGGTGAACTGTTGTACACTGCTAATTGTTATCAAAACAAAGCTTATTATACACATTCTTCTACTTTTGTTTAATGGAAGAATTCAGCTACTCACCATTCTCATTTAGCATCATCAAACTCAGGCCTTTCCCTGGAAAAAAAAAACCTTATGCCAGCTTCTCACCACTACAGTGAATGTAAGTACTAAGTTTTACTAAAACAAATACTCTTATTGAAATGCGGGTGGGGGCATTTGCAAACATGTCAAATGTCTCTCAGAATCTAATGTATCAAAACATAAAATTGTTCAGTTCCAGCTACGATTCTCATCCCACTAAACCACACACATCTATTTCCAAGTCCAAAGTTAATTTCAACAATCCATCATTGCTGAAACTAATATCGAAGTGGACTGAACTTCTGCAGAGTTCACCATCATGTTTTAAGGTTTGCAACATGCCAGTTAATAAAACACAGATAGAAGTGATTAGTAGAATGTGTTTAAAATGGATGTTCTTGTTAAGAAGAACAATGCATGTATTCTGCAGAGCGCTGACAGCATTCTTATTATAAAATATACAAGTTTATTCTTGTATGTTTTACCTATTACATTTTATATATTTATTTTAGTGTACTTAAAAGATAGAAGGGCTATTTTATCAATGCCATGGGCACAAGTACCAAAGCGTAAAGATGCGCATTATTTAGCATTATTTGTTTCTTTGCTACATGGGCAAATAGATGAATTATATTATATAAACTAAATCTAAAATGTATATGTAGGAATGTGTAAAATAGGCACCCCTAGTTAAGCAGGCAGGCAAATTCTTAGTGTTCTAGACACCTAAATGGGTCCTAATGGGATGTCCCCGAGATTCTCAATAGTGACCAGTAGATGGTGCTGTGCTAAAGTATAAAAACCCTTTGTAGCCATGCTCTCAGGGTCCATCTTATGTTGGCTCTAGCCTGAGCAGGCAGGCAGAGCTCTAGTGGAACCTAGACAAGTCAGGTCTAGAAAGGATAGGCTACTCACCTTAAGAGGTCACTCTAGGAGTGACAGTTAGACAGGCTATTTAGCTGAGCAGCTTAAGGCTCCGACGAGGAGAGTCAGAGGGATTAAGATCCCGGTTACTAATTGCCCAGAAGTAGGGACTAAGTGTGTTGAATTCCCTTGGGTTCCAGCTGAAATCTGGGTGTACCTTCATTGCTGCTGTGGTATGTTCTCTTCCCTGTGGGGACTGATACTGACCGAAGGTGCTGTGAGTATATGCCTATCCACTGTTCTGTATGATCCTGTTTTGCTATTATGTACACTCTACTGAGGATTGTAATTGTTCAATAAATATGTTCATTGGTTAAGTTATAAGAACCACTGGTGCCCAATTATTGCTCCTTGCATCTAGTTCTAGTCACACCACACCCTGCCTCCACACCGTTTGCAAGGGCTTGCTCCCTTTTAAGGTCTCACAGCACAGTATTTGGATTGGAGCTCATAGAAAGAGTAAATTTACTATAGCGCTACATATAGATATAAAGGCAGAGGTGGGGAGAAGAAAAAACTATTAGAAATTACAGTGTCATTTTCTTTTAAAAACAGAAATCCATTGACCTCTAATCATTTTTCCACACATTTTTGTGTGAGATAAAGGTTCCTATTTTGCATCCCATTAAACAATTCTGAATAAATAAGAGAAAGTAATAGTAGCTGCCTAGACACTAGAATGTAAATGAAGTGGCATTAGTATCAATTGTCAAGTAAATTTCTCTTACATCAATAAGGTAGCCATTAAGTATTTGTTAAATTATGGAATATCTTTTAATGCTAGTAAATGGGAACTTGATCATCTCCCAGTGGCCTTTTTGCTGAGGTTATGAGACTTCCACAGAGATTAGAATAGGAGACACTCTTTCTTTTTCTAGTTGGCCCTTTGTGAAATAATATGGTCACTTAGTAAGCTCTTCATTTACAAGCAGTATACTGTTCCACAAGTCAGACACGACCAGTACAGAGACAGTCTTACAGAGATGGAAGTATGGGATAATATAAGGTGTTTTTTTTTAATAAAGTAAAATAATCATTTTGTAAGCAATATCAAACCTAAAGGAGAACTAAGCATAACAAAGAAAATGAGTAGGCTAGAAATGCTACATATTTTGGGCTTCATTACTAGCAAGAGGTTGTCACTCAAGATACTTCTAATACAACTGATTTTGTTTTTCAAAGCAAGGAAATGTACTTTCATCTGAGGGTGCTGGATCTGCCAGCCAGAAGTCCCTAGAGAGAGGACATGGGGTGTCCATAAGTGCAGTGCTCTTCTCTAATAAAAATATGCTCAGTGCCGAACCTTCCTCGTTTGAACTGCTTGGTTATCCTTTCCATATGGAGTAATTGGTCCCATTGAGCCATATGGTTCTATACCCGAGGGACCAGGGACTAACACAGAAAATACTGGTAATGATCTAAGATTTATAAATATATATATATATATATATATATATATATATATATATATATATATATAGTGAATGGACACAAGCTGCATGCAGTTGATCGCAGTACCAACAGTGTGAGCCTTAACTCTAAACTATGCAAAATAGACTGTGTCACAAAAACACACACAATTTCTGCAAAATAAGTATTATTTCTAACACATTACAGTTGGATATGATCTGAGTGTTTATCATTGTCTTTATATTACTGTGGTGCAGATCCTTACAGCTGAATGGGGACAGATAGTCAGTGTGGTGCAGGGATGTGGTCACTGTGGGAAAGGATCTTGTAGGAACTTTAGTTGCTTTTGCCCATTTATATGTATCCTAATTATTTCTTCCTTTGGATTTGCTTTCTTGGTCTAGTAAATCCTGAAATAAAAAGGAAAATTATACCCCAAAATGAAACCAAAATAGTTTATATTTACAATACATTTGGCATATTAAAGGATCCCACCAAACTGGAATATATATCTCCAAAATATAGCATATTTTACCTTCAGCCACCATTTTGTGCTGTTAAGTGTCCTCCGTCTGAGATCACCTGACCAGAAATAATGCAGCTCTAACTGTATCCTGAAGATGTATGGAAGAAAAAGAAAGAATTTTGTGTATTAATTAGCTGATGTGACCTAACATTTATGCTTTGTTTGGGTGCAATAAATTTATGGTCCCAGGAGGCCTTAGTACTAAAAATGGCAATTTTCTATTTAGGATTGGCCAAAGGCACATAATACTTACAAAGAGTATATTTTTATTAAAATGGTTTATTTAGATGAAGCAGGGTTTTACATATAAACTGTTTCATGCGTTATAATCTACATTTTTAAGGATATAGATTTCCTTTAATACAGTTTGCAGTCCATCTCTAAACCAAGGCCTTTCTTCATGTTTTCCATGGTGCCAATTATACATATAGAAAAAAAATTGCAGCTAAGATATCAATTTTTTTGCTTATTTAATTGGGCTCTACAAATGTTCACATAGAATCTGAATGCCAGAGACCTATAGTTTACAAGACTCACAACTCCTAAACAACTTTGCAACTTGTATTTTTTAACCACTTATCTGTGGGCTGAATAACCATTGCACTGATAACCCTCCTGCATAATGAACTCCTGCTAAAAAACACAACAAAGGGGGAAGGGAGGGGGTTGTATACTAGTGATTTAATTATCTACCGCTCAAGGAACCAAACATTGAGAAGCTTCAGTTTCCCTGTTTGCCCTTTTTATCTTATAAAATAACAAAAACCATAGAATTTAATGGTTAAAACAACAGACTAAGGGGGTTACTTGGGGCCTAACATTTGGCACCCCCAAGTGGAAGAAGACTTTCCTTCTCCTTTAATGCCTGCCACAGGCAAGATGGGGCACTGTTGCGGCCTGTATCCACTGCTGCTCCCAAACTTGTGCATCTGAATGATTGCAACAACAGAAAAAGGAGGGGATAGGATGGTTCTTTAGGTAGGTATGTTGTGCCAGCTACACATCCTGC
Source organism: Xenopus laevis (assembly GCF_017654675.1). Classification (NCBI taxonomy): domain Eukaryota; kingdom Metazoa; phylum Chordata; class Amphibia; order Anura; family Pipidae; genus Xenopus; species Xenopus laevis. The sequence continues at coordinate 102,469,782 of NC_054377.1, read as the reverse complement.
ATCTTTCATGTAAGTAGCACAATAAGATTTACAATAGAGGCCAAACTTTTATGAAGATATAGGATTAATGGCATAATCATAACATATGACCTTTTTGGTTTACTGCCATACTAAAAGACAGCTATTAATAGGTCATGTAAATGTTACAGGCACTAGAAAACCATCCCCAGCAAGTCTGGAGGCCAACTGGAGATGGTGGGAACTATCATTCCTAAACAGCTGCTGAGCAGGAAGTTATGCATCTCAGCCCAAAGAAACAGCACTATGATCTTAGATTATTTCCATCCAGTTAAAAGGAAAAAAAACATCTAAAATGGATGAGCAGGGCCAGCTGTGGAGCAATACTTGTTTTATAGAATATAATAGCTTAAGTGCTCCTGAGAGCAAGGTATTGCTGCAGTGGAGAGCAAGAAGTAGCAATAGAGGAAACTTATGAGCCTATAAATACATCAATAAAGATTTAAATTGTAATGAAGGAGGTGGTTTTTCCTTTTTTTATCCTTGTATGGTTTAATATGTGTGTGAGAAAGAGAAGTGTAATCTGCCTTGCTATAGATGTTTGAAAGTAGGCATAGGTTTCCAGTAGCTGCCAAACTACAATTCCCAGTATCTCTAGCTTGTAGGTATGGGGCGCACTAGCTCAGCGACACTATATATATATATATATTTGAAAGAATCCAACAAGAACTACTGAAAATTCTTATTTCATACTTCAAAAATGCATGATAGGGATTTATAGAGAATACATTGTTTTCACTCCAAAAATAAATGAATGTGGATTATTTAAGATGTGGTTTGATGCTGCAGAACTCTGAACATAGCATTTTGTTCATAAATAGGATTTATATTCAATCAAGTTTGCAGTACTACAGAGGAGTGTGTGCAGGGAACACTACTTTGCGTATTTACATGACACCATACAACACTTTTTGGGTGGAAGACATAAATGCCTACTAAGCTACTGTTCTATACAGTAATAGCTAAAGAAAACAACATGGTAGCTCTAACTCCTATTGTATGTATAAATATCCAAAGGAAGAATGACATGTGACCACTAACTTTGCTGTTTCTTATGTCTACATAAACCTAAATAACCACTGCTGATTCTCAGCTTTAACGTCTTCTAGTGGCACCTCTTTGGTATTGCGATCTTCAAAGTCCATTCAAAGTGCACGTGAAGGGCTTTTTCCTACTTTGCAGGAATATTGGTGAGGGGGATATGGAAGCCCCCTGATAAACAGGCCCTGTTCTACTGATTGTGGAAATGAACAAAAGGGCTTGTGATTTCGCGTGTGTTTTGGAAGGCAGCTGATAAAAGAGAACGGCAAAGCAATTAAATAAATGAAGGTATATATTCATCAATTTTTGTTATCCTTCCTAGGCTACAGCCTGTGCAGTGCCTACCGAACATGTCCCTTTGATAACTAGTTTTTGTTTTATAATAGAAATCCGTATGCACTTTCAGTCCGGAACATTTTCATGAAGCTTGATAAATCTAGGCCCAAATGTTTAATGTATAAATGTAGCAATTTCCCCAAGAGATGCTGCCGTAACTACCATTTGCATGAACGGAAGATAAGCCCCAACATCATTTGATATAGTGTAGTCCTAGCAACTCTTTCTGTCTTACGGATTATTCATTGTGCCAGTGCAATTTGGTATTAAAGGAATGAAACAATATCTTCCCCCCAAAGCAAATGTATAATCAATCGCAATATTCTACTTGAAGGCTACCTTTTTTTTTTAATTTTGCATTTTCCTCTAAAATGGAAAAAAAAAAACAACAAAAACCTCCATATATCCCCTTTAAAGGCTTATGGCATTTTCAATGGAGAACATAAAAAATAAATTATGGGAATCTCTAGAAAGAAATACATGTATTATATTAGGAAACCATTTTATTTCATTTTACTTTTTTTTCCACTTGTAAAGAGCTCGGTGTCTTGGAACCATTTGTCCACTTGCAAAATTAAATTACTATCTTCTTGGTAATGCCATTAGAGTTTAAAAAGGAATTTTTGAGCTGGCTACTTATTTTGCTTTATGCTATATCAGTGCATTAATCGTTCCTGGCTCAAGCCCAACAGCCTTTTACATGTTTTATGAAAATAAAACGCCATTATCCAGTCCAATTCAGATCATGCTCCAAATGTTTTCTTTTAGACTAAGAATTCAATATAACAAAGTTCCTGATAGCTCTGGTAAGATCTATTTATTGTGGGTTTCGGTCTTTACAGCAGACAGATAATGCAAAAGCATTTTGATTATCCTTTCTTAGCCCTATCATTCACAAACCATCTTTGCTAATTATATTATTAAGACATTTCCATAACTGGTGGGAAGGGGGTTTAACTGATTTCTATTATTCTTGGCACTTGTGTGAAAGGATATTACATTCACGTGCATTAGAGATTGCTTATGAAAGATCAAGACAATAATAGCTGATCAGACGATAAAGGATCTCTTTTCTCCTCCCAGACAGGCTGTCTCTAACAGAAGAATACAGTTCATCAAATGTGTCTGCAGGTTGTCAAACACTGTGAGATTCGGGGACACTCTCTTATGCAACCATGGCCAACAACAAGCAGGTTTTCTGTAAAGGTTTTTTTTAAACCATAATACCCTCTCAGGAAATAATCACTCACTATGCTCTTCTGATGCTCTCTGTTTGGGAAGAAAAGAGGCATTTCATAGAAAAATATATATATCCCTTTTGCAGGTCTACACAGATTCCATTATCCCACAATAATAAATCATGTGCATGTTCCCAGAAGGTTTCCACTTAGGCTACATTATTAGGGAAAGAATGGCAGGTAGAAGGAACTTTACGTACACTAACCTTGCATTTGTTTTGCCATGGGTTTAGCATGAGTGAAAGGTGCAGAAGAGACAGGGCATTCCAGTTCTTGCATGGGAATGCCTCTCACTAAATAATGAAGCATTGCTCTTAAGTGTATTCTTGAAATAGTAGTGGCAGGGACTGCGAGGAAGAGCTGGAATTAGGTCACTTACAAACTGCTCTGGAACTGCCTCTCTGTTTTATTAAAAAAACGAATGTCTCTTTTTTTATAAAGGGTTTCATAAATGTGCAGAGCACACGTTTCCAATCTACATGTTGTGCTCTGCTAACCATTCATCACCTTATGATTAATGAGCCTTTAGGGGTTCTAATCAAACTGATATAATGTTACTAAAAAGCAATAGAAAGTGGATTAGTTTGGCTAATGTTTTTCCAGTCTTTATGTTTCTACTACAATGTAGATTAAGCAGGTAAGGCGTTCCCTCTTTAATCGTAAGTAATCACAACATTTTTTGTGTTCTTGTATGTGCCACCTGCTCCTTGGGGCAGCTCCAAGCTCTAGATGTTCTGCATAGGTTAAGGTTTTCTGCTCATGGCTGCGTATTTGCAATCTTGCAACTTGTCTTCAGACACAAGAGCAACCTGTGTCACAATAAGGGACCATTCTTTGAATGCCACTCATAAATGAGTCCACATAACTCTCAAGAGGATTTCCAGTCAATTACAATGCAGGATTGGCAGTGAAAAAAAATAGTGACTAGAGTGCACTTTGGTGATAAATTATTTTGTCTATCTATACAAATACATCCTGCTTTATTCACCTTCCACTGATATCTGGATCCCTAGAGTAGTTGGGCCATAGAACTTACATTATGAAATAGAACCATAAAGTCTACATTGTCATGAGAAAATTCCTTACAATAATTTATAGATCATGGGGCTAATCTCCAAATGTGCATCCTGTAGGGAAACTGCATCAATTTGGGAATGCAAATCCATTGAAAATACTTCATTTAGAAAGCATGGAACAGGGTGCCAAGTGCAAAAAAACTGACACAAACTGCACTTAACACCCTGCCCCTCACTTAACACACTTATCAACCATTACTGTATTCAAGAGGGGTGTGCTGGGGGCAGAATATAGGCATCTCATATTCAGACCCTTATTGCCCCCAACTTGTTAATAATGCAGATATGAAAGTTAGGGAGCACCAGCATGCACAGAGGCTTTTTACTACCTGGCCCTATGGACCACAGTGTTGAGCCTTGTACTGTATTTAGTAGAAGGTGCAGGCTGTTCTAAAATCCTCTTATGCAAATGTTCTGTAACTGAGACCTAAGAAGGGCCACAATGGTGAGTATCAGAAGAATCAGCCCAAATTGCACGCAAAAATCTTACCTGGGCCAATTCATAACTCAGTTTAGCTATCAGGCATTATACGTTTTAGTCCTTCCTTTCCATTTAATGAAAGTTATTCACATTTGTTGTGAAACGTTAGACATAACTCTTTTGTGCATAGGACTTTTAGTGGTCCTTAGTGCTCCCAAATTTTTTGTCTTCATAAATAGGTCCTTGTGTATATTACATGAAAGTGTTGACTGCTGTTAGTGTTGATTTGTGATCCCACTAGTCCAGCTACCTGAACAGGATTTGCCAGTCTTTTAATTCTCCTATGTCAGAGCCCCCACCATGATTAATCATTTAGAGCCTTCGGTATAGAATATTACACTGGTAGACATTTACTAAGAGGTTGCATTGTGCAAGGGGCTGTTTTGACATTGTTGATATTGTAATTTGATATAGAAACCATAGATGCTTTTTAGATACATGTAAAACATGTGGCTTATCTATCTGGACTGCTGGCTTTTCAACACTGAGACACTGCAGTTCCCTTATAAGCAGAAACAACTTACTCCAGCTCTGCACTGCTCATTGCTCTGTCAATTCCACTTTGGGATTGCTCACAATAAAATAAGGTATAACCCAATATTGGTGTAAAAGTGCCTTTCCAGCTAGTACAGGTGGAACATGGGTCACACTGGACTCTCTTACCCAGATGAGCCCTTGCTAAGTGGAGGAGAAAAGAGAGGGTGTTGTGAAACCGGACTTCTCTGCTTCTGTGTAGAAATATAAATAGAATGCTAGAGATTTTTGCATACAAAACAAAAGGAGTTTTTATTGAAACCACACCACAGGGTTAATACTCATAGATCAATAAGGTAGTATTATATGCAACCAGATACATATATAGGTAAAGCAAGGTTATGTGACACCACTAGATAAATGCTCAGAAATCACTGATCTAGTGTTATTGTTGTGCATTCAGATGCAGTCATAGGTAAAGCAAGGTTATGTGGCACCACTGTGGAAATGCATGTCAGGTAACCATTCTAGGGAGTCCAGGAACAACTGTAAAAATACCCCTTTAAAGGAGAAGCAACCCCAAAAGTTAAAAAAACCCTACCTTACATAGACCCCCCTCCCTCCCACCCAATGTTACCCTGGGCTAATGCCCCTAAGTCTTTACTTACCCCTCCATCTAGATTCTGTCCAGCAGAGTTCACTGACACCTTCTTCTTCTCTTCAGTAATTTTCTGTTCCGCAAAACTCACAACAAATTGCCGAATTGCCGGTCTCATTCCAAAGATTACCGAAGTGGCTGAAGATGCCTGAACTCCGATGCCTGAAGCTCCACCGAGGGGTAAGTAAAAAGTTTGGGCCATTTGACCGGAGTAACACTTAGGTTGAGGGGAGGAGGGAAGGGTCTATGTAGGTTAGGGTTTTTTTAACTTCTGGGTTTGCTTTTAACGCTGGCGTTTTTTCATTTTAGCTGGCGCAGAGGGAGGGAAGGCATTTGGGGAGATCGGTCACCGCAAAAACGACACGATTTGTCGCCAGGTGACCAAATCTCCCCAAAACGCGCAGTGTGGCCTGACCCTTAAGGCTACCAGCTAATGGTCTGGATCCTACCAGTGGAAACTGTTCTGGGAGCAATATTTAGCCCAGTAATGCCTAAGGAGAGCTACCTCCAGTTACAATCCTTTGGTGGAGCACAAAGTTGCTCTTTCTAGCTTGCCTTCGTTTCTGACAAAACTAGTCTAAAGTTTAGCCGGACAAAACTTCATTTACAGGGTCCCTGTTCACTGACCTGCTCCCCAGGCATATCCACTTGGGTCAGAAGAGGGAGGTCAAAGAGCAAGAACCCCTTTCCAATCACTATATTAAAGAGTCACAGGAAGTGACCACTAACTCTATGGACCAATAACAAAGATATGTAAATAAGATTACTTAGATACAGAGGCTTCTGACTAGCATCTAGGGGAATAGCACTTGTAGGCGATGTCCATCCATAAGGACTGTTAATCCAATGGGTCCCTACATACACCCCAGAAAAATTATTTTGCCCCAACAATGGTGTAGAAGAACAAAACACAAGGCCAAGACAATATCAATATAGTGTATGAAATAATGCAAAAATAAATAAACACTTGCAACTTATTTACAACCATTCGTGGGTGTCTAGCTATCCAAGATCACCCAAGCACATTAACTAGAGAATATCTGGGGGTCTCTTTCTCGGTATTACCCAGGCATGTGCCTGGATGCAAAGAAAGAGAGTTAGAACTGCGCACTGTGCATTGTGCTAGGATTAACTACTTTACAAGAACCAGGAAGTTGGAAAAATTAAGCAGTTTCAGTTTATACATTTGACAAAGATTGCATACTACCCATTTTATATGGAAATTATATTTCATTCTTGCAAACAGGTAATTAATGAATATAGTTAATGTTGTCTTCAGTATGGAAATGGTTAAGTAGACATCAATAAAAATAATGGCCCAATCATGTTTGCAGCATTATGGATAAGAGTCAGCAGGACCCTAATGGAAGGTTAGCATCTACTCTGTCACATCGTATTAGAAGTTCAGCTTGAGAATTACATTTTCATGACAAAGAAACAAACCTCCAACATATTTTCTCATTACTGCACTATGGAAGAGAAATATTCATTCATTCGTTGACTAAATAGAAAAACATCAAGCCAGAAGCTTATAGAGAATCTATTTTCTTCCAACTGCAACGCATTGGTAAAATATGTCTAAGCACAAGATATTGTGTGTGTGTTCTACAGTTACATGGCACATTAAAAGTAACAAGTCACATGCACGTGTTGTTTGGGCAAGTCAGTATGATTTGTTGCTTGCCCCACTTTGTATGCCAGTTTCTAACGTACATGCAAAGACAACATGTTTATCTAAGATTCCTTTGCACATTAAAATATTTGGAACCTGAGCAACTCCAATGTTACTAGAATGGCTAATTTTCTTTAATTTTTTGTTACAGTGATTAGGAATTAAGGTATGGAATACGTTTACAGGTACATGCCATTACAATTAAAAGAGATGGTTGCTGGTTAAGGTATGCTGTCATAATCATTTTTCTTTTTTATAGTTCTATATTGCTGACCTATACACTTCCTTTAAAGGGGACCCGTCACCCAAAAAAATTATTTCAAATACTATTTTATCACATTAGTCAAGCAAAATGAACTTTAATTACACTATATAAATTATTTGAATCTTGTTTCCTTCAGTCTGGGACTCATAATTATAGCAAGCAGGCAGGAGCCATTTTGTGGTCACTGTTATTAAGATAAGCCTTGCATCATCTCAGAGTCTTGTTTGTGCACCAGAATGTGGGACCTGATTTCCATCCCCATGCCCTGGCTACACAATTAAATGGTAAAGAGAACTGGGAGAATGTGGGGAGAGCAGTGACATCTAGGAAGTGCTGAATGGAAAGTGAAAGCAATTGCTTGCCCCACCTCTATGCCTAGGCATAGAGGAGGGGCAGACAATATTTGATTGACAGCTGAGATTTTTAAATGAGTTTTCAACAGCTATGAATGCTTTAATAAAAAAAGAAATTGGATTTCATATTTAATTTGAAAAGGACTTGTATTATACAGATTTTTAAGTCTGGTTGACGGGTCCACTTTAAAGGAGAAGGAAAGGTTAAAACTAAGAAAGCCTTATCAGAAAGGTCCACCTAAATATACCAGTAAACCCTCAAAGTAGTGCTGCTCTGAGTCTTCTGTCAAAAGAAACACTGCATTTCTTTCCTTCTATTGTGTACACACGGGCTTCTGTATCAGACTTCCTGCCTTCAGCATAAACCTCCTTGCCCTGGGCGTGAGCATGCTCAGTTTGCTGCTCCCCCACCCCCCCTTCTCTGCTGTAATCTCAGCCCAGATGTAAGCAGGGAGAGACTCAGGCAGGAAGTGATGTCACACCAAGCTAATATGACAGCTGCTTTCCTAAACAAACAGAAAGCCTCTAGAGCTTTTTACTCAGGTATGGTAAACTATTCTACAGAATAAATATAGCATTCTAGCTTGCAATATTGCAGCTAATCTATTGGCAATAAAATGCCTTTGTAGCTTTCCTTCTCCTTTAATAGTATGCATTTTTAGGCTGTAGAATACAATTGGGGCAGTTGTTGAATATATTTCTATCTGGCATGTTGTGATATTTGCTTGCTTATCTTTCCCTGTGCTACTCAGAATGAAGGCAGATATTCCTAACCCCCTTTTTTTATGTTTGGCTAAACCTGTGATATTTGATGCCCCTTTTAATAATATTAGTCACAATAGCCTACAGATATTGGAGAAAAAAGGATGATCTGTTATACTTAACTTCCAAGGGGCCCATACAGTACTGTGTACACAAGAAGCACAATATAAAAATAAATGGGCTTATAAATTGAACATACAGAATTACAAACAAAGCAACCAATAACTGAAACAAGAGGTGAAGAGGGCCCTGCCCAAAAGAGCTTACAGTCTGCAATCTACATGCACAAAATTACTTTTGGGCACTAAGGTCAAAATAGGCCAAATAGTCGGAACATATTGCCGTGCATGTACCTTCACCAATAGAAGCACTGCCTTGGTTTACTAAAGGGATTTGAGATTCACTCAGGATCAGAGCAACTGATACATGGATAAAGGGTCTATTATCCTTTATCTGAAAGGTTTATTTACATTTACTGCACTGCTACTGCTGTCTACTTTAGTGAGATAATGGAGGAGATAAGACAGCTGAAGTAGAGCAAGCCCAATAACTGAACAGAAAATAACAAACCACTGGTTAGGCTTAAGGTGGCCATACACGGGCAGATAAAGCTGCCGATATCGGTCGTTTGGACCGATTTGACAGCTTATCTGCCCGTGTACGGGAGCTTCCGACGGGTCTTCCTGATCGATATCTGGCCACGATATCGATCGGGAAGGTTGGATTTTTATCCGACCGACCCGTCGGAGCCGCTTGGCGCATCGTAATTCGATCGTTCGGCCATACGGCCGAACGCTCGAATTACCCCAGATATAGCCACGCAGTTTAGTGGCATATCGGGGAAAGATCCGCTCGTTTGGCGATGTCTCCAAATGAGCGGATCTTTAAGTCTATGGCCACCTTTAGTCCACACCAGGCGATTCGGGGAGATTTAGCGCCTGGCCAGTAATCACCTCTTCTTTGAGGCGACTAATCTCCCCGAACCACTTCCTCTTCTCCTGCGCCGGCTGTAATGAGAGTTGCCTGCGTTATGACACACGCGACGCTTTGTTTTCCGAAGTTGCTCAAAGTGAGGCAACTTCGAGCAACTTCTGAAAACGAAGCACCGCGTGTGTCATAACGCAGGCAACTCTCATTACAGCCGGTGCAGGAGAAGAGGAAACGACCTGGTGTGGACTAAGCATTAAACTTGGGACATAATTTTATTTAGTTATTAAAATGTGTGTGTGGGGGCAGTTTTGGAATTACAGCGTTCTTTTAAAAAGATATCAGACCTGACAATGCCCAAGGTTATATCTAATAATCTACAACAAAGACACAAAAAATCCTGGCAGTATGAATTTCAAATCTACGAAACAAAACACCACAGCCTCAAGGCTTAGCTACCCAGGTTCAGTTCCCACTAGTCTGCTTGACACACAAATAAAGTGGTAAATGTAGTATATCTCATCTGAAGGTGGAAGTTGAAAAGAGGTAGCAGCACCATAGATCAGAGACAAACCAGTATAGTAAGATCTACAAGCACTGGTAGCCAGGTAATGCTCATGGTAATATTCTTTTCTTAAATAAGCTAGTATTCAAAAAAGTTTTGTCTGTTTTTTTTTTTTGGCATGTGTGTGTTTTTTTCAAAAGTTAGCAAATAGGCCACCCCATGTGGGTAATTTATTAGCAAATAAAATGTATTTTATAAATCATACATTATTAGTTCAAAATTGTACATTCTTTTAAATCTAACCCCCATATGTAATAAAAGCCACCAGAGACACAGGCTGCGATTGGGGGAGATTAGTTGCCCAGCGCAAGTGTTTTTATACAGGTCATGGAACTGCGAGGTAACTTCTAATATCCTCATATTTTGCAACAGGGGTACTTTATTTATTATACTACACAAGTTTCAGAGTCATGTGACAGAAATGACATCACTACTCACAGTTTATAACTGATGACATCAGTACATACCGTTTATAAGGATATAATTTACAAGATATGCATGGCTTTTGTGTAATATATATATATATATATATATATTTATATATATATATATATATATATATATATATATATATATACAAACACGAAGTCACACAAAATTAGATATAATCCACGTGGCTAAAAAATATAAAAAATATATAAAAAAAAAATATATAAAAAATACAAAAAAATTCAAAAAGTATTCAAAAAATATAAATAATGTAATCTTAGGTCGATATATAAAATATATAGTATCTTAAGTGTTCAAAAAAGTCAGTATCATGCCACACTTCGATTGTTATCACACCATACTTCAATTGTTAATCGTCTCCCAACTCAGGCTGGCCCAATTTCCACTGAATGTTCAAAAGTATCAGGCCAATTCTATCGATTTCTTTGTATTTTTTATATATTTTTTTATTATATCTAATTTTGTGTGACTTCGTGGGGTCTATACTTAAACACTTATTGATTATGGTCACTTGGGGAGATTTCTTACTAAGCACTTATGCAAGTGGGATATAGTGGTTTGGGAAACCGGGTGGTTAACACACCACAAATAATATTGAATTATGGGTAACCGAGGGTGTATTGATTTATTTATTTATTTATGGGTTAGTATACATGGTTTGGATTTCTTTAATATTCACATATATTATAGGTTTACAGGCTCAAGGGACACACACACTTAGTGATTACTTAGAATGAGTGTGTCAGCGTAGTGGAGATGTCACGGATCCATAACGGGGGTATGAACTAACACACTATGGCGAGCCACACAGGGGGGCGATATTACATTTGAACGCCCCTCCCTCAGCGGCTGAGCTTGGATTTAACATTCCGAGGATAGGAATAGTAGCAGGGGCCCACTTAGTTGAATTCGGGGAACATACGATATTCTACAGGTTGCCACTTACCGTTAATTGAGAGGTAGTTTTTACACTTGACACATATTTGATATATAGATCATTATAACAGATGGACAGAACTTCAGAGCAGGCCTGTCACCTTAACTCAACTTTTGACGCATCTTGTGTAACATTTTTGCAACATTGTTTTATTCTGAGATAAGGAAATGAATACTAGCAACTGTTACTTTAGTTTGTGCTTTTAGCAATACTTTGGTTTTATTGTGTAAAAAGTTGAAATTATGTATAAATGCTTTTTGTGTATGTACTAGGTATTTTTAACACATTTATATGCAGGCATCTGTATGGCTGCTACGTTTCAATGATGCAATAACACGTCAGTTCCAATTTGTCTATGTTCCCGCCAACTCTTGTATTTAAGGCATTCATGTAATCTACTAGACACTTTGAGAAAGGCCTCGGAGGAGGCCGAAACGTTAGTCTGGCATTAACAATAAAACTTTTTTACATTTTTAAGACCTGAGAGTGCGGACCCTTTTTGCTGTTTGTACATTGAAATTTTGGACACTGCACCCAGGCAATTTAAACCATTTATCGAGAGTGCTGGCTTTTCCGTTGACTATATATATATATAGTCCGGCGTGCCCCCGAAACGTTGTATTGTTGGATTGACATTAAACACGGGGGCAATCCCTTGAGCATGCTACGTGTGCTGGAGTTATTTTTGTTCATTAATGTTGGAGGGGCCGTCCTCCTATACCCCAGGCACCGTACTTAATTATTGGGAGAGGCCAGGTGTGCGTGTGCAACTCCTTTTCCTAATCGTCTATGGGAGACAGCCATTCCGTAATTCGGAGCTTTCTGGATATCGGGTTTCCGGATAAGGGATCCTATACCTGTATGTACTACATACAGTGACACAGTGCTGGTGCCTCATTAGCATTTTGTTTAAAGTGTGAACAGGTGAACAATGTGGGCAGTTTCAGTCTGGGTCTCAGGTGTGAACAGTACAGGATTTTGGGATATAAACAATAGAGGTGTCACAAGTGTGAACAATACAGGGGATAGCAGTCTAAACAATGTTTAAACAATGCAGGGGCCAGTTAATCTTTGTAGTGATACCTATAAAATACACATGCTAAGCAGTCACAGCAGGCAGACTTTAATGGGGTATCAACACAATGGGGTTGCCAGTTGGACAGCCCTGCTCTATATCAACAGCAGAGTATCATACATAAGGGTATTCAATGGTGCAGACTTTCTCAATCCCCTGAAATTCTGCACGCATGCTAGATACTTTATTATTATCCTGTTGACATTTTAACTATTTTTTCCCATTATATATATTCCTACTTGAATTTTTAGTATTAAATTAGTTCTTCTAATGTGGATCCAATCCTTGTTGTGCTGTGACTGCTGTACATGGTGATTTGCAATCACTTACACCTGTTTACCTCTTTCTAAATTTTGCATTAATAACATTTAACTTTGGAACAAATAAATATTTACATTTTATACTGCCCCCTGTCCTGAGTGAACATTTTATAGTGGAATCTCACATACCTCAAAATGTTTGAGTCTCAAAACTCAGACTAGGCCATGTCCCCTTACATCAAAAATGTTTGTGTTAAGCCCCGCCCCCCTTTTAGGTCCGAAATTCGTGTCCATTGGGAGGTATGTGAACTTCTGCTGGATGCCTGCATTTATGCCACTATTAATGTTCCGATAAACATACCCATCAGCCCACTGCCTAGCCAAATTTGGGAACCAGAAAACTGCCTGCTCGTGCTTGCATCAAACTGAAGCTGTGATGTCCCAGCAGCAACCAATCAGCTGCCGTGAAAAGTGTGCTGTCATAGCTGCTTCCTACTAAGGGGCAGGTCGAAGTGAGCTGTAGCTACATGAACATGCACAATGGAAAGAGGGCGCTGGTCAGTGAGAGTTTTTAAAGTGTTGCAGGCAGGTTTGGGAAGGCTTAGCCTCCCCAAGCCTTATGGGCTTTGTCAGGAAATTGTCCAACTGGCCTTTTGGAGTCAACAATAAATGTAAGCGGTTACACAGGTTTCAATTGGAGCAAAAATTTGAGCTTGATGATCGTTTTCCCTTTTCAATCGCAAGTGCTATGTTATTACGTAAGCGAAGCAAAGTTCCAGCAATCTGAAATTTCAGCTATGTGCTATGTTTAATTATGTATTTTCAGCTTGAGTTTAAGGCTGTTATGGAAAGTTAGGCCCAAAGCCAAACAAATAGCTTATTAACAATATACTGCTTATTTGTTTGCCTATCCATACATTCAGAAAAAGGAAAAATGATGGTTACATGCAGGCATATATATCAGGAAAACAAAAACAGTGGATGACTCTGCTAAATCGGGTAATAGAATAAAAAAATTAGCAGCTGCTACTATAACTAAAGTTACCCAAGTGACATGAGCCTTAGTGACTCACTGTAAGTAATGGAAACAACTGACGAAATTATTTATAAGTAGGGTTAATCTTTCATCTTAAAGAACCATCAAAGGATAAAGCCATAGATGGCATATGAATCAAGCATCCTTACACTACATACTTGAATGTATAGATATGAGTGGAAGCTGCCATATTGCTTTGTAAAGGTAACTATTGAAGTAACAAATACAACTGCAGTAAAAATATTTTTTTTTACCATAGCTAATGTTGTTCACGAAAAAATAGAAATGCTTTACAATAGTCTGTAGGCATTACTTAAACATCCCACAGGTGTTTGTGCTGGAGCCCTAAAGAGAATAAAATGTCACCTCTTGGTAGAGTCCTGCATGGGCCCAGTTGGGCAAAACTGTGTCCAACCCAGACCTGCTGACCTGCACCCACTACCCCACTATACCCCCTACCCACACCTGCAAGGGTTTACTTTACCACCCAACCCTTGTATCCCGAAGTGATGTCACAGTGAACCAGATGAGACAGCATTCCGAAAGGTGGATCAGTGAGGTAAAGGAAACAAATTTGCTAGATTGGTGATGGTGGGTGGGAAGCAGGGTTAGACCCATAGCTGAAACTGATACCCATGCACGGTACTTGTGGATCACCTGCCTGCTTGATGAATCGGGAAACCTGAAACCTGACCATTTACCAGGTATTTCACATGTACTGAAACCACTGCAGGTCACTACCTCTTGAAACTGATCAATGGAGCACAACACTTTGCAAGGCAACTCCCTACTTGTACCTCTATGTGCAAGGCTATCCTGCATCTTGCATTGGCTGATGTGCAAACTATGGGGGGTCAGGGTAACAGTCACTTACCTCCCCCAGGCCACACCTTTTGAATACACTTCCGCTGTGCTGTATTCATAGGAAAGAAAGACACAGGTCATTTTGCGTAAGGGTACAACATGCAGAAGAAGGGTGCTTAAACATAAAGTTTGCTCCCACATATTGCACTATACACCCTGTGCTTAGTAAAAGGAGGTGCTACATCGTCGTTTGGTACATTAATGTCTTCTTTAGGAAATTTAAATATAAGTATGGGACCTTTTATCCAGAATGCCTGGGACCTTGGTTTTCCGGCTAAAGGATCTGTCTATAATTTGGATCTCCATACCTTAAGTCTACTAAAAAATCATTTAAAAGTTAATTAAGCCCAATAGACTGGTTTTGCCTCCAATATAGATGAATTATATCTTAGCTGAATTCAAGTACAATGTCCTGTTGAAATATTACAGAGAAACAGAAGATCATTTTTCAAAATTTGCATTATTTGATTAAAATGGCAGTCTAAGGGAGATGACATTACTGCAATTTGGAGCTTTTCAGATAATGGATCACATACCCGTAGAAGATTAATATAACATAGTATAGTTTTGTTTTAAGATGGGATTTTAGGCCCTCAACAGAAAAACAAGAATTTTGCCAAGTAGTAGATATTTCAAAGTAAATTTCTTCCCCTCATTCTATAAATTACAATTTTCTCAAGCTTGCCACGTAGTTTTTAGCCACACAAATCATTGCGAATGACTGAGGCTCAAACGAAACCACGACGCTCGTGTGTGGGTATGTGAGGATGGGTGTTAGATGCCACTGGAATTCAGCATAAACATGTAGGACATGGTCACATTTTGCAAATGGACACAAAAGAATCAAAACACCATCACACTTGTGTAAAGGACCCCTTCTGTTCATACCATACAAACAGCGAGCTGTTGAGTGGCTAGTAAATGAGCACTGGGAAATGAAGACGCACTGGTCCCTTTTCTCTTGGCGATTTAATAGCTTCCTTCATTCTTCGCCTCTCTCATGTTACTGAAAGAAGGTAATTTTTTTTTCCTGCCCATTTACTAATGCTCATTAAAGATTGGAAGGAACAAACAATGCTACCCCTCTGAGGCTACCATTCAAAGCCACTCTACATCTCACTGTTCGAATACTTGAGACAAATTAATTATTCCTTAGTGAAAAGTATACAATTCCAACTCTTTATTTTCATGGGTGAGGGGGTGATTGCATATTGCTGAAAAGCCATCAGCGCAGTGGGAAAATCAGACAAATATATATTTGCCGAAGAATACAGGGAATTACTATAAATGATATTTTATGCCAGGTTTGTATTGCACTCTTTTGAGAATTGCCGTCAAACCAACGAAAAAATGAAGGGCATTTATATTCAGCATTTCAATTGTATTTGGAACATGACATTAAGGTTATCAAAAAAAGTTGTTGCTGAACTAAAACACCCTAAAATCCGATTGCGATAAATCCTTCGCCTTCGAAGTCGAAGGATTTTACTTCGACGGTCGAATATCGAGGGTTAATTAACCCTCGATATTTGACCAATAGTAATTGTGCCCCCTAATGAATCCTTACTGGAAGCAAACCTATTGGGTTTATTTAATGTTTACATGACTTTCTAGAAGACTTAAGGTATGAAGATCCAAATTACAGAAAGATCCATTATCTGGAAAACCCAGGTTCCATGCATTCTGGATAACATTTCCCATACCTGTAGTAGCCTCAACAGGCCAGAAATTAATTTTTCTAGGGTATCGCCCGAGATCTTCTATGAAATCCAGACCCTTCTAAGCACTGATTGATTTGTACCCACCTGATGGCTGCCCTGAGCTCTATACCTGATAACCACCCCTTGGGGTCATCCTTTAATGCACCTGTGCATCAGACACCACTATGCTTGCAAGCTCTGAAGGATAGGGGTATGCTATCTCTGATAATGTCAATGTACATTACTGTGTATACTTTTAATACTACATATAATGTACAGTATAAATCGTAATGATATATTTGTATGGCTAAAGGCAATCATAAACTGACTTTTCTGCATGGAGTGTTAATCATATTGCTGTGCTCCGGCACACAAAGGGTTAAGGGAAAAAACTGAAATCCCTGTCTCCAGGAACTGAAGAGGAATTAATTTGTGCGGTTGGTAGAGAACAATAAACTGCAGAGTAGAAATTCTCTGGAGAGTCTAACTATGTACACACAGTGGAAATGTCTTTATACAATCAGCATCATCTCTGGATATCCTTTTCCCCCTGTCTTGTTTGTTTTTTTCTTAGCTGTCCTGGTATTTGAGAAGCTTAGAAGGTACCCTTCCTTGCCCAGACAGACTGCTGAGGGGGAGCACCACAATAAACCACCGGATGGTGCCTGTTTTGGCAGGGATGGGGTTATTCCCCCTATCACCCACTATAATGCCTAATCTGAAGGCCCAGTGCATTGAAGGGGTCCCGCTCTCCTTTCATCTTCCGTAATGAATCCAAGCGCAGTTATTTACTCATGCTAGATTGCTCTTGACATCACCTTTCTCTTGCACTTTAAAGAGTCTCGAGAGGAATCCACTGCAGACTCCAAATGGACAGAGGATACATTTGGAAACCATTTTATCCCTCAATTACCAAGTGAGACGTATGGAAAAGATTTGCACTCCCTAAGAGTTTGCAAAGCAATTAGGCCATGGAAGCCTGAGAACAAGTGACACGATTTGAGCATGCATTGGTTAAAGGAGCAATTAGGCGGCCCGCACCGCATCCATGTGTACTTTATGTGCTGGCAAACACTGTAACTTTGTCAGAGGATTTATTATCTGCGTGCAAATTAGCTGTGCCGTTTCTTTAATAACATGCTGAATAGGGGAGCACAAAAAAGTAATGCATCATTTCTAGACTGCTTTTTTAAAAGAAGATGGTTTCGACAGATGTTCATTAACATGGAAGGGAAAGAACACGCAATTGGCATCTATTATTAAGGAATAATGACAATTAGCATGTAGTATTAAATAATAATGAAGTTGAAATGTAATGAGCAAAGTCATTTGCATGCAGAGAGTTTGCATTGTCCAGCTTTGAAGACGGAGCAATGCCTGTTTTTTTTATTTATTTAAGAGAATAAATTGTAAGCAGGCACGGCTGTAAGTAAGGCTGAGAAGAACTGATGTTTATAGCTGCATGGTTCATATAAGACTCCTGTTGGTGGGAAGGAGTTACTAAGCAGTTACATTTTTGCAGGTCTGTTCCACAAACTAACTTTAAAGGGGTGGTTCACCTTGTAGTTAACTTTTAGTATGTTATAGAATAACTAATTCTAAGCAACTTTTAAATTGATCTTCATTTTTTTATTGTTTTTGAATTATTTGCCTTCCTCTTCTGACTCTTTCCAGCTTTCATATAGGGGTCACTCACCCATAAATGCTCTGTAAGGCTACAAATATATTGCTATTGCTACTTTGTATTACTCGTCTTTCTATTCAGGCCCTCTCTTGTTCATATTCCAGTTTCTTATTAAAATCAATGCATGATTTCTAGGGTAATTTGGACCCTAGCAACCAGATTGCCAAAAGTGCAAACTGGAGAGCTGCTGAAAAAAGAGCAAAATAACACTGGGATAATACACCACACATTGCAAGGCTTTGGCATGTAAAAACCAGCATACATAATAAATAATAAATAAGGGACACCAGGGGCCCACCAAAAAACCTTAGACCAGGGGCCCACAGTACTATTTTTCTTCCTCTCTTCACTCAACCCCTATTCTCCTATTCTCTTTTCTTTACTTACTATAATCTATTATTCCATATATTTGGCCTCTCTTTTTAATTTGGCCTAGAATAAGGGAAAGGCCATAAAAAAGGCCAACTGTTTAGAAGCAGGGGGCCCACTGATATCTGGGCCCACTGGAAGTTTTCCTGGTATCCCGGTAGGCCAGTCCAACACTGGCTACAGAAGAAACAGAGCCTATGACTGGAGGGGGCCCAGGATGTATAGGGGCCCCATGAGCCCCTAATTAATGAGCAATTGCAAAATATATTGATAAAACAGGTCAAACTCTGATTATGTTGGGGGCCCTAAAATTAATTTGCTGTGGGGCCCAGTATCATCTAGTTATGCCATTGCTCTGCATCATACTAAAAGTTAATTTAAAGATGAACAAACCCTTTAAACAAGATAACTCGCTTGATTCCCTTTAGCAGCTACAAAATACATGCAATTGTCTCTAGTTGCATTCCATGGTAGACAGCTGGAATAGCCAGAAGATGGCACATCTGCACCTGAAAACAAGACTGCAGGGCTCATCCGTTTACATCTGTGATAATATGCACCAGTGCAGTTGCTGATAGAAACCAATTTGTAATTTAGTTTTGATTAGACTAGAACTAGTTTGAAAATGAAAGTATAGGCCTCATTAATTACTACTGTTAATGGCACTGGTGCAGTTTATCAACTATCTTTGTAAATAACCCCCAGTTTGTTAGAAAAAATTCATGTGTTTGATTATCACCCAATGACATTAGCATAAGGCTACTGGCAAATTATGTGTGTTTTGCCACCAATGCAATTTCTAGCATGCAGACAGGTGGGAAATGCTGAAAGATACCTTTGCATTGGCGATAATGGCAATCAAACAGAGCAACAATATAGTTACCATTATTGCCAATTTTCCAGCATTTTGCCATGCACCAGTGAGTTAGAAACGCTCCGTGTGTCTGACATGTGTGGCCCCAGATCAGCTAGTGAAAATGTAAAATGGCAAAATGTTGTGTGATGCTGTGAATAAATGTTGTGTAAGAGTAAAAATGATACCCACACAAGGCTTTGTTTATCACTATGCAAAAATAAAAGCGAGAGACTGTTTAGAATACTGATTGTAAACAACATCTTGAAATCTATTTAAACGATTCTGGTTATTCAAGATGGCAGCTAAAGTTATATTTTAAAAATGCTCAGATTATCTGACAAGATATACATGGTGATTTATCAGGAAAAGGTTAAAACAGGTTACTCAGTAGGCAAAGGCGATTATGAGAATATAGAGATCATCATCCAGTATGAAACACAATCAGTCACTGGCTGTCGCCCATTAGTAACCATTGCCCATCTAGGCCACTTAATGTTCAGATCCACTTCACATTAAACCCAACTGTGCTAATGCTTATACATTTCAGGACAACCACATAATAGCTGCACTTAGTCTTTCTTCTTTCTCTTTACTTCTGAAGATCCTCACTCATTACTGAATTATGGAAAACTGACATATAAAATATCTATATAGAACCAAAGATCAGATGTAAGCATTGCACTATTAGTGATATGAACACCTGCTGTCATATGTTATCTTTTCATATCAATTCATTCCAGTTGATACTTTAATTCTATACTTCAAACAATATACTCACAATATATAATGTAGGTTAAACTGTGATCTGTCAGCTGTGAAGTCGAAGGATTTTACTTCAACGGTCGAATATCGAGGGTTAATTAACCCTCGATATTCAAACCTAGTTAAATGTGGCCCCTAGTCCTAAATCAGGAACCAAAAAAGACACAAAGTAAAATGTTTCTCTTACAATACTGATGTATTATGTAGGATCTCATGGCCTTGTATTCAGGGGGTAAACCAGGCACCTTTTTTTTTTTAGATCGATCATGTGTTGCAGTGCAGGAAGAAATGCAAGTCTGTATTTTCTATTAGGCTGTAGGCATTGTATACTTAGGGGCACATTTACTTAGCTTGAGTGAAGGATTAGAATAAAAAATACTTCGAATTTAGAAAAAAATTTTTGGCTGCTTCGACCTTCTAATCGAACGATTCGAACTATAAATCGTTTGACTATTCGACCATTCGATAGTCGAAGTACTGTCTCTTTAAATAAAACTTCGACCACCTACTTCGCCACCTAAAACCTACCGAGCACCAATGTTAGTCTATGGGGAGGGTCCCCATAGGCTTTCTAGGCAATTTGGGATCGAAGGAAAATCGTTCGATGGATGGATTCAAATCCTTCGATCGTTTGATCGAACGAATTGCGCTAAATCCTTTGACTTCGATATTCGAAGTCAAGGATTTAACTTCGAGGGTCGAATATAGAGGGTTAATTAACCCTCGATATTCGACCAATAGTAAATGTGCCCCTTGGTGTGTTCTACCCATGTGTGGCACTTGCCTGAGTTGCCATGAGAATAACTTATTAAAAAGTACAGGCTGCATTTCTGTCTGTGTTTCCTTGTGGTGGAATGCATGAAAACTCCACTGCAGGAAAACACAGTTAAAAAAAACACTGGTAAGAGGCCTTAGAGGTCGTAAATGACCCCTATAGTCCTAACCCCCATAGTTCGGCCACATTTAAGACTTCATTTGTCTTGTAGGATGACTAAAACCCTTTGTGCCCTGACCACTCTGCCACACAGTTCTTGAAAGATTAACCTAAGATTAAGCTACATGCATCAAACATATTATACATTTTAATATAAGATTTAAATACATATAACTGGGGCCCAGTGTGGCTTACTTCTAATTTATTTATTCCTTCTGTTTTGTGAGAGTTCAAAAGAACATTCAGAATAAAAAGCAGCAGTTACCATTTAACGTGCCTATTATCCTCTCAGAGTGAAAATGTTTACACTCTATATAAGTGTATACAGATATATATTTATTTATTATTGCTTACCCTTCCACCCCCACAGTAATGCATCTGTCTTCTGATGTTAAAAGACAAGCTCCAGTGTCTTCTTTGCTGTGATACATAAAAGCACTCTAGTCATTTGCTGCTTGGTAATAAAATAAAGGCAATCCGTGCAGCTATCTTGGCATAAGGAATATAAAAAAAAAGGCATTCTCTATGGAATCTCATCACAGGAAAAGGCCACCAATTCCCTTCCATCCTGGGAAACAGAAGGACAATGGCTTACTGTATTTGGAAGGACTGATGGCTATTTATCAAAGGCAATTTAAAAGATATATGATTTATACTCAGGATTATATATAAGGACGCTAATGTGTTTACCTATTGAACATTTTCAATCTAAACTTCAATTATTATACATGCAGCCAGAGTCAACTGGGCGTAAGGATTTTAGATACTGTAAATGGAAAAGCACTTGAAAACAGTTTTAAGAAATGAATTCTCCGCATGGGTGAACTAGGAAAAGCAGATGTTGGGGTTCTTTGAATGATACTCAGAGAACACTGTTGAAAGTAGCGCTGGTCTACTATAACTTTCAGCAGAAACATTTACAGAAGCCTGCTGTTGTTTTAAACTATAATACCCAGCATCCCCCCTGAGAGCCAAGAATTGACATGCTGCAAACACGCAGAATTAAAATCCCAATAAAATAATCAACAGATTTGTTTATGGATATTCATGCATGGGTCTAAAAGCATACTCATAAAGGAACTGTTCACTAATTTAACTGATGGTGCTTTAGTGCACATGGAATCTGACTACAGTAATTATACACTGCCATGCAAATGTATTCACCCCCTTGGCTTTTTACCTATTTTGTTATATTCCAACCTGTAATTTAAATGTTTCTTAATCGTATTTTATGTGATGGATCTGCACAAAATAGTCTAAGTTGGTGATTGAAACAAGAAAAATATATAAAAAAAAAGAAATTAAAAAAAATAAAAAACTGAAAAATGTGCATATGTATTCAACCCCTTTGCCATGAAGCCCCTAAAAAATCCTGGTGCAACCAATTACTAGTGATGGGCGAATTTATTTGCCAGGCGCAAATTCGCGTCACAGTCATGTGACATGTGCTGTGATAAACTTCAGTCACTCTTTACTGCTGTACTGCAAGTTGGAGTGATATCACCCCCTCCCTTTTCCCCCAGCAGCCCAACAAAAGATCAATGGGAAGGTAACCGATGTTGCCAAACGAGCGGATCTCTCTCCGATATGCCCACCTTGAGGTGGGCAATATCGGGCTGATCCGATCGTGGGCCCTAGGGCCCAACGATTGGATCCTAACGAATGGGAACGTGCCGTCGGATCAACGAACAGATGTGGCCGCGATCCGACAGGATTTTTTGTCCAATCCGATCGAGATCTGGCCGAAAGTCGTGAACGGGGAAGCCCATCGGGGGGCCCCATACACGGGCCAATAAGCTGCCGACTCGGTCTGTTGGCAGCTTTTATCGGCCCGTGTATGTCCACCTTAAAACAAGATAACAGCTCTCTGGTAGATCTAAGAATGGCACTAAATAGTAAAAACCCAGGTCCCACTGTGTTACATTAAAGGGATACTGTCATGGGAAAACATGTTTTTTTCAAAACACATCAGTTAATAGTGCTGCGACTAGGGATGCACCGAATCCAGGATTCGGTTCGGGATTCGGCCAGGATTTGGCCTTTTTCAGCAGGATTCGGATTCGGCCGAATACTTCTGCCCGGCCGAACCGAATCCGAATCCGAATTTGCATATGCAAATTAGGGGCAGGGAGGGAAATTGCGTGACTTTTTGTCAGAAAACAAGGAAGTAAAAAATGTTTTCCCCTTCCCACCCCTAATTTGCATATGCAAATTACGGTTCGGATTTGGTTCGGTATTCGGCCGAATCCTTCGTGAAGGATTCGGGGGTTCGGCCGAATCCAAAAAAAACGGATTCGGTGCATTCCTAGCTGCGACAGCAAAATTCTGCACTGAAATCCAATTCTCAAAAGAGCAAACAGATATTTATATATTCATGTTTGAAATCTGACATGGGGCTAGACATATTGTCAGTTTCCCAGCTGCCCCCAGTCATGTGACTTGTGCCAGCACTTTATGATGGAACTACTTTCTGGCAGGCTGTTATTTCTCCTACTTAATGTAACTGAATCAGTCTCAGTTGGACTTGGCTTTTACTATTGAGTGTTGTTCTTAGATCTAGCAGGCAGCTGTTATCTAGGGAGCTGCTATCTGGTTACCTTCCAGTGCCGATCCACGCTTTTAATGCCGCCTGAGGCGGCCTTCCGTTGCCGCCCCCACTCCTCCTCACGGCGCTCACATTTTCTCCGCAGGAGGGGGTCAGGGTGCTGCACGACACTAGTGCAGAGTGCGCAATTGTGCTCTCTGCACTAGAAGAGCCGAATTTCTGGGTTGAAAACCGGTAATTCGGCTCTTAGTTACCAGTAGCGGCATTTTTGCCACCCCTGGTAACCAGGGGGGGCGCTGCCGCCTGAGGCGAGTGGAGAGCCCCTGTTACCTTCCCATTGTTCTGTTGTTAGACTGCTGGGGGGGAGAAGGGAGGAAGTGATATCATTCTAACTTGCAGTACAGCAGTAAAGAGTGACTGAAATTTATCAGAGCACAAGTCACATGACTGGGAGCAGCTGGGAAACTGACAATATGTCTAGCCCCATGTCAGATTTCAAAATTAAATATAAAAAAATCTGTTTGCTCTTTTGAGAAATGGATTTCAGTGCAGAATTCTGCTGGAGCAGCACTATTAACTGACGTATTTTGAAAAAAACATGTTTTTCCATGACAGTATCCCTTAAAGTTACATTGAGCAGGAGAAACGACAGCCTGCCAGAAAGTGCTGGCTTTTTCTGAAAGCACCTGACCAGGTAAAATGATCTGAGATGGCTGCCTGCACACCAATATTATAACTAAAAAAAAATACACTTGCTGGTTCAGGAATGACATTTTATATGGTAGAGTGAATTATTTGCAGTGTAAACAGTATAATTTAGAAATAAAAACAACATCATAAAATTCATGACAGAATCCCTTTGAATGTCAGATAGAGGGAGGTTTGCGGTGAATGTCTGATACACTGATATTTTACTATCATCTATACCCATTTAATGAGCTTAATGGGACCTGAAAATAGGTTGGACCACAAATGGGTGCTCCAAATGCAAATGACTCCTTGATAAAGGGCCCTCTGAGGCCGGAAACGTTGCCTTTTTGTCTACTTTGTTTTAGCCAATAAAATTGCACAACTTAAAAGCTGAATCGCTCTGTCAGTGTGCAACAGTAATTTGGATCGAAATGCAAATGAATGTCAGTCACTTCATTTTGGCTATTAACACAAAGGTAGGGGGGTTGTGGATGCACACCTGAGGCCAATTTCAAAAAGTTTAAAGCCCTGTCTAAGGGCTCTTACTGATGAGCGTTTTTACCTTCGCTCCCCTTTTCTGCGTTCATCCGCAGGGGAGCGCAGGAATAGACGCTTTACATTTTTTCCAATGGGGCTGTACTCACACAGGTGCGTGTAGGCGCTGAACGCAGGTTGAGACGCAACATGCTGCATTTTTCCAGCGTTCCGCGCCTACACGCGCCTGTGTCAGTACAGCCCCATTGGAAAAAATGTAATGCGTCTATTCCTGCGCTCCCCTGCGGCTGAACGCAGAAAAAATGGAACGCAGGGGAGCGCAGGTAAAAACGCTCGTCAGTAAGAGCCCTAAATGATTCAAGTAAATATGCAAGTGCATGTAATTTTGAAACAGGGTTTTTTTGATACAAAGTTATGATCATAATATTGATAAGCCACCATACCACGTCAAAGTAAAACCCCACATGGTGGTCCCTAACTTATTTATCACTAATCATAGTAAAAAAGGAATATTACCTCTCTGTGTAGTACCAATTCTTTATGTAAACATCTCCTGTGCCTTGGTTTCAAACTCTGTGCTAAATCCTCCCCCGCCAACTGCTGAGCGGCTTTTAAGAGGGGGAGACTGCCTTAACCAACGCCCATTTTAGAAAAGTAGAGATAAGGTGTTGTAATTAAAAACAAAGTAGAGTGATATGTGCAGTTGTGCAATAGTGTGTATACATGTATAAGTGAAATGTGAAGGTGTGTATGGTAGTGAAAAGGGAAAAGTGTGTGTGTATTTGGGAATGTGTATGAATGTAAGCATTCCCCTTTATTGTTGTGGTTATTTGTGCTTTATTCAGTGTATTGGTGTTTATATAATTAATTTATTTTTATAATGAAGCAGTTTTCTTTTATGGTTAAAAAAACAAACGTGTAGTTCACATCACTGAAAGCCGGTTGTGCTACCCACTTAGTCACTCTGCTGCACATATTTAATTAGGTATAAGATGAATCATTACTAGATAGATAGATTACATTGATAGATAAACAGAAATAAATAGTAATTTATAGCATTACAGGACTTATTTTATTCTTTTATTCAAACATTGGTCCTGAACCCAAAATATTCTTTTGTACAGTAAGGTCTCCTAGTTTGTTCTCTTTTACTGCTATCTTGTGAATCATAAATAAATGGACATTGCTACTGGCTACTCAATAAGAGCAGGATAACTTTAAGTGCATGTAATTTGCATCTACACAAAGGGAGACTGGAGAGACTTTTGAGTGAATATTTGCACCAGAGGAAGAATGCTTGCAGTGTGTTTTTGAATGGAATACTACTTAATTTGGAGGTGGTAACTCTGATCCACTGTGGGGTGAGCCTTGAGTTACCAAATACACTACCAGCAGTAAAAGTAGATTTTATCATAGTAGATAGTTTTATCATGTGATAATACACACACATGCACATGCCTTAAAGAACAAGTAAAGATGAACTCACTGTGGGGTGCCATTGTTAGGTACCCCCTTCTCTCCCAAGTGACTTCAATTGCTAATTGTTTTCCTTGGGCCGGCGGGCCGGCTCTGGATAAAAAGAAAGCAGCCCTAAGCCACTATCTCACTTACCTTTCCAAAAGGCAGACTTTACTGCTGCATGCACAATAGAGTAACATTTTCAGATTCTACTCTAATGCACATGTGCTTATCCACCATTGTTTTGCTTTATGATTGGCACCTATGAATACAAATCATAAAAAAAGTTAGCACTGGGGTCTCAGAATTCAGATAGGTGAATTGAAATAGGCTATTTGCACATTTGGATGTATAGCTCTGAAATATTAGGCTGTATCTGTGCTACTAAACTAGTGGTTCTAGGTACAAAGCTAGGTACAAAGCTAGCCATAGGGATGTTACGGAGTAATGTGCATGTTTCCATTCTTGACTCCTTAAGTAAGGGCTAAAGCCTCTTGTTTTTGGGTTTAAGTCAGTGCTATGTCTTAAGCATGAGGCATGTGAAGATGTTAAATGGCTTCAGTGCATGTTTTGCATTGTAAAGGCCTCATTAGCTCATTTTGGTCCTTCTCACTCTATGATGTTTTTTGTTTGAATAAGTAAACAAAAAACTCCTCTCTCCTTTAGTAATAACGCCTCTTTGTAGTCCAATCAGTAGCCCATACAAGCAGAGAATTACAAGATTCAGTGAACAACCAGGCAATTAGCACAGAGCACAGGCTGAAACGGCAGTTCCTTGCTACCTGTATATAGCTACAAAATAATCTCTGCTCTGGTGAAGGATATCAAGTGAAATAGGAATGTGACACTTTTTAATGGATTGGTTTAATTACAGCCTTCAGCACCAGAAATATGAATATGATGATAGAAAGGTTATACACAGGAGAAGTCATATGCTATGAGGGTACTTCAGAATAATTGCTTTAATAGAAATATAATTATATATGTATAACATTCTCCTTTTTCAGCTAATCCTTTATGGTCTTCAAAGACAGCCTGTTTTCCCTGTGGCCCTGACATTTCCGCTACATCTGAAGAAAAATATTGGAGGTGCAGGATGGCCTGGGAGTTGAGTCAGCGCCAACAATGTGTAAATACCTTCATTTCTCTACAATTATTATATATTATGAGAAACAGGCAAATTTACTATATGCATTGTAAACATATAAATGAATATCATTATTTTCTAGACAAAACTTAAAATTCCCTTTGCCTGAAAATATAGCCAAATTCTATATAATTTCTTGTCTTATTTTCACATTACTGTATTATTTTATGTTCTGCTTTGTGTCATACAGAGTATTTCAATCAAGCAACCACTTGCCAACAGCACTTACTGTAGTTATAGTGATATCGGACAACAATCCTGGTTCATTATAGGATGGTATTCCATAATTTTTAGAACAAATAAAATAATGGTAATATGTTAATTTGGACTTAAAATTTGGTAAACTATTTCCATATTGTCTAAAATTATAGTTGTTATCATATTAAAATCATATCCAGGGATACTATTGTTTGGGAAATACAAAAAGAACACTTACATGAAGGTACGATGTGCAGCAAATCATCTGCACCGTGGTCACAACTTACAATAATGACTTTGTTAAAAGCAAGCCTTTTCAGTAACTGTTTTTTATACAGTCAAAATAAACACCATTGCTGGTTTGAAGATCATTGAAGTCATCATGTGAAGTTGGTTAGTTTTAAAAATCAGACATTGTCCCCATCAAAAATCTCCAGAAAGGAAAACAGAATAATAAGAAATTCTCATGAGATCAAGCACTTACTGGCAGATCAGGTGATCTAAAATATGCAACAATACTTTAATAAAGAAGAAGTCAGTTTTAAAAAGCATAACTTACCTTCTGGGAATTTTGTATAGTATTGATGTGTGATACTCTGTTTAAAGGGTATTCAGTACACATCACTTGGCTGTAGGCTGAGAGAGAACAACTGATATCTTGCCATCTCATAAAGTCACTATTGCTATGGAAGCAATGTAAAACAAATGGTAACTTTTAGCATTAGTGGTAATAGCACTCATTAACTATCATTGAAGTACATTATGGAAAAAGTGTTAAAGCTGAACCAGAGGCACAAGACTGAGGATGTACAGAAAGGGGCAGATTTATCCAAATGTTTGATTAGCATTTACCATAGAAAATTTCGCTCACTTTCTATTCATTCCTACTTTCACCCATTTATGATCCACATAAAAATCCCATAGGAATGAATAGAAAGTGGGCTGAGTTTTCTATAGTAAATGCTAATCAAACATTTTAATATATCTGCCCCCAAGTGTTAATGTTAATATAAGTGTTAATTAAAAAACAAAAAGGAGTTTGTTAGTACTCAGTATATGCTTGACGTTAAAGAGATACTGACACCAGAAAATAACCTTTTTTATATCAATCATAACATTATCTTTTAATGCTATTTATAATTTTAAGTATTTGCCTGATGCTTTTAAATTACCTTTCTTACCCCATGTTCTTCCATGAGGGGGCTGCCATATTTGTACAGCAGTAGTCAGTTAGCATTAGAAACTAACTGACAGACGGAAATGGGACAGGTTGGCAAAACAGTCAGGTTTAGGAATTTCAAGTAATAATTACTTACAAATGCAGAACTATCAGCAAAAAAACAATCATATATGTCACATATGTAACTTTTAATGTAGATTAATATTTTGAAAAGACTATTTTTAGTGTTGGTATCACTTTAAGTGGGAGTAAAGAAACTTAAGGCCGATAAGTGAATACATTCCTTTTAATTTCATTTATCTTGTCTGCTAGGAAATTTGCTAAGGGCACTTTCTTAAAGCGATACGGACACCAGAAATTAAACCCTGTTTACATCTTTCATAGTATTGGCTTTGTTTGCAACTTTTAATTTTGCCATAAAGTATTTGCTCAAAACTTTTACATTACCCATCTGACTCACCGTTGTTGTCTATGAGGGGGTTTCCATATTTGTGCAGCAGAAGTCTGGTAGCATTAGAAACTTTAACTGACAGGCTGGGACTTTTAAAAAAAATCACAAATTTTTCGGAATTTATCAAACCCCGAGGATGGGAAAAGTCAGAATCTGAAAATCCGGCATCTGTGAGTTTGCATATAAGTCCATGGGAGAAGTCCCAATGATTTTTTTATGTGTGCTGGGTTTTTGGTAATACCCCGAAGTTTTCTGAGTTTTCGGGCAAAATTCTGTGAAAAATCGGAAAAACCATGAAAAGTGGATGAAAGATCCAAAAAAAACAAAATTTTTGGGAAAGTGAATTAATAAATAGGCCCAAAAAATCCATGCGGATTTGGTCTGAGTTTTTTTCTGAAAATAATGAGATAAATGCGGACTTTGATAAATAATCCCCTTAATATACATTCATATTTTAAAAAGTAGTTTTTTAGCGTCAGTATAACTTTAATTTAAAAGGCAAGGAATATAAATATCAGGAAAAGAAAAAAACGAACAACCTTGGGGGTTGCCCCGAATCCACTATTTTGGATTCGGTCGAACCCCCGAATCCTTCGCTAAAGATTTGGCCGAATACCGAACCGAATCCTAATTTGCATATGCAAATTAGGGGTGGGAAGGGGAAAACATTTTTTACTTCCTTGTTTTGTGACAAAAAGTCACGCAATTTCCCTCCTCGTGCATATGCAAATTAGGATTCGGATTCGGTTCGGCCAGGCAGAAGGATTCGGCAGAATCCGAATCCTGCTGAAAAAAGCCGAATCCTGGATTCGGTGCATCCCTAGTTGGGGTCATTTTTAACACCCTATCCCATGACCCCAGGTCTTGAGTTGGTGCACCTCTTCTTTTAGAGATCTCATCTCTGCTGCCAGTTTGGCTCATTGAAAAAAATACTCACCAAATGGCACTTACTCAATTCAGCAATGTGCAAAACAACATGTAGTTATTTGAGATCCCAGAATACGTGTTTGGGTTGCCCCTATCTTCAAGTGCTCTTTGCCTCATTGCATTGTGTATGCTTAAAGATATTGTTCACCTTTGAATAAACATTTACTATGAGACATTTTTTATTATATGTGGTTTGCTATTTTAGCAATCTAGGGTCCACATTACCTAGTATCCATGTACTGATTTGAAAAAGAGACTGGAATATAAATAGGGGAGGCCTGAATAGAAAGATGAGGAATAACAAGTAGCAATAACTACATTTGTAGCCTTACAGCGTATTCATTTTTAGATGGGGTCAGTGACCACCATTTGTAAGCTGGAAAAAGTCAGGAGCACATAATTAAAAAACAATAAAAAATAAATAACAAAGATCTGCTTAGAATTGGCCAATCTATAACCTACTAAAATTTACATTTTTTTTAAAGATGAGGAGCACCATCATAGGATTAAAGTCTTTAAAGTTGGCACCCCCTATGTTGTTGGCTTTTTCTTGTACTTTGAAAAGGTACATTTTCGAGATTGTTTCACCAATGCAAATATAAAAAAAACATGCTGATTGAGAATGTAGGTCCATAAGAAATTAAATAATTATGGTCACAATGGATAAACAATAAATGACTCATTCTGTAGTAGTAGAGAAAACTCAGCTCAAGAGAGTTGTCAGAGTACATGATACTCAAAATGTTAAGCAAAGTTAATGTGAAAAAGGCTCAAGGCCCTGATGGACTATACCACTTGAGTACTGAGGAGAAAAGTTTTGATTTTTCCGACGCCATCTCATCTTGTGTAATACCAATGAACTTGAGGAAAGTTTGTGTCATTTTCACATGGATTACAGTCTCAACCTGATAAGAAATAATATTCAAGATTATGTTAAACAAATGTACTTTAAACCTAGTCTGCTTTGATTTTGCAAAGGCTTTTACCACATGAATGTTTGCTTCCTATATAAATCTTGGGACTTGATGGTGCTATTCATACATGTGTAAAGAACTGGCGGAAAGACTGTGTACAGAAAAGAGGAGTTACTAATACATTCCCTTATTCAGGCCCGGATTTATGGAAAGGCCACCAAGGCCCGGGCCTAGGGCAGCATGCTGCCCAACCACACCCACATTGGTTTAGAAACACTGGGGATGCTCAGAAGACACAATTGTTTTTTAAAGTTCCTGTGGGCCAATACCCATTGCTCCAGTTCCGATGATGAAAATTTGCACGAATAAAAGGAAGGGGACAGGGGCGACCAACGTCAGCGGGCCTAGGGGTGCCTGCTATGTAAATCTGTCCCTGCCCTTATTACACTAGGGTTCTGTTTAGGGTCTTGCAAATCTGCTAAGACATTTGGGCATAAATGACCCCCAATGTATTGCGTTTGTAGCCTAATTCTTTTTTAACCCTCTGTTCTCCTTCCAATGCACAGACAAGTGTCAATCATCTTACAATTAGCAATGTGTTCTTTTTTTTTTTTTTTAACAATTACTGCTTTATTGAAAGTATAACAGAGGCTTGAATGTACAGTGGTAATTAAAATACATTTCTGAGTTTACAATCAATATGCAGGATCAACAGCAGTTAACAAAAAGAACAATAAAATTGACATGTTGAAAATTGTTGCTACAATTGTATCTCTGTTATTGCAAGCAGCGAATCTAAGACCATATAACTGCTAGTGTAGTCGTGAGGTCCAACCTATGATCAGGACATGAGACCGTGACCTATTTCAGAAGGGTACACATAAAGAACAGACATATGCAGGATATACATGTGTAACAGACTCGCGTACGGGGGGATGGGGTTATAGGAGCCACCCAACTACTACTAAGCTGGCAATGTAACTACACTAGTGTAGGACCGTGATCATCATCCCTCCTCCTCATCCAGCCAGATCCCCCATATTTTATGAAATTTTTCCGGGCAGTTCCTCCTCATGTACGTCAGTTTATACATGGGCATTGCTTTCCTGGTGAGGTCCAACCAAAAAGGGACAGTTGGGCCAGAGGAATCCTTCCATTTGAGGGCTATAGCTTTTTTTGCAAGCATTAGTAAAATAGAAAGGAGAGTACATTCTGCACTTCTAACAGACACTTCCTCTACCCTGTTCAATAAGATTATTAGTGGATCCACAGGGATTAACCAATCCGTTTTCCCGTGAATGGTCTGCAACACTTGCTGCCAAAAAAGGTGTATCACAGGACAGGTCCACACCATATGATAATAGTTGGCCACCAGTTCAGAACATCTGGGACAGGCCGGTGCTAAAGTGGGATTCATCCTATGCAACCTTTGAGGGGTGAGATAAGTCCTATGGAGGTATTTAAGTTGGGTTAGTTTATCCCTACTACATATCATCCCATCTGAGTAGGACTCCAGAGCATCCTTCCATTTTTCATCATCTAGCGAGGGTATATCTATTTGCCATTTCAGTTGGGTCTTTCTAAGATTAGAGTTACCTATTGACATTAAATGATTATAGAATATTGATAAAGGTTTTCGGAGTTCAGGGTTGTGGATATAGGTCTCCAGCCTCCTGGGAGTGGTGTCCACTTGCCCACCCGGAAATTGCGAGCTTATGGCATGTCTCACTTGAAAAAAACGAAAAAGCATCACATTAGGCAAAGTAAATTTATCTTTCAGAATTTGGAAGGGGGGTAATTTGCCATCAATAAGAATATCCATGACATACTTGATGCCAAATCTCGCCCCCTAACTGAGGGTCTGGGATCATAGCAAGGTGTTTCAGCTTAGGGTTACACCAGAGGGGGGTAAATTTAGAACAGTGTGCAGGGATGGAGGGTGAAAAATTAAGAGCCACTTGCCAAGCCCCCACTGTAGCCTTCATGAGAGGGGTGATATGCGGAGCATCTGTTATACCCCTATACAGGAGGTTCTTAAGTCCCTCAAATGAGCCCACTACTTGCGCCTCCAGCTGTGTGGTGGCATCTTGCGGGGAGGGGGAGGCCCAACGCCAGGCGTTGACCAATTGAGCAGCCAGATAGTACAGGAATAAGTTAGGTGCTGCCAACCCTCCACTTTTAACAGGGAGTTGGAGAGTAGCAAGGGCAATCCTAGGTTGCGATTTGTTCCACAGCATTGAGATTTCGAGGCTCCGTAAGACACAGCAATGTGTTCTTAGTTTGTGCAACTAACTCATCCATGTTTTGGTTGACTACTTTTCTTTTCAAGATACTAATTTTAAACATCTCTGTGCAACATCCTATATCTGTGACAATGTATAGATTAAATGACATTTAAACTGCTGTGATTTTTCAGACATTTAAACTGCTGTGATTTTTCAGGAAAACATAATATTTTAAAACACATTTCTGCACAGAAAACTACTGAACATAAAAGACCAAAAGATGGCGCTGTTGTAAAAGGACAGTCAGAAAGGCAAACGCTTTCTCACCTTTTGGAATCAAGTGACAGGTTCTTTTTCTTCCTAATGTAATCAAAGCGATATAAACATTACATTTGTCTATAGCACGCTGGATTTTTACTTAATGCACCTCTGCTATTCATGTCTCATTTAAACAACATCAATATTCCTTTATTATATAGATAAAGCCATTTTCCATTTTATGTGTTAACAAATGTCCCCAAAGCCTCATCACCGTAGCGTTCTTAGGGTGCCAGAGCAGTGCTATTAATTAAGCATAATGTGGCTGCCCGCAGGAGTGGGTATTTAGTTATGGAAACTGTTGTAGTGGGATAGATTTAAGGCCTGAGGAAAGGCCAATGACTATTAAGCCTGTTAAGGCACTGACTGTTCATTAGTTTCAATTTGTCAAGAGAAAACTAACAAGTGGTTGAATAAAAAATAATAAAGCCCCTTTATTGGATCTATGTAGATGTGTGCCCGCAGGATATCCTTAGTGCTTTTTTAGTCAAACATGTATCCTTCATTAAAATCGAATTGAAGAGGATTTGGTGCCACCCCTCAGGATATGAAGAGGTCAGCAATTCACCATCACTTGTTCCAGACGGCACTATAATAATGCTTGGTAGGAATAGTTAGAACAGATAGCTTATTGACACTGCAATTAAGGGATGGCAAATATTTCCAGGGGATGGTGAATTTTTACAGACATAACTTCAGGCGAAAAACATAGAATGTGTCCCCTCCCTACCTGAAACACTGAATACCTTTAAATGAGCACAGATCTCCCCTGAGTACATTTGGAAATGTTTGGAATAAAAATATTAAGGCAAGGGTTTCAAATTTGTATCCAGAGCAGCCTACTTTAAATTCACACGTACCTTAAGGCAGCTTCAGAATACAATTATATATGACAATATTAATGTTCATATACTGGTAGGAATGAGATTCAGTGCTGGAACTTGTAACATGACCATTAATAACAATCTAATAATGTCTAATAAAGGTGACATGCACAATGGATACTAAAACTGGTTTAAATGTGGACAATGGGACTTTATCTATAAAAGGTAAATACAATTAGGTACCTTTGACAACTACAGTTGGTGTTTTATATTGCATATTGTCATAGCAACATATCACAATCATTTTAAGAAAAATTCTAGTGCTGTTTCCCTATACCTGGTACATGACAATGCTGGTGTCCAGCAGCCCTTCTTCTCTGGTGGCATTGCTGCTATACTCCTATGGTATTGTACCCATGGTTGCTATGCAGATTCTATTAAAATATAGCTATACCTATAATCATCATATCATATATATACAATGTGCAAGTGCAATTTTGGACACGTTACCATGTTTTATACCCACAAAGCAGTGTTTTTTCTCATAATACCACAGTAATTGAAGCCACGAGGAGGAGATGTGAGTGGCATGATTGTGTTGCACACAAAATGCACACAGTTGCACTTCAATGCAGAACTGGCTGCAATTGCATTGAAATTTTTTGAAATGGGAATTACATAATTTCCGTCTCTTGGCATCAAAATGACATACATGACTATGTATGTGATTATTTACAATATACCTATTGATGTTGGCCACTATGGAACCACAGTCCCTTCCACATATGTGCACAATAGTCAACAGGAAGCTGGACGATGCACTAACACCAAGCTCAACTATGCAGAAGTGCAAGGAGCAGCTTTGGCCATAAAGGAGGCCTGTCTGGTCACGGTGATCTCTACAGCTGAAATGAAAGATATCTACATGTGCATGTTATGTACCCAGGAGCTAGCTGTTGCTGTTTAATACTGTGCAGAGCTGGAAATAGGGGTAGACAAAAGACAGGGAACATGCCGAGTGCAAAGTGGTGGTGGGGGAAGTGACAAGCGGGGTACTGTCTTGGGTGCATTAAACTTTTGGTCTGGCACGGATACTGTGCAGAAGTACACATATAGAAACAATTATCCAGAACCCCATCAAAGATTTGAAATATGGGAAGGCCATCTGCCAGAGAGTCACATTACAGAAATAATTAGAATTCTTTGTTTTCTCTAAGTAATAAAACAATTCCTTGTAGATAACTGAGCTTCAAGTATGGTGATCCAGATTATGGAAAATCCCAGGTCCCAAGTATTCTGTATAATAGATCTCATCAGGGTGGGACTGGACTGATGTAACACCGGGTATAATCCTGGAGGGCCCAGCCCTCATGAGCCCTGCCGGCCAGACCCACTCCTGCTGAAGGTGCTGCTGCAGGACCTCCTCCCGGCCCCAATTGCAGCTGCAAAAAATAGAGACCAAGGTATGTGCTGGGGTAAAGGGGGGGCAGAGGAGGATTGCGGTGCCCAGTGGACCTCACAGTCACATATTCTTTATTTTTCTTACTGACTTCCATGTAATTAGTTAAGTTTAACTAGAGATAATGAGCTCTAAATAAACTTCCCCTCCATTCACCCCTTGTTGTGACCGTTTTGGTCACATATAAGAAGAAGACCCCAAGGGAGTTTTCTCATTCACTTATCTGTTTAAAAGACCCTGTTACACAGATAGGATTGCAACCTTTTTTTGACAAAAAAAACTAGCCTATATACATTTTTTCTTTTGTTATCAAGCATCATTTTTACTGCCCAAGCCGGTAATATACTGACCAGGTGGCAACCCTATACACAGGCGTTAGCATGGTCTGTCAGCTTTGTAAAATGAAAGCATACAGTAAAACTTGTGGATATGTAACATAGGAATCACCAAAGACTGTCTATGCACCACAATTAGCACATAATGTCAGCCCATTTTATACCAAAGAACTTTTTTTCACAGCCATACTGTATTTGATATAGGTGACCTTGTGTGTGTAGGTCTCACGTGAATTTGTGTCTTTCCTGATGCCCTGGTTTCGGACTTTTCTGACCAAATAGGGAAAGTGGTATTATA
This sequence comes from Xenopus laevis, assembly GCF_017654675.1. Classification (NCBI taxonomy): domain Eukaryota; kingdom Metazoa; phylum Chordata; class Amphibia; order Anura; family Pipidae; genus Xenopus; species Xenopus laevis. Next base: position 102,433,525 of record NC_054377.1, on the reverse strand, counting down.
AGTGAAAAATATGTGAAGAAAGGAGCGGCACCAAATGCCTATAAGTGCCACCTACTTTGCTCTATATCCAAGAGCCTGATGTAACAAGTCCAGTAAACCATGGACTTATAATTGTTTTGAGTAGCTGATAAAGCCCTTAGTTGTGGGTGTATGTATTGGATTCTTAATTCTCCTTTGGGCTAATATTCCTTTACATCTACTCTCTGTAGGTCTAGCAGGATTAACTATTCAGCAATGGGAACCTACAGAAATAGGTCTTTTACCCTGCTCTATATGTAATATTTCCCTTTTTACATTATTAAAGCTAGACACACTTGAGTAACTTCCAATGTAATATTTATTCCCACAGGCCAAACAATCTAATTTGTGTGATTTGACCTCCATATGTCCAATTGATTAGACCCTGGATCAGATCAGATGGACCATGGATAGAACAGTGTGGTGCTCTCCTTAGCATTTTCAGCTGATCACCCTGTGCTGAAAAGAAGACTTTTAAATTTAGCGTGAAGGACCATATTCCTTTGGAAAGTTACTTAGAATATTGAGCTGAGGGCCCAGGACATATTTCTCAGTGTACAGACAGCTGTAGGCCTGTTGTGCTTAGGCACAAAACACCCCTAAATGTCCATGTGGGAAAGGATGGTTCCATTGCTTCTGTTTTCTACCTGAGAACAGTCATAGGCCAGAGTGTTTTCACTTAGAAGGCCTGGACTGAAAATCTGAAATCTGCAAATTCTGCCTGAGGGGCTGTATTAAAATGCCATAGACAGACACTATTTATTGGACCTGTGGGGGGCTGTTTTGGGTCTTAGTGTACTTAAAATGCCAGGGCCTCTTCTGAATCTCAGTCCAGACATGACGCTTTCATTAGCATTTATTAGACTCAATCGCAATAGCACTTTATAGGTATCTGACTGCATATAAAGCCACAAAAGGCAACCCCTGGGGTTACTAAATGTATAGGAGCAGAAGAAAGGCTGGAGATGTAGAGCAGAGGTTCTCTGGCTATTTGGCCTGTAGTCCGATCATTTGGAGAGCATTGCTGATTGGCCTGTGTATGGCCCCTTTATTCTGTCCTCAGAGCAGACTAGTGAAGGGTAGCAGTACTCAAGGGTAATTCTGTAGACGAGGGTGGTAAATAGAGTTACCAGATCACCCCCTACTGGCCACATATGGAATCTACATACTGCATGGCTAATTAGCAATTAAAGGGGTGCTTCACCTTCAAACAACTAGTTGTTTTCAGATAGATCACCAGAAATATTTTTTTTCCAATAACTTTCTATTTTCTATTTTTCTAATATTGAAGTGTAAAGTGTCATTTTTCACTTTCTAAAGCAGCTCTGGGAGGGGGGGGGGTTGCTGACCCTGTAAACTGTTCTAAGTGGATACATTTAGTTGATACATTTCTTATCTGTGTCCCTGCTGAGCAGAATCTCTGGGTTTCATTACAGGCAGCTGTTAGAATTGATACAATAGTTGCTAATACTCCAGAGATGCTGCTGAGAAATGTATCAACTACATGTTGCAAAATTGTAACCGTTTAGAATCTGCACCTGAATTACTGAGCTGCCAGACTCAAACATCAGAGACACAAACATTCAACTTTAAACTTAGATTTTGGAAAGAAAATTAAAAAATAAATAATGGAAAGTAATTTAAAAATGTCTTTATTTCTGGGGAACAATCTAAAAACAACTGAATTGAAAAAAAGCAGGGCCGAAACTAGGGGTAGGCAGAGTAGGCACATGCCTAGGGCGCAAAGCTTGGGGGGCGCCAGGCACGTACCTTCTAATACTGCCTACCCCAGTCTGGGCCTCTGAATCCGGCTTTTTCCGGTGCGCCTATGAGGTGAATGAGTAACCCATGTGTCAGCGCGCATGCGCACGCTCACCGGGAGGGGGTGACGCGGCGCTCATGTAGTGGCTTCGGCAGAGGGGCGATGTGGCTGGCTGGGTTGCCTGGGGCTCCCAGCTGGCCTGGCCCGGCCCTGAAAAAAGTGTTTGGAAGGTGAATGCATGAAGGTAATTTCAATGCATGCTGCAGACTAAGCAGATTTATGTGCAGCCATGCAAGCATGCATCTATTAATTGCTAACTAGCCATGCAAAATGTGGATTCAATATGTGGCTGGCCAGTATTAAATCTGTGAAGTGGCAACCCTAGTGGCAAACTCTGTATCACTTAATAGATGTGTATTCTGTGTATGTGTCCTGTAAAGCTTTGTGTAATATGACAACGCTATAGAAAGAGAGGATGCTAATGACAGTTGTACAGCTGTGCAATGTGTTAGTGCTTTCAAGGATCTTCTATAATAATATTAGCACTGCTTGTTAATTTAGCCCCTTAATTAGTGTTAGTTTGACAACAGTAGAATTCGGGTCACAAGTTGGACATCAGGCAATGATGGCAGTTTATTAGCAGTTACATCCGCCTAGTTCCTCAGGTGCAGTGAATCCATTTAGTAGCACAAAACTGTGTAATGGAGGTTCATAAGCTCCGCTTGCAACAAATCAAATGGGCCTCTGTGCCTACTGGAAGTGTACTGACAGTCAGATGTGCTTCAACCAGGCAGCAGCAGCCTCCATTGTCTTCTCTGACTTTATCAGGAAATAGGAAGCCTTTGGAGGGTGTCTGCCCATTGCATTTAAATTGCTGATCAAGGACAGATTAGCGAGACAAAAGTAGTTTTGTGTTTGTACAGCAGGTTAGCAGGGTGTCATAAAGTTTACATCTCCTATTTATTAGCTCCTTGTTTTAAAGCAAACCTCCATTGATCGCCTTCAGAATCAAATGAGATTTGAGCTGATCCCACAGTAACGAGGGATTGATTAGTGCAGCCACCAGAACCAGACACAAACGCCTGAAATTTGAAGAACCTGCAGAGCAAGTTTACACTCAGCCTACATTCCTTACACACAACCTGTCTGATTTTATTATTCATTTCATTCCTTTACCATCAGATAAGGAAAGTTACACACTTACTTAATTTTTTTACTCATATTTAGGGCTCTTACACATGAGCGTTCTGACCTGCGCTCCGTTTTTTGGCGTTCAGCCGCAGGGGAGCGCAGGAATAGACGCAAGTCATTATTTGAAATGGGGCTGTACTCACTCAGGCGCGTGTAGGCGCCGAACGCAGGTTCAGACGCAACATGCTGCATTTTTCCTGCGTTCGGCGCCTACACGCGCCTGAGTGAGTACAGCCCCATTTCAAATAATGACTTGCGTCTATTCCTGCACTCCCCTGCGGCTGAACGCCAAAAAACGGAACGCAGGGGAGCGCAGGTCAGATGGCTCATGTGTAAGAGCCCTTAAACTGAGTTGTACAGGGATTGTTGTTGTTTTTTTTTGAGCTGACAACTTTCTTATGAAATGTGTGAATCCTTCCCATGTGTTACTGCATGCTGATAGAACCATAGGTAATTAAAGGGGTGGTTCACCTTTAAGATGGCCATAGACGCAAAGATCCGATCATACGAATCAACTTACGATCGGACTTTCCCATCTCCCGACCCTCCACTAACCATTCCGATCAAATAAAGTAGTTAAAGAACAGATCAGCCAATGTTCTGCCCCTGACAACAATCGTACGAAAGTTATGTCCGACCAAAGCTAGTGACAGTCTCCCTCTGAAAATCGTACAATCGGCAATACACGCAGAGATATTATCGGCAGGCGAAAAAATTTTTCTAACCTGTCCGATCGACCAAACGACCAATCTCCGTTGGAGGAAAAATTTCGGGACTCTCCACACACGGTCCAAAAATCGTACGAATCCACGATTCGTACGATCGGATCGTGGCGTCTATGGCCAGCTTTAGGGTTCAAGCACATGGCAGATTCGGGGAGATTTAGTCACCTGGAGACTAATCGCCTGTTTTTCGGAGCGACTATCTCCCCGAACCGCCTTCCCCTTGCCTTGAAGTCGCCCAAAGTTTCCTCGTGAGACAACTTTGGGTGACTTCGGAAATCGAAGGGCAGGAGAAAACGCACTCAATTATTGTCAAGGGGGCTGTACTCACACAGACACATGCAAGCGCCAAATGCAGGTGGGGCGCAGCATTGCATTGCATTCCACCTGCGTTTGGTGCTTACATGCATCTGTGTGAGTACAGCCCCCTTGACAATAATTGAGTGCGGTTACTCCTACGCTTCCCTGTGGCTGAACCAGAGCTGGGTGCCCTAGGCAACATGACCGGTCACATCGCCCCTTCCAACCCATCACATGTACGGCAGCGCACACGTATGGGAGCTTGCGTGTGCACTGGCAGGCTGTGTCAGCCCGCGCACACCACCCTCTCCTCACCTAGGGTTGCCACCTTTTCTGGAAAAAAATACCGACCTTCCTATATATATTTCGTTTTTTCCCTATTAATAACATTTAGATCAACCATCATTTTTACGTTCCAGGCCGGTAAAATACTGGCCTGGTGGCAACCCTATTCTCACCTAGGTGTGCTTGCAATGTGCATAGCCCAGGATTCTTCAGACCGGACTGGGGTAGGCAGCAGTTAGAGGTACGTGCTGGGCCCCCTCCAAGCTTTGCGCCCTAGGCACGTGCCTACACTGCCTACCCCTATTTCTGGCCCTGGGCTGAATGGAAGGGGAATGCAGCAGAAAGCGCCCATGTGTAAGAGCCCTTAGTACATTATAGAATAGCCAATAATAAGTAACTTTTCAGTTGATCTTCATTATTTATATATTTATAGTTACTTCATAACTTTCCAGCTTTCAAATGGGGGTCACTGACCCCATCTAAAAAACAAATGCTCTGAAAGGCTACACATGTATTGTTATTGCTACTTTCTATTACTCATCTTTCTATTCAGGCCTGTTCTCCTGTTCATTTTCCAGTCTCTTTTTCAAACGAATGCATGGTTGCTAGGGTAATTCGGACCCTAGCAACCAGATGGCTGAAATTGTAAACCGGAGAGCTGCTGAATAAAAAGCCAAATAACCCAAAAAACAATAAAAAAAAGAAAAACCAATTGCAAATTGTTTTAGAATATCACTCTGTACATCATACTAAAAGTTAATGCAAAGATGAACAACCACTTTAAGGCGAACAGGACAGTATTTGGAGATGAAAAAGGCGAATACATTTCCTTCTATCCTTTATATATTCTTTGTTTTTACTTGTTCTCCTTTTTCTTACCCCCCCAAGTGATAGCGACGTTATCCAGCAGAGGGCGCTCCAATGTTATGTCTAGGCGAGTAGCGTCTCCCAGAGTCGCGTTTGGAGAGGGGAATGTTACATAGGACAAGACTTTCTGATAGAATTAATCAGTGAGGGGGTTGGGCTGGGAGGAGTCACACGGCGGCATCGCTGAGCTCTCGCTCTGTCAGTAACACATGTCAGGGTAGAGCGAGCAGAGAGTTGCAGAGAGACGCAGGAGAGCTCAGCCTTCCCAGTTCGCTTGTGTGATCTTGTGCAGCAGCAGCAGCAGCCCCGCTTCTTCCCCTCTCTGACAGCCCGAGAGCGTTGAGACCCGGCGGGACAGCTCAGTATTAATACTGTACATTACTTGCGAGCGCTCCCCGTGCGGCCCGAGAATAGCGCCGAGTTGATCCGAAGCAAAGTTGCTGCTACTGGGAGAAGGAAAGGGAGGGACTGGGCTTGTGGAACTGACTGGATCTGTGTCTGCAGCGACTGCACTGCGAGAGGGGATCGGACCTTGCGACGTTTCATATCCCTACACAGAGCCAGGGGTCGGACAAGGTAAGCAACGGTCTCCCCTTCTTGCCAAGCTTGGGGCTCACTTTACGGTAGGGATGTCAGACTTACAGGCAGCAGAGCGGGCGCAAACACTGTTGTTAGTTTAGCCTTAAGCGACATGATCTCTGCCATGGACTGTAGCAATTAGCTGTCATTACCGGGGGGCAGGGATACAAAGTCACACATGTGTTCTACTACAATCAGGACTGTGCCACATGACTGTCGCCAAAAAAAAAAAAAATCTACTATTGTGGGTGAATGTTACTTTGCGGACGAGTTGCAACGATTAAGTCGCAGTTAGGGGGCAGCCAGCGCAAGCACACTCTGGGCTATAACTATTTATCCTTCTCTTTCTCCCCCCCCTTCCTTTGCTTTTTCTCATTTCCTATGGAAAGGATTCCCTGGCTCAATTGTAAATTGGGAAATTGCCACCCGCCTCCTGGCTTTTCTTCTACTACACAAGGAGCCTGCAAAGCCCCTTTCTTCCCCTCCCAAGTTTAAGAAACAGTGGCAGGAAGATCAAAGTGAACCCTGTTGCTCCTTTGTGCCTAGGAATCCACTTGCCCGCCTCATTAAAATCCACTTCAAGAATCTACTTTTTTTTTTTTAATTACAAAAACCGCTTCCCCACCACCATCACCTTCCTTCTGTCCCTATCGAGATCTCCATTAAATGCCAGAGACGCTGCTGCTGTAACTGTTGCCTCTAGCTGCCAGCGCTGCCTTCCCTAAATTGCCTGCCAATATAATTTACGGACAGCCCTATTAAACTTAAAAGCTTTCCCCCCTTTCCAACTCCATTGAAACTTGATGAGAAGCCTCCCTTGCGCTTTATCTGGAGAGTCACTTTCTGCTCTGTCCTTCTGGATTCATCTCCAGCAGATTTAATCAGCATTAAGGTATTGCTTGTCCTTAAGAGCTTTGGGTAATGTGGTTACTGGATGCCTCGCGCCAGTCTAACGTTTCCTTCCCCCCCCCCATTTACCTTTCAAGCGAGATTGGGGCAGGTCACTAGGAATCTGCTGGAGAGAAATCCGAGGCGTTGAGGAGAGAAAAAGCCCTTGATAGACTCATGGCAGGAAATGCAGATTCATTTAGGGTCTGGAGATGAAATTGTTACAAAAAGCAATTTGTTGAGTAATGCATCAGATAAATCAATTTACATAAAGGTATGATGCATTTGGGTACCCACGGATAATGGCTTTTAGAGTGGTTCTTTTTCCCAAGTCTTAGTGTTTTGTTACAGCCTAATAGGTACACTTCTGATTATGGCTAATTCTGTGGTGTATTTACTGCCCTGGGCAAATCACTGAGGGGTGGAGGGAGTTGCAGAGGCTTCTGTCACTATCAGTCAAAAAGTCCCATTCCATAGTATTCGGTATATTATAGACTGCTGCTGCGTGGCATGGTTGGGCACATACTTTGAGGCTGTGTGATCTTGTGGCCAAGGGGTTCTGTTATTGAAAATGGCACATCATCCCCTGAGTGGACTATTGATGGGGTGCAGGGGTAAACTCTTCCACCTCTGTATCCATCTGAAGCCATATGTATTCCGTGGATGTGCCCAGCTCTCTAAAAGCATTGTGTAATGTGACAGCGCTGTAAAAAGAGAGGACATTAATAACAGTCATGGAATACGTTGGTGCTTTCAAGGTTAATTTAGCCCTTCAGCTATTAAACCGCATTTTCATGGTGGCATTCATTATTAGGGCCACAGGTTGGATATCTAGCAGTGATAGCAGTTTCATGCATCCGCCTGCTTCCTCAAGTGCACTGTCTCTGTTTAAATAGGGCACAACTGCTTAATGGAGGTTTATCAGCTCTGCTTGAATCTAATGTAATGGGCTGCTGTATCCACTAAAAGTGTACTGACAGTCAGATGTGCTTCAGCCGGGCAGCAGCAGCCTCCATTGTGTCTTCTCTGACTTTATCAGGAAATGGGAAGCCTTTCGAGGGTGTCTGCCCATTGCATTTAAATTGCTGATCAAGGACAGATTAGCAAGGCAAAAGTGGTTTTGTGTTTGTACAGCAGGTTGTCAAAGTTTACATCTCCTATTTATTAGCTCCTTGGTTCAACTGCGCAGCAACTAAGGCTATGGACACACAGGCTGTTGTCAGCGGCTGTTTTTAGCCTGCGTATTTGGGCTGACCTCAACCTGTGTGTGACCGCACACAAGTGGATCAGATTCAAATCAATTGAACCTGGTTCTCAGCCAAAATTACGCCGGCTGACAACAGCCTGTGCTCCATAGCCTAAAAAAAGACTGGATAAGCAGAACTTTTGTGCAACTCCACTCAACTGCCTTTATTGTCAGTGCACCCACGGAGGACCATGCTGTTCCAGTTAAAATTGGATTTTACACAGGCTCGTTCATATATTAAAATGTCCAGAGCAAGGGTTCTACAGGGTAGATATTGTGCATAATCCATTGGTGCACTCAACCATACACAAAATAAACACCTGTAGGGAAACATTTCATTACCTTGAGTTACGCCTGTATTTTCAAATTAAAAGTTACTATTCGTTCTTTTTTTATTAAGCGAATTAACATGGACTTTATGATAGACTAAACCACTAAGGACTATTGATGGAATAGCCTCTATCCTTTGTGGTGTTATCAAAAGGATATTGATGATCTGTAACACTATATATGTTACTATATGTAACTTGGTTGCAAATCTAAGCATATGTTGTTGTATTTTAACTATAAGCTGCAAGTTTTAAGTCCTGTAGTGGGCAGTAGCAGAAACTTCTATTTGATATTTGATAGTAATTTGATAGTTTAGCCTGGCCCCTAGGTGGAGGTTGATATGGTTTAAATACGTGGTGGTGGGCTCATTATTCTGTTGATCGCATTCGAGGTGGGATCGGAGAAGATTGGAAATGTTGAAATCTCCATAAAGGCAGATGCACAAGTTCGGCTTCCCCAATGAGTTTTAAGGTGGCTGCACCTCTGTGTATACACAGACCTGGTGGTGCCTGCACACTGTGGGGGGCTTAGGTCTATAAGGACTGCACTCTTGTTACACATTTATTTTTATTTGTAACCTTGTTTCAAAGCAAACCATTGATCGCTATAAAATCAAATGAGATTTGAGCTGATCCAACAATAACGAGGGATTGATTAGTGCAGCCACCAGAACGAGAGACAAACCTTTGAAATTTGAAGAACCTGCCCAGCAAGTTTGCACTCAGCCTACATTCCCTGCACACAACCTAGGTGATTGTATTATTCATTCCTTTCCGTTTACTTGGGAATATCATACAGCTCCTGACTAGTGCAACTCATTTCCCTTCACCTCCTGAAGCCCTGACCTGCTATCAGATGGAGTGGGAGATTTATCTAAGTGGGATCTGTTAGGTGGCACCGTCTAGGTGAGAGAACCTACTGACCCCAAGCAGAGTAAACAAGTGGTAATGTCCAGCTCTTTTACGTTAAACTCCAGTAGCACAAATTGGAATGGGGCTAATTACACACTTATCTGCTAGCTGGGCTATGCTTAATGACCTGCCTATTCTCTTCTCTCTGTTTGTTTTTAGATCATGGTGAATCCAGGTAGCAGCTCACAGCCACCCCCTGTCACCGCGAGCACCCTCTCCTGGAAAAGATGTGCAGGTTGTGGGGGCAAGATTGCGGATCGGTTTTTGCTGTATGCCATGGATAGTTACTGGCACAGCAGATGCTTAAAATGCAGTTGCTGCCAGGCTCAGCTTGGAGAGATCGGGACGTCTTGTTACACCAAGAGTGGAATGATCCTCTGCAGAAATGACTACATAAGGTGGGTGCTCATCTTTAACCCCCTGTCATTTGGGACATTAGCATGCTTCTAAAATATACTTATTTTATGTATAGGCCCAGGCAGCTAGGTATCATCATTGTACATTACATGTCATTCAGGGCACTAGTAACAAATTCAGGGTCAGAAGAGTGGGCTTTGGGCACTGCTTCAATCATTTTAATATTTGGTCAAAGCCCATTTGGATCTGTGCAAGTGGCATAATCTGGCAAGGATCACGTGTGGTCAGTTGGATTAGATTCAGTCCAGTTTTATACTAAATAAACTGCTTTAAGCATTGCACCAACCTGTTGTTTAAACAAAGGCGTTTAAGTTTAACTACAACCCCCACATCGTGCCCATGAAGGAAGTGGAGCATTTTGTAGGTTATGGCTGGACAGCCACAGGTTGGTTTTGCAGACAAGCTTCTTAACTCATTAAATTGAAAGGCATTTGAGGGATTAGATATTTAATGTAAGTAAACCGTTTAATATAGTGATTCAGCTGAATGCTCTGCACCTCTCATTTACTTCTCTTTCATAAATAAGTAATTTCATCTTAAAAGAACAGCAGGCAGCGAAAATAGTCTTTTTCATATATCAGGTGATTTATGCGGAAATTATATTTTGTCTTCGATGTTGTAAACCTTGGATCTGCATCCCTGCTTAGCTCCTGTTGGGTTGATGGGACTTTGGGAGTTGTAGTTTAAAAACATAAATGGCTATAATTTGGATGCTCTTCTGGAACCCTCTCGCCCGGGGTCCCATTAAGCTAAATAAAGTTCTATGGTTTTTCTAGGTTTAAATGTTAGTTAATGAGCGCAGACAATGGGCACAGGGGCCGCAGTGGCACTTTCTGGCACATCTGATGCTCCTCTGAGCTTGACTGAATTTTAATTAAATGGAGCAGAACTCTGGAAAGAAAAAGGCATTTGTATTGAAGTGGGGAAAAATTGACACTGCTGTTCTGACATACTGCATGCTACAGATGTATGTGGCAATAAACACCACCAAGCAAAGCTTCGCTTCTAGTTGCGACTAATTACCGAGTTTGTGTGCTTTCTATCCTGCGGGCATCTTCATCTTAACATTGTTTTTCTAATGCAGCCAAGGCATGCATTTATTTTTACCTGTGTGTTATTAGTGCAGGGATATGAGAACAAACTCCTTCAGGGCCTATCAAGGCAGCCTGTTAGAAAACCTCTTATTAACCAGTTATTAGCCAATTAACTTTGTGTCACTGTGTTGCTTTTCAGTGGACACGTACACTGTAATGTCAACATATATATTTTCATTTGTCTATAGATACTTTACATAAGGGAGAATTGAAAACAAATTTTAATTGCATAAAAAAAAAAGTATACTGCCAAGCAGAGCCTCCTGTAGGGTGCTAGTCACACATAGGGTCTACCAAGTAGCCAATCACAGCCTCTATTTTGCATCCTCCGGGACTTTATTCATGCTTGTGTTGCTCCCCAACTTTTTTTTACATTTGAATGTGGCTCACAGGTAAAAAAAAAGTTAGGGACCCAAAGCAATAAGCTATATGATGCAACAATACATGGGTTTGATCCCATCCCTTTTAATGTGAAGTTACTGGGTGCGGATGAAAAGGCACTAAATTTGCCCTGATGCAGTAACCTATAGCAACCAATCAGCAGGCAGCATTTTCTGGTCACCTGTTTAAAAGCAAACATTGGTTGCTATGGGTTGCTGCTCCTGGGCAAACATAGTATTACATATGGGGGTTAGTGCATGTTACATTATATTGTTCACAAATAAAGTGTCATTAGATGCACAATATCAGAGTTTGCTAGCATGTGAAAGGCATGCCCAACCTGGATCCCCACAGCAGTCAAATGATTTCTCGTGTCCTTGGTCTTTGCTGGGAGTTTAATAATGGCTGCAGCAGGTTGACTGTGCCTCTTCTATTTAACCATATCATATGGGATCCTAAGCCTGGAAAATGGGTTTCTGGTCTTAGTGAAAATCTTGCTTCCTCAGACAGTACTAGTAAAGTAGGTTTTTAAACCGATATAATGCCAAAATACAGACAGGCAAACTTTAGGGCTCTGATTATTATTATTAAAGCTTATTTATAAAGCGACAGCATTATGCAATAGAATATCCACCACCCTGCCTTGCTTTTTATGCTTTAGAATTGTTGTACTCTACCCAAAATAACTGTAATGACCATTAACTCCTATTCTTCAAATCCCTTATGTGGTCAAAAAAATGTTATGTCCGGGCAGGACAAAGGACAAATGGATTTGGGGGCTGGAGTTTTAATAGCACGCCATGAAGTAAAGTATAGCACTGGGCAAATGTCTTTGGAGCTTGTGATGTGAGGATATATGATTGTGCCTTTGAAAAGCACCTTCTGAACAAGGCCAAGTAAAGTGCTCCTGCTTTCCCCTTCATTTCCAGCACGAGAGGGGGAGGGAATCCACCTCTCTTCCATTAATGAAAGTGCTTTTGGTGGGAGACTGACATGCAGCTCACAATCATAGATTCGAGATAAAACAGCCTGACAGTGAATACACACAATTAAAAGCTTTAATTAGTGACTCCTCCATTTTCTTTTTAGTCCTGATAGGTTTTATCTAATGAGATCTGGGCTCTGGCTTAGATCTGCTTGGAATGACGTGTCCGAAATGAATGAGAGCTGCATCGCAAACAAAACATTTAATTAACAAAATTGGCCTGTAAGAGAGGGGATTATTAACTGGGACGGAGGCTTTAGGCTCTTAAAGAGCCAGAGCACTGGAAAACATTAAAAGGATTTGGGTGCAGGGGAGATGCTGAGATGATTACTCAAATCCACAATCTGCATATTTCCAAATGTCATTACTTGCTTTGAGCTGTATATACATCTAGGTTTAACCTCCGATATGCGATGAAGCACCTTATATAGTTCTGACCATTCTCTCCCACTCCAAAGGTTAATATGTTTATAACAGGGACTCCTAACCTGCGGCCCTCTGGCTGTCTGAATGACTCCTCCTGCCTTCCAAAAGACATTTTTTTATTCCCAGAGTGCTTTATGGCAGCTCACAAACACTTCAAATGGAATCTGTTCAGCAGAGCACACACTCTATTAGATTCTGGGTGAATTACATTGTTGTACCAGCATTGTCTCCCTTTTATTCAGACTCCAGTGGAAATATTCAGTCTGTGTGTTTTTTTGTTTTTTTTATTCCAGTCCCTGCTTTCCCTGTTTAATAACTAGTATAAGAGCTGTATTTGTTTCCCCCTTTTTATTCTTTGCAGTGGTTTACTAGGTCTCCAAGAGACACCATGCAGAGAGTTAATTTCCCTTGTAATCAACAGCAAGCTGCTATATTCAGGGAATGCTGTCCCTTTAATTGAACAGGGTAGGTAATTAAATGGCGCTTTTCCAATAGGACGTGCTAGGTAAATCTAATAGTTGGTTATTTAATATCACTTTGAAGTCTGCCCACTCAAGCACAATGACAGCACAGGAGCATGTGAACTATTAGCTGGGAGAGAGGGGAAAAAAAAACCTGGATCTCAAAAATTAATTAAATCGCATGCAATTTAGGGGGAACGTTTATCTTGATTTGTCATAACAGAATTAATTCAAGGCCTCCAATTCACTTGGGGGCAGATCTGTTACTCTGAATTAACCAAGCGTAATTTGGCAGGTTTTTTTTTTTTTTCTCTTCTCTCTCTCTCTCTCTCTCTAATGCAGCTCCAGCCATTATGCACAAGCCTTTTTCCAAGTATCAATAGCTTCTAGTGCTTTTAAGGTGCCTTAGTCTTCAGCTCCTATGAAGCACCTTTAATGGATTTGGCTCTTGGCATTGCACTGTAGCATTTAATACACCTCATTAACCCCTGGCATGCTGGAGGTTACGTTTCCTCTCCGGAGCGGCACATTGCATTAAACACAAGGACAGACTGTACAAACGGCATGGAAAATTCAAAACTGCCCAAGTCCAAATATCATTTAAGTACATTTTTATGCCTTTGGTGACCTTAAAGACGAGATGTTATCTCTGTAGCAGAGCATTTTATTTGAAATGCCTTGTATGCTTAAAGCCACAGCAATAATGTATAGAAAAAGGTCAATGCTTTATTAACCCTCTAACGTACAAAAGAAGCAATGCTGAAAATTAATTCACATTCTTTTTAGAAAAATATCCATTGTATATTTGCTGCCATATCACTTGCCACATTTGCATTTTGATAACTTGGTACCTAAATGACATAATCCGGATTGTTGTGGATTAGATAATGTGTGGGTAACTTCTGATCTTTGCATAGTGTAATTATCTATATCTATATGTATTTGCCTGTAGTAGGTCTAGTCTTTCTAATTCCTATATCCCAAAAAATATGGCAGTAGTTTCCATGGCACGCTTGGGCAAGACCTGCACATTGCACACATTTTAAATTAGTGCAGATCATTAAGTGAGCTATTCAGATGGGTACATCTCCCACCAAACAAAGATCTGTCTGTAATTGTAAATGGCTTCTCTGTATTAGGCACATCTTGCCGTTTGTGATTGATTGTGTTCCCCAAATGCTAAAATATTAACGATCTCCTCTGGTCTGAAGACCTGAACAGAGAAAACTGAAACCATTTCTGTCATCACAATTAAGGAGTCCCCTGACTTTAATTAGCCTGACCTGGGGTGTCTCTTCCCCCTATTGCTGGAACTGAAGAGGAGAAGAGAGGGAAAAAAAAGCCCATTAAAGTCCAGACTGAGACTGATAGCTACTTAATTGAGCACCTAAAGCCTCCAGCCTTTTAAATCAAACACTGTCCTGCACAATCCCCTGGTTAGATAATTAACTCTCCAGCCTCACAGAAACTATGTGAAAACAAGTTTGCAGAAAGGGCTACAGTTACTCAGTTGCCTTCATTCTTGGCTCCCACTGAAAAGCAATTACTTCCCTTCATTTACAAAGCTTTACATTCAGCGAGATTTCTTTCCATTTCTAGAATATGATATAATTGAATATTCAGGGCCTATACAGTCGTGGCGCAAGCATTCCCACAAAGGCACGTCCCTCCGTCTTATTATATAAGGGAGCGTGAGAAAGGGAAACGCAAACATATCTTTCTGGCCAACATTAGGGAAATTGGGTTTGACCTACTAATGACCTTAATGCTGTAAGACTGATAAGCAACATCTAGGCAATTAAGTGAGAACAAAAGGGAGTATTGTATTGAGTTGCCTGTATAGTGCTGCATGGCTGTCGGCTTCACACAAATGAAGGCATAATGCTTACCAAATGGCTGATTGCCGCAGCATTTCGGATATGATCTTGTGTACAAACCAATCTTTAATTCACACTGCTTAACCAAGACTGGTATATCACTTATTCTTGTGACTTGGGCATGTCACTCGGTTTCATATCACGTGGACAGTGTTTTTATTAAAGAGGATATAAACCACAAAAAATAATCTTCAATGGCTTAAACCTAATTTGTATCAATAATTGCTACTGACAGCTGTACCTTGTCTGTCTTTTTCTAGTCTTTACCCTGGAGATTCTGACTTTTAAAACAATGTAGCCGAAGCCAGCCGACCTGAGAAGAAGCATGCGAGGCATTGTGGGAATTGGTCTCGGTTAAGGACAGCTGACTTTTGTTACGTTGTTTCAAGAGACAGAACCAGCAGTACAGAAATGAATGGACAGCAACTGCAATTTCAGCAATTTGGTTTTGTTTTCTAACTTGTAGGGGACTGTTAAAAATCGAATTGCTGATTAGTTGCTATGGTCAACATCACCGGTGATGTTTGGTTTGTCTCCAGTTTTATTAAATACACCCCAAGTGTTTTTACTACTGGCATAAAAACATTTGTGTGGTGCCGTTACCACATCTGGTCGCATTTGCGTCCTCTCCACCAGCACATAAACTACACAATGTGACAGTAGCCTAAACATTGCATTATGTGACTTCCCCCAGTATGTTGGAAGTCTGTAGCCAGGTCTTGGAAGTCTGTAGCCAGGTTTGAACTGAGATTCCCTGGCATTTCAGGACCAAATAACCTAATAAATAGTGACTGTCTATGGCAACTTACAGGAGCCACTCCAGAACCCACATTTTGTCAGTCCAGGCATGTCTGTAGCTGCCTATAGTTCGCAGTCTTGTATTTCCGCATTGGGCAGAAGAGCAGTCACTAAACAATTACCAAATTGAACAAATGTATGTTCAATATGGGTTACTGTTTGGGTGCAACCAGTACGTTACAAGTTCCCTATAAGCCTGGCTTTGCTTTGGGACATGAGAATGCCAGGAGGTACTGCATTAAATTCTGACGAGATCGAGATCTGTAGATTCTGCAAAATATAAAGATATTCAAGTTTGATGCAGGTGTTGTCCTGTGTATTGCAGTCGTTCACTGTGATACTAATGAAGATAACACCCCTACAGCAGGCGAGTGGATGAAGAGCTGCTGTATCAGCAAGTTCCTCTGTTAAACACCTCAGGAGACACTAATTCCTATAAGTAGAGATTCCCTTTAATTATGAAAGAACTTAAGCAAACAATATGTAGTCTAGCAGAAAATGAAATGGCCTTTCTTTTCTTTCAGGTGATTCTATTAGAGGAAATAAAGAAGGGGGGGTATGTAAATACGGATATCAAACGCGAGCAAAAATGGAGACTACGCCCTTTTTAAACAAATATTTCTTTATATGCCCTGTTATGTCTAAAGGGTGTTTAGCTAAAGGAACCTGATCTATAGCAGTCATGTGATGCCTACAATTCCCAGCATCCCACTGGCAGTTCAGGGAAGTTGTAGTTCAACACATGAGATATTAAACTACACGTCCAAGCCTAAGGCTGCTACAGAATAATCGCCACTGCTTAGATAAAAGGTATATTTTCAGAGGGGAATTGTTACATGAAATTCATTAGGTTGGTAGGATAGAGCCCATGGCACAACAGGTTATAGTAAGAGCTCTGCTCAGCTGCAGCTCCCGAGTATGTCATTTTCTTAGCGGAATTGAATTGACATTCGGGAAGTAATTCTGTCCAATTATGTGAAAGTGAATTAGTTCTTTTGATAAAGAGGAATTGACTTTTTTTTATTGTAGCACGTTCCTGTCACAGTCTGTTAATAGGGATACTGTACACAAGCAAAGCCAATGATCAAAGCCCCAGAGATACTGCTGTTAAATCAGAGATAAAGTGAGTTTTCATACTTTATGAAATATTTATCACTGTGTCCAAACATTCTGATATTCGGCATATACAGAGTGACAATAGCACAACATGCTTCATTATTTCTCTGCTGCCTCCCCTCTAGTGCAGAGAAGTACAACTTGAAGCCCTATTCCTCTACAACTCCTTCTGTTTGCTGACAGCTTTTAAGCTTCATTTGAAGTTTAAATCGCTGGAGGCTTTTTATTTAATGAGCACTAAACTCTTAAGTGCCACTGTTTCATAACTTTGGGCCCCCTTCTGTCCACTGACTCTTCCCTTTAAAACTGACCACATTGAATCCACATGCTGCAATACTGCACAGAAATGAATGTGGATTCAATAAGCCTCCTGTTTTAAAGGGACGAGGTGGTAACGCTACCAATGGCCACCTGTTAACTGATTTTTTAATTAAACATGATTGCTGTTTTTTTAGGCTTGAGGGTTTGAGCCTCAAACTGTGGGACATGGAATTGAAGCGATTAATTACTTTCCGAGACACTCCTTAAGGCTGATGGCATATTAAAAGCCCAGAACTTTTTCAGCCAGGAAATGTTAGGCGCCAGTTTTGGGCTCTGTGCCAGTTGCAGATGTACCATCACCCTGCACTATAAAGTGTTACTGTTTCTGTTACAAAGGTGCTTTAACTTTATTTTTAAGGCATTCTGTCTTAAATGCACATATATAAAAGCAGAACATCTTGGAAAACTCACATTTGCCTTTTAGGTACAGGCAAGAAAATAAATGGCACTGCAGCTGATTCAGAATTTTAAATCCCAGAATCCCTATATCAGTCTTAAGTGCTGGAGTGCCAGACATTTCCTATCCCTGCCTTAGGTATTGTACATCTTGCAACAGGATCTGTGTGAGAACAAATGAAGTCATCAGTCACTTACCTGAGCTCAATTATGGCTAATCATGTGGGCTACAGACAACTGTGCATGAAATAACAACCACTCCCTTTGAAGATCGCAATATGTAACCGGCTCCGATTTCCCAACTTCCCATACCTATTGGCATATTGAATACTGCTTGCAGTGTTTCAGTATTTAGGCCCAGAAAACAGACTTTCTTTTTTTTATGCTTTAACTTGTTTTTGATGGGACCAGAGAGTGATTATTCGTAAATGTATGCCTCTAGTTGCATGCTGGGTATTGTAGTTCACAATGACTGGAATTTCCAGTTTTAAAGTCCAATAATGTCTTTTTGTCACATGACTGCAGGCTAAGAAGCTTTTAAATCACTTCCATTTTCTAAAATAAGGGTCAGTGGGTTTTTGACACTGAAACTTGGAGGTCCATGTTCATAGCTGTAGTATTGCATGTGCCATAACCATAAGGACTCCCATTTATCTGTAACAGCGAAAGACAACATAAACATACCACTGCCCTTTTGGCATTTTAATATGTGTCCTTGCTACATCAAACAGAAACTGTAATACATATGCAGCAAGGGTCTTCCTTCCCTTTAGTATGTTAGGGTCCCCAGCGTACTGTAGTGTGGTTAAGCATCTCCATCTTGGGAGTTGGCTGGTGTTACTTTACAGGGCCTCGTATTTCATAAATGGAGTACTGTGGCATGTTGTAAACTTTAAAGCAAATAAATAACTAGCTAAGAACATCCTAGGACTGCAATAAGTGACCATACAATGGTGCTCATCCTGGCATGACAATTAATATTATACTTTGCTAGCGTAATCCAAAGTATTCTTTTTATAAGGGGGAGTAGAGCCAGTTATTTTGAACTCCATTTATAAATAATTAACTGGATTGTTAGATTATAAAGCAAAGTTTTTACAGTATCAATGCACCTGATAATGTCTGGGCCTCGGATGCCTCGGAGACATCGTATACTGCTTATATATCGGTATTGACTTAGCTGGTATTCGCCCAATTTAAATACAAGTGAAATAAAATCAGCCCTCAAAAATAAAAGTTTATGATTAGTTTTCCACAGTTTGTTGCTGATCTGGAACAGATTTTGACAGTTGCAAGTGCGTGCCAGCAAGGATGCCGGATTTCTGGGGAAGAAATGCTGCATTGCATAATAAACCATATCACACTGCATTGTATTTGTAAATGAGCCCTACCAAGGTACTTTGCAATAGATGCAGAGAGTAGATTAGGGGCAAACACGTTATAATTGGACATCATTGTGATTCACTGACTGGCTGAAAAGACATGCCCTGTAGAAAGTTCTGTCCCCTGTATTTACCACAGACAAAGGGGTAGATTTATCAAAGAGTGAAGTTAGAGATCTCCACATTCTATGGGATTTTTAAAGGCGTATTTATCAAATAGTGAACTTTCACTATCACCCTTTGATAAATATGCCTTTAAAACCCCATAGAAATGAATTTAGAGTGGTGGTATTTCACTCATAAAATGGAGGGGAAGGCTGGGACTACTAGACTAGTGTGTTTACAAAGACTAAATCAAATGTTTACAGTTATATGACCATCCTTGCTACACACACACCCACACACCCACAAAGCAAAATCAAAAGATAAATGTGGGGTGGAGCAAATGCAACTCACTCCTTATATGGAACCTTGGCCAACTGTCCACTGTATACTGTGTATAAGTAGTTATAGATGCAGCCATAGAATAAAATACTGTCAGAGGATGTTTCCCACCATTTTGTTGAGTAGTAACACCTAAAAGAAGCAACAATGGTGTATTTATTGCAGTTATTTTACATAGGACGTAGAGTTTCTCCTGGAAAGTAACTGGAAGTACCCGAATTTACCCACAACCCATTGCCCCTTTTGCCATACGGTGTTCCCATGATGTGCCTAACTTGTGGAGAGTACTGCATCTTTATTGTAAAACATCCAGAGTTCTATTTCTAATTTGTGGAGACAGTTCCTGCGAATGTGAGGTCGCCCACCACTACCCTTTCTGTCCCCCATTCCGTGCTGCAGGCCCAGCACCCTTCCTGCCTGAGGCTGAGTGCAGAGCACGTGTGCCGAGCTCTCCTCCCCTCGCCACCCGTGTGCTCTGCAGGAGCGTGTCAGCGTGCGATCCCGGGCCTCACACTAATTAGTTTTGAAATGGAGTTTTGATTGAACTCTCCAAATCGATGCCGCTGCAAAATTTGTTTCTCGGGCTTCCTATTAAAAGCCATCTTAAGGGGCAGTTTTTACTACTCTCCCTGTCGTTCAGTCGATACATTTAATAACAACTTACAGGCTATTTTCAATAAAGTGGAGACAGCAAATTAGTAGCTTGAACATGACAAGCCTCCTGCAAGATCAGATGCAGAAAACCCCGGGCAATTAGTTTGTTCACCAAACAACTTGCAGAGGAAGCAGCGAGAATGGGAGACTGGCAGAAACAGTAACCCCTGAAGTGCTGCTTTGTGTACAGGCTGTGGGGTCTCAGTAATGGGGACATTTTTGCATCCTTGTCTGCCAAAGGGCCCTTAAGCATGTCATTTGGTAATTATAGATAAGGAATGGGACACAGAGTTTTAAGGTGATGATGTCAACTGATTAGGGTTGCCACCTTTTTTGGAAAAAAAAATACAGGCCTTCCTATATATTTAAATTTTATTCCTATTAATAACTTTGGGGTCAGGTATCATTTTTACATTTCAGAACTGAACAGTTGGCAACCCTACGACTGATGACACATGAAAATCGTTAGAGACACCATTGTTCAGTGCCCACTAACCTCACCATAATTTGACGGATTTGTCAGATCGCACGAAAATTGGATGAAAAATCTTAACGTCTATACCCACCTTTACTCAAGTATCTACATCTTCTATATATTTCTCTTGAAATTAGCTTTGATTTCTTTAGTGCTAATTAAACTGATAAGCACCCTTATCTCAGATCTCTCCAGGCAGTCAACTGTTTGCAATCAAATTGCCCAGCAGCCACTGTTTGTGTTGGCCATCTTGGTTGGAGGACAGAGGTTGTGTTCCTGGCCTTTTTGTGTTCCAAAATATACATTTAATATGTGGCTCATCAGGGAAATAGCCAGGCACTAATTTACAATATACTACACTCACTTAATATATCATTGGTCGGGAGATGGGAAAGTCCGATCGTACGTTGATTCGTACGATCGGATCTTTGCGTCTATGGCCAGCTTAAGATTGTGTGACAGGCCATTGGCTGAGCGAGAGAATGGCAGAAGCCAGCACCTCTCCATAGCCCCCTCGCAAAATGCTTATTAATGGGAGAATGAGCAGGCAGTGCCGCCTGGCCATCCATGTGTGGTGGTGTCACATCGTACACAACCCTCTCATTCATTTTGCAGGATAATTGCAGTGGGATTGGCCAGTGTTATTGACTTCTTACAGAGTGGAACTCTGTCTCTTTTAGGCCTTCCAGTATTGCAGTAAGTTATTTCAGCCCTGGGTTATTCAATCTGCAGGCCAGGTATTTGTAAACTATACTTCCCATTCCCATCATCCCTTGACAGCCTTGCTATATCATACAAAGAAAAATGTATTTAAATAGTTTTTCCCAATAAGCCAGTAACTTTGATTAGACTTTATTAATAGGTAAACGAAGTAAATGCCACCCGTGCAGAACCAGCGAAGGGAAGAATTCTTCTTTCATTCCACCCTCCTAAGCGCATGTGTAGCTTTATTATATTCCTGTTGTAATTAAAACCCCCTTATTAGTAATGTATGTAGGAAAGGGATAATGACACACAACTGAGCTTCCCCCACATCTTTATCTTAAAGGCAGACTCTTACCCTTAACTAGAATAGAATTGGGGTTAAGGAGGCATAGTATTATTCCTGCATTAAGGGTGTGACTTTATATTAATGTTCCATCCCTGTAAATATTACTGTTATTCTGCATTATCCCAATGCTGAAGTATCTTTCCCATGTGCAGTCAAAAATGGAGTTAAAAGATCCCATTGTTTAGTTTAATGTGTTAAAAAAAACATATACACATTTTCCCACTTAGTCCTCCACCAGCCGCCCCTCCTATGGCAGATGTTGTGGTCTCATTTGATTGCATAGGAAAACTGCAGTGATACAGCAAACACCCAGAGAGATATGATGACAAATGGATCCAGATCCCGGTAAATTACTTTCTGCTCAAATCGAAATTTCATTCAGTTTGTTGCTAGCAGAGATGAAGTAATCTAAATTGTGGACTGAGGAGCAGATAGAGGGAAGTCAGAGCAAGTATTTCATTATCAAGAGAGAGAGAGAGAAGGTTAGGATGAAAGAGATGAGCAGAGCTAAACCTGGAGTGTTGACACCATGATTGAAAAGGTTAACCCATACACATTATATATCAACCTGGATAGCAGTGAGTTTCTAATGGAAACTAGGCTCTGATGGAGGTTTGCTGGCGTTTCAATACACAGAGCATGATGTCTTCTTAGATATACAATCAAATCCTCTTAACCCTTTTGATGACTCATATCACTAGATATGATTAAAGTACAATAAGAGTTCTTCATATAATTTCAAGGACACAATGCATTTAAACCCCAGTCATGAATTGTATCTTTTTTTTTTTATGATGAACCTGATAGATCTGATAAAATGTGTGTAGAACAGAATTGTTTTGTATTTGCTTGAGGTATAAGTCACTATTTTTCTGATTAAACTCTGCTGGCTCCTTGTGAGGAAACGGAAGGTCGTATTTTTCCTTTTGTACAGGAAAAGGTATATTTCTTTTTACGATTCCTCTATGAGAACTTAAATATGGTTGCCTGTTAATTTTCTTTAATATATATTGGGAATGAAATTAAAAGTGTAATCAAAGACCTGCATAGTTTCATGTGTGTTTTGATTTTTTTTTTTACAGGTTATTTGGAAATAGCGGAGCTTGCAGCGCTTGTGGGCAGTCAATTCCAGCCAGCGAATTGGTCATGAGGGCACAGGGAAATGTCTATCACCTTAAAGTAGGTTCTATTACTTTCTATTCCTAAAATAATAATGTGGTTATCAGATTATTAGGGTGGGGGTATGGGACATTGGTTCCTGGAAACTGAGGCTAAATAGTATTTAATATGTATGCATTTAAAACTAGTGGCCTACTGGCTGTCTCCAGTGTTTTTTTAATAGTAAAGATTTTAAGCAATTCTGAAAGTAGTAGGTTGAAGTACAAGATGGCTGTCCGTTTACCATTCCTGGTTGTTTGGGACATTACCTATTTATGCAGAACACGGGTGTTAAACCCCTCATAATATTTTTATTTGTATTTAAGCCAATCTTGATTAAATTGTTAAAAAAAAATGTTTTTCCCATTCAGTTTATTAAGTTTTCTCCTTTTTTTTTTTGCTTGTGACTTTCTAACTTGCAGTGTTTCACCTGTTCTACCTGTCGGAATCGCCTTGTCCCTGGGGACCGGTTTCACTATATCAATGGCAGTTTATTCTGTGAGCATGATAGACCTACAGCTCTCATCAATGGTCATTTGAATTCACTTCAGAGCAATCCACTACTGCCAGACCAGAAGGTGAATGCTTTGTACTTTATTAATAAGTCTACTTACAGGATGATTTTCACAAATTTCTGTAGAATTATACCTATTTGGCTAACTTTTCAGTTGCTTTGTAAGTCTAAAGAAGTGTGTTATTTATAATGCTGTACTATAAGTGAACATATATTTTGTTAATAGGAATCCAGTTTTACTTCCCTTTTTCTTTCTTTTAATTAGAGGTAAAAGCATCTTGCTTGCCCTGGCATGAGTGGCCATACACATTTAAAGAACAGGTACTCTACAGTGATATATATGTAGAATGCCTATTAATGCAAGCAAATGGACAGCTTCTGCTGCTATTAGGGATGCACCGAATCCACTATTTTGGATTCGGCGGAACCCCCGAATCCTTTGTGAAAGATTCAGCCAAATACCGAACTGAATCCGAACCCTACAGTATATGCAAATTAGGGGTGGGAAGGGGGAAAAAATGTTACTTCCATGTTTTGTGACAAAAAGTCACGAGATTTTCCTCCCCACCCCTAATTTGCATATGCAAATTCGGTTCGGCCGGGCAGAAGGATTCGCCCAAATCCTGCTGAAAAAGGCCAATTCCTGGCCGAATCCCGAACCGAATCCTGGATTCGGCGCATCCCTAGCTGCTATATAACCCATAAACAGGCATTTAATCATCTCCAGCGCAGATTACAAATCATCAGAAAAGGGCTTTGCAAACCTACATTGTATTGGACCTTTTTATTATTATTTTTTTTTTTTCCCTTTTGTTTTGTCTGTTGTTTTGTTAGATTTATGGAAAATACTAGATCTTACTCCTTAGAGAAATATATGATGATACTATGTATGTATTTGTTGAAAAAACACAATAAATAATAAGATTTAAAAAAAAAAAAAAAGGCTTTGCATAGATCAGTGTGAATCTCTTAATTTCTGTTTGAGTCAGCAGCTTATCTGCCCATGTTTTGACACTTTCAAAATCGACCAAATTTAAATCAGACTGGTTTAAAGATCTCTTTGGGATGGTGACCATATAGGCTTGTTGATGTGGTCCTTGCCACAACCATTTGTATCCCATCATCATGATCGAATTGCTTGGCCATAGGACCAACCAAGTGGATCCGCCTGATATCACTAACCTAGGCATATTTGGGAAATATTTGGGAAATATCTGCTCTTTTGGTAAACTTTTATATACTTCAGTCCAAAAAATGTCATTGCACGATTCAGATGTTTTGGTGCTAGAGCTCTGCACTGCCTTCTATACAAAGGGTTTTTCTAACATTTTGTCACCTGGGCTGGAAAATATTTAGTGTGGTCGACCAAATGTCCCCTTAAGCAGGGTTGTATTTCCTATTGGTCTACTTTTTAACTTCCACTTTTCTGAATGGATTTAAATTATGATTGGATAAGATAAACCCTTTATTTTTCATAGTAACTCTATAATGAATGTAAATCATTGCTAGGATTAGTGGTTGGTTTATAACCGCAAGATATTTTTACCGCTATAATGGATATTGGCTGTCTTCTGAGTATATTTTTCTATAAAGCCGAACATTTGTCTTATTTTTTTTCTCTACAGAATATTCCCATAGTGCTTGTTGAACAACCATTGCTTATTGAATGGTGGTCTGCAAATATAATGAAAATGTAGTACTTGCTAATGGTTATGCTCCAGTACAATAAATCTTACAGGCAGGCTTCTAAATTTGCATCTATGTACATAATATTTTTTTTCATTTCCCAGTAATGAATGGGATGCATTCAAACCAACACAATCAGATCAACAGTTGTACAATCTCCCCAGCACCAAATTGTTTAAGATCTATTTTCATTTTCCTAATAAGTCTTATTGCTATGCTAGTGAGTGCATTTTGATAACTGCTGTGTCTAATTTGTAACAATTACTGTCACAGCCTTCAGTGAAGTCTGTTCATTCCACACTGGTTCAGAAAGGGGAAAAAAATCGCTCAACTCCTGCACATAATTTTATTCACATCATCTTTCATACTGATTATGTATTGATGACATTGATTCATTTACTCTTTACAGCTCCACTTGCATGGATAGTAAATCTTATTGACCACGTATGAATTTTAATTTCAAATTGGTGATAGATTTTTCCATCAGCTCTGATAGCGTATTTGACTTTTTCATCATTAACCCAGGCAATCACGCTGCACTGAATTATAGCATTCAAACAAATAGTGCATACTTCAGTTACTGGTTCGCTATAGATTTGCAATAGAAACATCATTAATGTAAGAAGATTGTATGCACATGGGGGGGGGGGGTGGATTTGCGCCTGTGTATGAGGAGAACGTGCTTTCTGAAAAGGGTAGCATCTATAAAAAAAAAAAAAAAAAAAAATTAAAGAATAAGATAGTATGTAATATGTGCCATTCTGGCCATTAATTGGGCCTTTAAGGGGATTCTGTCATTATTTTTAAGATGTTTTTTTTATTTCTAAATAATTCGCTGTACAATATAAAAATTTGAAAGTTTTTTTTTTTAGTTGTAATATTGGTGTGTAAGTAGCCATCTTGGGTCATTTTGCCTGGTCATGTGCTTTCAGAAAGAGCCATCACTTTAGGATGGAACTGCTTTCTGTAGGCTGGTGTTTCTACTACTCAATGTAACTGAATGTGACGCAGTGGGACCCGGGTTTTAATACGGAGTGCTGTTTTTATATCTACCAGGCTGCTGTTATCTTAAGCTGCTATCTCGTTACCTTCCTATTGTTCTGTTGTTAGGCTGCTGGGGAGGGGGAGATGATATCACTCCAACTTACAGTACAGCTGTAAAGAGTGACTGAATTTTATCAGAGCGCAAGTCACATGACTTGGGGTAGCTGGGAAACTGACAATATTTCTAGCCCCATGTCAGATTTCAAAATTAAATATAAAAAAAATCTGTTTGCACTTTTGAGAAACAGATGTCATGTGCAGAATTCTGCTGGAGCATCACTAAAAACATTCTTTTCCCATGACAATATCCCTTTAAGATTTGTAAAATGCAAAAAGGCTACTGTTTTTATTTATTTATTTATTTATTTATTTATTTTTTTACAATATACTAGGCAACAGCTCAAAAGTAGTTTGGTTCAGCAGTATGGCTTATTGCAATATGTTGCTCATTAGGCCACTAATGTGGCTTATTGAGTCCATAGCCTATATGCCATTATGACTTGGCCCATGAGCTACAGATGGATTCTGAGAGTTTTAGTGCAAAGAAATTTTACACATTACTCTAGCTCACAAACCCAGCTGACTGGATTGCCTTACTGGGCAACTAGCCTATAACCACAACTGGGGTTCAGTTTAGCCTCAAAAAGTCTGTGTGTGTGCACATTGCCTGTCCTGATCTTTCAATCATGCTTTGCAAATACCAGTGTGGGGAAATAAATCCTGTTTTGTCTGTTAAGATTTATTTTAATGATTTTGGTATCCTGTGTCAGTGCAAATAATACATAAGGCTAATGGCACTCAATCCATTTTGCCACCAGCACATTTTCTACTTGGCAGGTGTCAAAACACTGAAAAAAAAATGGAACTCTTATGGCATACCCCCATGTCATGGCAGGCACTCAGTATGAGGCAACCCTGGCTCTGTGTGTGTGTGTGTGTGTGTGTGTGTGTGTGTGTGTGTGTGTGAATGAATGAATGACTATACATATAATCTGAGCAAACCATGGAAAACTGCTGTTGTGTAATTCTGTTTTGTGATTCCTTTTTATTGGTCTTACTCGAAAACCTCATTAAAATCGTAATTGTAATATGATATGGCCTCTGAAAATGTGGTTTAACTGATAACTCGATAATCAAGAAATCAGGGGCACTCACAAGGGCTGCAAAAATCAAAGTAAAAAAGAAAAGTATTTACTAAATATTACATTTAGAATTCAGTATCTCCAGTGGCCACAGGAGTGATGTCATATTGTGAGGCTGAGATCTGTGGGTTCCTGAAAAAAGTGTGAATATTATACCGGATATATATGAATGTATATGCATGACATCAGAGTCCAGTGATCTCCCTCTAAAGTAAAAGCATGTGAGTAAATTATAAAATTTGTCATTGTTGTTCTTAATCCATCAAGATTGAATTGTGTGCACATATTGTCACACTGGTATATCATCACTATTATATCTGCCCATTTATCTCCAAGGCTATAGCATTTTTAAGTGTTTACTTACTAATTAAATTCTTTGTTATAGTTTGTTTGGCAAGGGGGCAGCCGTACAGAGTGTCAAGGCAAGTGGCCTCACCTGTACAATCAATCAGCATGTAGTGTATTATGTTATCTTTTCCAGGTTGCATTAACATGCTTGTCCTTGCTATTCACTGTATTGGCTACAGAAGGAATATCTTCTAGTTTACATATCACTCAGCAATTCCCTGGTTGTTATATAATTGGAGTTGTCTGTGTCCGTAGTAGAGGACAATTGATGCTCATTTATTAAATATGCTCACTGGCTGCTCTCTAATCTCTTTGTTCTGGACAGCCAAATTACCTTTCTCACACAGAGAGTCAACTCTTGGGAATTGAACCTCCAATCCTCCACCACTTTAATTAGCTGGAAAGTGGGGATGGGTTGAGCTTATTCAGAGACCTTAGGATTCTTTAAACTTTTAGAAGTTTAGAATGTCATTTTAAAACACTTTTTAAGCAATCCATGGAAAGGCTATTTGTACATGAAAATAAATAGATGTTTTAATTAGAGCTCTTTAAATAAGGCCAGTACCCATAACAACTAGTTCTGTGCTTCTTGTACTTTCTGTTCTGTTCTGTTGCTACAACGAGAACATTATACTACCCTTTTTTTGTTTTGTATGTTTTTCTAATTCACGTGTATACACAAAGGCAAAGAACAAATGAAACTATAACCAGTGCTTTTTGAAAGGGATGTGCATTCTAGTGCTATTTAGTCTAGTTGCCATGCTAATAATTATTTTTAAGGTATGCTTAATGAATGGCCCTAATAAATATATCTGTATAAGGTGCCCAGTTTATTGTAATCCACAAAGAGGATCATTTCTATATAACTTATAATGTGTAGGAACTGTCCCTACAACATATTTGTTTTGGTAAAGGAAACATTATCTGTAGAATCCAGTTAAATCCTTTCTTCCAAAATATCAAAAAAACTCAAATGACTGGTTACGTGGAGTATGGTTTGCAGGCTGTGACAGTATGTTTTTACTAACCAGCTGGGATTCACTGTTATTTGACAATAGTTGTTGTCCCAGTGCCTGGATGATATACTTAAAAAAAGTGTATGTGTTTTACTGTACATGTTTATCCATTATTATGTTAGCCTTACTGACCTCTTCCAGCTACTTTCTAAGCTTCACTCCCATGATGTTCACTAGCTAACACAGACCATAGCTTACTTTTTTGTATAATTAATATGCTTCTCTCTTTCATTTGCAGGTCTGTTAAAGTGTCCCAGTAATACAGAATGCGTGCCTTCATCTCAAATTCTGTTCATTGCAGATGGATCCCATGTGTCTGCAGTAGACAAGTCACCTTTGTAGCTAGCACTAGTGCCAGCCTCATGCCATTGCACCTTCTCTATTCTCCTTTGCCCTCCACACATTTTTTTGGTGTTTCAAGTTGACTGTTGAACATTAAGGACGCCATAAACCTGGGCTTATGGGAGAGACTCTTGAATAAAATAAGGAGATTCACCAGAGGATTTCTTTGGGAGGGATAAATGACTGATGAAGCGAATTACAAGAAGACTTTCTACCCTTCTCACCAATAACTAACCAGAGTTTGCACCCTCTGTTTTATCTTGACAACATTCTAATTGCTCTTTGTATATTTACGTGTTGTAAGGAAATCTGTTTCAATCAAATGAACATAAGATAAAAGGAGAGCTGTAACTTTTGTGGTACTCTTATCACAAACACTTTTATTGTATCCCTGTAAAATACAATGTATGTATGCATGTATGTGGGATTTTTTTTATTTTATATATATATTTTTTTGTTTGTTTTTGTCTTGTTGCTACTTCCCACAGCAAAAAAAAAAAAAATGGAAAAAAAAGAAGGGAATGGGCGGGGAGAGAATCTGCTATTGTGTAGAAATTTTCACCTACTTGCTGATTGAAGAAATCTTTTATTTGTGATATTTTCAGAGACATTTGCTCTAGTATGGTGTATTTAAATAATAAAAGAATAAATGCTATTGTTCAGTAGTGATTTGAGCACATTGATATTTAAGGAATTCTATATTTTAGCGGCAACAAGACAGAAGGGAGATTCTATTGGAATTTTGGAAAATCTTCATTAAATAATATGGAATAGAGCTCAATAGCTCTGTATTCACTTGTGTAGGATTTTAGGAGCATATTACCAAAAGGTGAAAATAGATACCATACAAGTAAATAGATAGTTGTGCTTTCACTATTGATAAATGTCCCAATGTGTACTCCAATTTCACTACTTAATATATAGATGACTGATGTGTGACCATTGATCCATAGAGTATAAACACAGTTCACAGCATTTACTGATTAAGTTATGAAGTGATAAAAGTAAGAGGTTGTTCTTTGATAAAACCCCTGTAAATATTATACCAGTGAACTCTGAAGTAATTTTCACTGATTGAAACATAGCTAAGATCACCATGAATGACTTAAAGGAGAAGTAATGTTATTACGTATGATTTTCGTGCCGTGTGTGGAGTGTCCTGACATTTTTTGTGCCATGACGATCGGTCATTCAGTTGATCCGACAGGTTAGAAAATTTCTGTTGGCTACCAATAATATCTCTGCATGTATTGCCGATCTGACGATATCAGAGGGAGACTGTCACGAGCTTTTGTCGGACATAACTTTTGTAAGATTGCTGTCAGGGGCAGAACATTGACTGATCTGTTCTTTTACTACTTTTTTTGATCTGAATGGTTAGTGACGGGTCAGGAGATGGCACCGATTGATTGTTCATCCGATGTAATGGTAACTCTGCGCATCTATGGCCACCTTAAGGCCCTAGGCTGGTGATTCCGTTTGATTAAAAACTGCATTGTTCCAGGGTACTACTGAAGGAGAGTAAATTTGCCATGCTCTTCATGGATCCCTGTATGGCCCCAGGCTGTGTGTGCATGCACAGCAAAGCAAAAAAAAGGCTCTTCACTTTACATACATGGGCCCTAAGGGTTTCCTGGGAGACAGAACAAGTGCTCCTATCGTAGTATCCTGGTCCAGTGCAGTTTTCACAAACTGGACCACCACCAATACCTTTCCTTCTACTTTAAACCACTATCCTAAGATTTAAATAATAAAAGAAACCCGTTTGAAAATATATACTACTGGGATTCTTACAGAAAACTGCACCACTGATTTATTGCCCCAAATGTACTAAAGTGCTTTTGCTACAACAGGTAAGTTGCATAATAGGTGAATGTTGCTGAAAGAATCAAAAGGGTTCTTTACATTAACTTTTAAATGGTCCAAATGAACATAGGATACAAAAAAGAATAAAAAGTAACCATACATTTGTAGCCTTAGTGCTCTTACAGATAAGCGTTTTACCTGCGCTCCCCTGCGTTCCGGTTTCATACGTTCAGCCGCAGTAGAGCGCAGGAGTAGATGCACTTAATTCTTTTCAATGTGACTGTACTCACACAGATGCATGTAAGCGCCGAACACAGAAAAAATGCAACATGCTTCATCCCCACCTGCGTTCGACGCTTACATGCGTCTGTGTGAGTACAGCCACATTGAAAAGAATTGTGTGTCTACTCCAGGTAAAAACACTCGTCTGTAAGAGCCCTTACAGAGCATTTGTTTTGTAGTTGGGGTCAGTGACCCCCATTTGAAAGCTGGAGAGTCAGAAGAAGAAGGCAAATCATTATAAAAAATAATTGAAAACTTGCTTAGAATTAGCCATTCTATAACCTACCAAAAATTAACTTAAAGGTGATCCACCCCTTTAAAGGCATTTAATTATGGAAAGGGGCATCAGAGCTGTACAGCCTGTATATCATTTAGATAATTGTCCAAAAAGTTTTGTTGCTGCAATGTTTTTCCAATGAGAAACACATCTCCATTTGTTTTACGAACCTAGGATTGTTGCACTAACAGAGCACTTCCTTGCTTTGCTAAAGAGGCCCTTATGTAGCAAGCCTTATGGAGGCATCGTTTTTGTTTTCTCCAGGATCAATTGCTACTTTTTGTAGTCCATGTAGCATGAAACTTATTTTAGCAAGCTAGAACATTTCCATGTGACTACAGGCCTACAGCTATGGGCCCTGCGCAGCTAGGGATTTTAACCAACTACACCTAACTCAATTAGAATGAGGCAGTGCACATTTATGTTTTTTTAATGTTAGTGTTGTGTTCTATGTGCTCTGACTCACGCTCCTGTCCATGACTATCACTGCTTGGCATTATGTGGCAAGTTGATTTTGATGATCTCATCAGTACTTAAAGGCCCAAAATTGATGTTAAAGTAGAGTAAATTTTTATTTTCCATTGCAACACCAAGTTCTTTGTGTGTCATTCTTAATGGTAAAAGTAATATCCAGAGCAATCATTGGTCCCAGAGCCCCATTGGGGATCATCGCATTGCAGACTTGGTAACACACAAAGAATTTATCAGCATCATTTAAATCTGGGCAGCCCCTTCATAATGAACCAGTGTGTCTTTTATCATGAGCTTATTGAATAAACTAGAACAAATATTGTGGCCTTACATTCTCTAGCCTTTGTGGCCCACGGAAGTGAAATGCTGGTTTCCTAATAGTTTTAGAACAGGCATATGTTGTTTTCAAAAGTTCCCAATGTTTCCATTTGTCTGGGAAAGCAACCGTCACTCTTGCATTTCTACAAACATGCTGAGCCTAGGAATGTTGTAAAGGTGCAAAAGTAACACCTGATTATACCAAGTGAGTGAAAATCGTTTGTAGGCAAGGAAATCTGCCATTTGTCCTTTTAGTGGTGACATAAAAATATCAACACAAAGCCCTGAACCAATTGGACTGCCAGCCCTCTTACTTAATATGGTATCATAAACCTTTAATGGAATGCAGCATAGTAGGACCTCCTTTATCTGTAAGGAAATTAGTTTATCTGCACACGTCGTAAAGCAATTAAACCTAATAACACAAAATTCCACCTCTGTACTTAGGCTTTGATATAACAAGTGATAGAACTTAAAATGATTTAGAAAACATTTGTATTTACTGCAGTCATTACTGTACCACAGGAATCTGCAACTTATCCCCCACCTTGGCACGTAAGCTGTTAAACGCATTCCATCCTTTCACTTCAACAGATGTTTTTAATGAAATTGCACTTAGGAAGGTCCTACCACTACCACCTCATATTGAATCAATAACCTTTAGGCAATGTATTAATGTACAAATTGTTTCTTGTTCTACAGCTTGATGTACCTAAGCCCCCCCCTTCCACCATTGAGAATTTTTAAGGGACACGTACTTTATTTTTAAGAAGGGATCACATTTCCTTGTATTTTTTCTTATATATGCATTTCCTTTAGGTGTCCTTTCTCAGTCAGAGCTGAAGTAACCTGAATTACTGAAAACTTTTTTCTTTTTAATTAGGAATATTCATCCTATTGAACTCCAAACTTATCAACGAACTCCGAAAATCCTATGGCTTTTAGCAGTTAACAGAAATTGTAGACAAATAAAGCCATGAGGTTCATGTATTGTACTAACCTCTTTTGAATCAAAGTGTACTTTTGAAATTCTCTCAAAATCTATTGTCATGCTGTGCCAGTAACAAGCCTGGTATGTAATTTATATGAATCCAATCTGCTGTTTAACTGGGATCCTATAAATGGTTGGTAACAATTAGTATGTATCCTACAAAAGGATTTAGTGTTGCCGGGGTCGAAGGTCAGATAATGCGTTCTATGAGTCATTATATTCCGAGCCTTTAAGAACTGCCACTTTGTTAATGGTAAGATTTAAAAGCATTTCTTAAATTGCAGCCCTATACGATTACAGATGTCAGTCATGATCATGTAATCCACGGGCTGGAGATGAAGTTTTGCTTTGATGTGCTAAATTGGAGATGGGCTAATGGAACTATTAATATACAATGGTGCATATTCAAGTAGTCTGTAAAAATGATTTGCTCGGTTTTTATTTGCTGCAAATATGTGAAATCTTGCATTCTATTTATTAGAAATCCAGTGCTTCCTTAAAAAAAAAAGCAAACTCAGCTGTCTCCAGTTGATGGACGGACATGGCATTGTTTGTGAAGGGCCACTATACCACGGAGCTCAGTGTTTGACAGATATCTAATGTGAAATAAACACTACACACTGGCTGCATTGGTTTCAAGCCTTGTTTTGCCCTTTTTAGTTTAAGGAACCATATTACAGCCTGAGGCCTACAATCAGATACAAGCCTTTTTTTTGTCAGGAGAAGGACTTTATTGTATTTAGGTATTATATGTGTTTCTATATAAGGAGACACATAAACATAGAGAGTGCCTGGCGAGATAAGCTCAGTGAAGTGAAATGATTAGAAAATGAAGCTGAACTCTGCCTTTTTACATGAAAGCTTCCATGTAAGGCCAGATAATGTGGCTTCACTTGAGATGTGCCACCACACCAGTGTGTCATGATGCGAGAATGTTAAACTCACTAGGGAGCATTAACAGCAGGCACATAAAGCAGCATTTACAGCAAATGCTATGCGAAAGCCACTTTAACAAGGCCAAGGGACCTCTCCTTTAACCAAAGATGATTGTGTGTTACTAAACAGCAAGAATTTAAATACATCCTCAAAGCTGTTATTATTTTTTGTTAGCATCCCAATCTAAGTGGTCATCTATGCCAGATCACAAGTGTTGGGCAACAGGGTAGGGGGAAATTATTTTTTTTTTAAGAATATTTTTACTATATAGGCACCTGAGGGCTCCCCCCCCCCATCGCTGTTGCCTTAGACCAGGGGTCCCCAACCTTTCTTGCCCGTAAGCAACATTCGGATGTAAAAAGAGTGAGGGAGCAACACAAGCATGAAAAAGTCCCTTGTGGTGCCAAATAAGGGCTGTGATTGGCCATTTGGTATCCCCTATGTGGACTGGCAGCCTACAGGAGACTATACTTGCCAGTATACTTAGTTTTTATGCAATGAAAACTTGCTTCCAAGCCCAGAATTCAAAGACAAGCACCTGCTTTGAGGCCACTGAGAGCAACATCCAAGGGGTTGGAGAGCAACATGTTGCTCACGAGCTACTGGTTGGGGATCACTGCCTTAGACACTGCCCTCATGTGCTTATATAGAAATATGGCACTGCATGCAAGGATTAAAGTGGGAGACATGAGGAAATTACTAAATCATGGTACAAAAATATACATCTCTATTGTCCCCATATACCATAGGTGTTGCAGAAGGAACAGTAATTCCTGGTGTAATAGTTGTATGTTTATGTCTTAATATTACAAATGGAGGTCCACACCTCATTTGATACACAGACATGGAACGTAGCAGAATTATAGAAAGCTCCAATACAGGATCCATTTGTAAAGGAAGTATTAGTGAAACTATCACCACATATTGTTCATTATTGCCTACATGGTTGGAGGGTTTTTTAGTTATGTTGTATGTATCCTTTAGGCTAGGGCTGGTGGATTTTGGCGCTGAAACGCAAGATTTAGCATTTTGTGCTAAAATCCACTGCGTTTACCTGCACCCGAGATAATGTTTCCGGCTGCAGGCAGCAGTGCAGAAGAGGAGCAGTGGGAGAGTGGGTTCTTGGCCTGCATTTCTCCAAGAGCCGTTAGGTGTGGCCCAAGCCTTAAGGTTAGCATGCCTTTAAAAATATTAAGGCTATGGTCACACTTGGCTTATAAGCAGCTATGCTTGAATCAGCGCTCTTCTGTGTCTGCACCCAAAGCCACTGTGCTGGCCCGGGTGCAGCCACACGTAGAGGATTTTGATGCAGAAATGCGTGAGTATGCATTTTGGATCCGAAATCCACTCACCCTAGAGCTCAGGAGCTCAAAAGCTTTTTTCCTTGAGCTTATTTGGCCCTTCCCTCTCAACAGGCTAATAAAATAAAATCTAGTTAATTCAGGGCTTGTGAATTTATATTCCTTATTCAAACACTCAGTTTCAAATAGACTATATAATTGTAAGAGTAGGCATTGCCAGTTCCTCCCAGAACATTCAGTGCAGTGATAGTATCTCATAGCCATTTTCATGCGTAGGACTCAAGGCACTGTTTAAACCGTTACACTTTCCTTTAAAAAAAACTTTATATGGAGTATGAACCCCAGATATACATATTTTATTGTTAGTATTGTTTTAGCACTTGCATATATTAAGGAGTTAAACCCATAATCATTGTCAAGACCGCCGGGAGCGCGAGGAGTCGCGTCCGCTCCCGGCGGCGAAGAATTCAAGATGGCGGCGCCCAGTCAACCCACGTGGGTTCCGACGCCGGCGACGTGACGTCAGCGCGGCGCGACGGTCGCAGGCGCGCTGACGCTGGCGCAAGGGCGCCAAATTCAAACATAAAAGGACGCCTGAGACGCCAAGATGGCGCCCGAAAATAGGATTCTGTTCCCTGAGAGTTTCCTGGGTTCCCTTGCTGTTTTCCCTACTTATATCTGCCTGATTCCTTGTTGTGACCCTGTGCCTGGACTTTGGACTTTGATTATATTCTGCCTGCCTTGTGACCTGTTGCCTGAACCCGATTACCCTTTCTGCTTAATCCCTGGATACCACGATCCTGATCCCTCCTGAGGGGCTTCCTCCTAGATCCGGACTACTCCCCAGAGGGGGCTCCCGGCTCCCTGACATTATTTTCGGGCCATGGATCCTTCTGAGGAAGCCACACCTCATGTCGGACGAGCGCTCCGCGGACTGGCATCCCGCATGGAGGACTACGAAAACCAGCAGGTTCGCATTGGGCAAGCACTCGATGTCCTGCTAGCTCAAGTGCCTTCTGAGCCTTCCACTGCTCCACCTACTGGAGATCCCCCCATGGCGGCAGCCCCTACGAACGCAAGCTACCCGACAGGTGAGCCTCGCATTCCACCTCCCCCTCGCTTCAGTGGGGACCCACAAGCCTGCAGGGGGTTTGCCACGCAATGCCAAATTCAATTTGAGTTCCAACCCACACAGTTTCCAAGTGAGCGTTCCAAAGTGGGGTATGTGATGTCTCGATTGGAAGGCAAGCCACTAGAGTGGGCAACGTCTCTTTGGGAGAAGAATTCCCCGCTGACTTTTGATGTTAAAGACTTTCTCCAAGCTTTTCGTTTAATCTTTGATGCTCCAGGTCGGGTTACGAACGCCCCTGCCCGTCTCTTGCAGCTCCGGCAGGGAAGCCGCAGTGTCAATGACTATGCTATAGACTTCCGAACACTGATGGCGGAGACTTCCTGGTGTGATGACGCTTACAAGGCTGTATACTACCAAGGCCTATCCATCCGCATCAAAGATGATCTCGTCTCCAGAGAGACTCCTGACACCCTGGAAGGGCTGATCGCTCTATCCATTAAAGTGGACACTCGTCTCAGAGAGCACCAGGTGGAGAGAGAGCGCAGCAGACGATTTTCTCCCTTGTTGGCCCCTCGCTTTCAAAGGCCGATTCTGCAAACACCCGCTG
Source organism: Xenopus laevis (assembly GCF_017654675.1). NCBI lineage: Eukaryota > Metazoa > Chordata > Amphibia > Anura > Pipidae > Xenopus > Xenopus laevis. The sequence continues at coordinate 102,396,837 of NC_054377.1, read as the reverse complement.
TTCCTGTGACTCATGTGTCGACGTCCCCCTTGGAGGAACCTATGCAAGTAGGAAAGACTCGCCTCTCCGAGCAGGAAAGACTCCGAAGACGTATGGCAGGTCTCTGTTTATACTGTGGTGGGCATTCCCATTTTGCCAACGCCTGTCCTGCCAAAACCAAGAGTTTTGTACCCCGAGGTATGTCTCAGGTTTCTCATGTAGGGGGCATCACTCGAGGTCCTCTGGAGAAGTATCAAGAAAGTTCACGCAGACTTCTTCTTCCTTTGCAGATTCACCTGGCAAGTAGGTCTATCTTCGAAAGGGCCTTCCTCGACTCCGGAGCGGATGGCAATTTCATGGATGCCTTTTTTGCCGAACGCATGAAGATTCCCCTGCTTCCATTATCTTCACCCCTGCGAATTACCGCCATAGATGACAAACCCCTGGAGTTTGAATTCGTCACAAAGTTCACGGCGGAACTATCTGTACAAGTTGGGGCGCTGCATCAAGAAAAACTTTCATTTTTCATCATCCCCTGTCCTTCTACTCCAGTAATATTGGGTCTTCCGTGGTTACGTCTGCATAACCCCACCATAGACTGGTCCACTGGGCAGATCTCTCGTTGGAGTTTATTTTGCCTGCAACATTGCCTTCCGTCAAAACCCCTCGAGAAGGTGAATGTCTCCTCTGCGGAATTAAAGACTTTGCCCTCCACTTACAAGGGATTTTCCGATGTGTTTTGTAAAAAGTCGGCAGAGTTCCTTCCCCCACATCGCTCCTACGATTGTCCGGTTGAACTCCTGCCAGGAGCTATGCCCCCCAGAGGGCGCACCTACCCTCTCTCTCCTGCTGAGACTACCGCTATGAAGGAGTACATCCAAGAAAATCTCCAGCGGGGGTTTATCCGCCCTTCTACCTCTCCTGCAGGGGCTGGGTTCTTCTTTGTGGAGAAGAAGGACGGAGGCCTTCGGCCTTGTATAGACTATCGGGGTCTGAATAAGATCACCGTGAAAAACAGGTACCCCCTGCCCCTGATTGCCGAGCTCTTTGACCAGCTGAAAGGGGCAAAGATTTTCTCCAAGTTGGATCTCCGGGGGGCCTACAACCTCATTCGCATCCGGGAGGGTGACGAATGGAAGACGGCATTCAACACTCGGGATGGGCACTATGAATATCTCGTTATGCCCTTCGGCCTATGCAATGCCCCTGCCGTCTTCCAGGAGTTTGTTAATGATGTGTTCCGAGATCTCCTAGGAAGGTTCGTAGTCGTATACTTGGACGACATCCTGATCTTTTCCAAGGACCTTGAAAGTCATCGCTCCCAGGTGAAGGAGGTACTCTCTCGTCTGAGGAAGAACTCTCTCTTCGCCAAGTTGGAGAAGTGTGTCTTCGAGGTATCCAAGATCCCCTTCCTAGGATACATTATCTCTCCAGAGGGATTTGAGATGGACCCCGTGAAGGTGTCGGCCATCCAGGAGTGGCCTCTCCCACTGAGTACCAAGGCAATCCAGAGGTTCATCGGATTTGCTAATTATTATCGACAGTTCATCCGGGGGTTCTCTTCCCGCATTTCACCTATCCTGGCCCTCATCCGGAAAGGGGGTAAACCCAGCCTGTGGCCTCAATCCGCCATAGAAGCCTTTCAGTCCTTGAAAGAGGCCTTCACGTCCGCTCCTGTTCTCCGACATCCCAATCCTGCACTACCCTTCTGCATCGAAGTCGATGCTTCTGAAGTCGGAGCCGGAGCTATCCTGTCTCAGAGACACTCCACTGATGGAAAATTGCACCCCTGTGCGTTTTTCTCCAAGAAGTTCTCATCCGCAGAGCAGAACTATGATGTCGGAAATCGAGAACTCTTAGCAGTCAAGCTTGCCCTTGAAGAATGGCGTCACCTCCTGGAGGGCTCTGAAATTCCTGTCCAGATTTTCACTGATCACAAGAATCTGGAGTTTATACAGTCCCTCAAGAGGCTAAATCCCAGACAAGCCAGGTGGGCCCTTTTCTTTTCCCGTTTTAACTTTGTTTTGACTTATCGCCCAGGTTCCAAAAATCTGAAAGCCGATGCCTTGTCTCGTAGCTTCACTCCGGTGGATCGTGACCCTGAGAGACAGGAGCCAATCATTCCACCAGTCAAGATCATTGCCTCTTTGTATCCCCAATTTGCCGACCAGATTCTGGCTGGGCAGTCCTCGGCTCCTCAAGATACTCCGATTGGCATGGCCTTCGTCCCTCCAGAACTTCGCCTGGCCATCCTGCAACAAACCCACTGCTCCAGACAAGCTGGACATCCTGGTCCGGCCAAGACCCTTGAACTCTTGAGGCGCCTAGTCTGGTGGCCTGATATCCGCAAGGATGTAAAGGACTTTGTGGCTGCTTGTAATGTCTGTGCCACTTCTAAGCCTAGCCATTCCCGCCCCAGCGGGTTGTTACAGCCTTTGCCGGTTCCCTCTCGTCCGTGGACGCACCTCTCTATGGACTTTATTGTCGAACTTCCTCCCTCCGGTGGGAATACTGTGATCTGGGTTGTCATTGACCGCTTCAGCAAAATGGCCCATTTCATCCCTTTGAAGAAGTTACCCTCTGCGGTGGAATTATCCCAACTCTTTATTAAGTACATCTTCCGCCTGCATGGTTTCCCGGTGGAGATCGTCTCCGACAGAGGCACCCAGTTTACCGCCAAGTTCTGGCGTTCTCTATGTAAAGACTTGGGAATAACACTTAAATTTTCATCTGCCTACCACCCGCAGACGAATGGGGCAGCTGAACGTGTGAACCAAGCCTTAGAACAGTTCCTGAGGAACCACGTGTCTCTTTGCCAGGACGATTGGTCTGACCTCCTCCCGTGGGCAGAGTTTGCTCATAATAATGCATGTCATTCCTCCACAGGAAGGTCTCCATTTATGGTGGTGTATGGACAGCACCCTCAAGCCTTTCCTCAGGACTTCGTGTTGTCGGACGTCCCGGCTGCAGATGATCTGACAGCCCATATGCTTGCTATTTGGGCTGCAACCAAGTCTAATCTGGAGAAGTGTGCTCTAGTCCACAAGACTTTCGCGGATCGCCGTAGAAGGCCCTCTCCTCCCTACAAGGTGGGTGATAATGTCTGGCTCTCTTCCAGGAATATTCGCTTGAAGGTGCCATCTCCCAAGTTGGGTCCGAAGTTCCTGGGTCCGTTCCCCATCTTGGAGATAATTAACCCCGTAGCCATCAGACTTCAACTCCCACCAGAGATGAGAATCCCCAACGTGTTCCACGTCTCCCTGGTGAAGCCCACCGTCTCCAACCGTTTCTCTGGTGTCCAATCTCCTCCTCCTGCTGTCTCTGTGGAGGGTCAACAAGAATTCGAGGTGGAGAGAATCCTTGATTCCAGAATCTCCAGAGGGTCCCTTCAGTACCTCATCCATTGGAAGGGCTTTGGCCCCGAAGAATGCTCTTGGGAGGGACATCGTGATGTGCATGCTCCTCGTTTGGTAAGAGACTTCCACTCCAAGTTTCCCCAGAAACCAAGTCCCGGTGGTCCTGAGGCCCCCCGTGAGGGGGGGGGTACTGTCAAGACCGCCGGGAGCGCGAGGAGTCGCGTCCGCTCCCGGCGGCGAAGAATTCAAGATGGCGGCGCCCAGTCAACCCACGTGGGTTCCGACGCCGGCGACGTGACGTCAGCGCGGCGCGACGGTCGCAGGCGCGCTGACGCTGGCGCAAGGGCGCCAAATTCAAACATAAAAGGACGCCTGAGACGCCAAGATGGCGCCCGAAAATAGGATTCTGTTCCCTGAGAGTTTCCTGGGTTCCCTTGCTGTTTTCCCTACTTATATCTGCCTGATTCCTTGTTGTGACCCTGTGCCTGGACTTTGGACTTTGATTATATTCTGCCTGCCTTGTGACCTGTTGCCTGAACCCGATTACCCTTTCTGCTTAATCCCTGGATACCACGATCCTGATCCCTCCTGAGGGGCTTCCTCCTAGATCCGGACTACTCCCCAGAGGGGGCTCCCGGCTCCCTGACATTCATGGACCCATGAAGTTCACGCATCTTATGGCTCCACTAAGCATCGACATGCAATGTTCAGAAGTTAGCCATGTTTATTTTTTATCATTTTACTCAGAATAGACTTATCCAGATAAACCTCCCAATATGCATGCCTATGTATACAGAATAATGAATGGAAGCTGGAAACTCATTCTTATATGTGTCTGCACCTTCAATTGAGACATAAAAAAATACAAAATGTAGTAATGGTTCTTGCAAAGTGTGTCTGTTGTGCATTAGTTCTACATGTCTTAGTTGCATGTAGTTACTTAGCCAGCTTGGCAACATACCCAAGTCCAAACATCATCTGGCTTGAATCCATTTACTTTATACTCCACACATGGGTCTCTGCTCTTTTGCTTAGTCTAGAAATTTAAAGGCCTAGTAACAATAAACATCCATATAACATTGTGTTGCTTCAGGGATAGAATGTATCGGAATGATTCGACATCACAAGCACAATTTGTTTTCTCACAGTTGTACAGCATGTTATATTTAATAGAGTGCATATATTTCAGTAGATTGCAGGGTAGGATGGTAATGAAAGTACTACTTTAACAATAATATTTATTGCTATTCCATGAGTTCCAAAGGTCCCAAAAAGCAGTATTTAGCACGGAGATCCAAACAGGGTGTTGATGGTGCCATATATTGATCATTTAATATTATCTATAAAGGAAAGGCACATGGGGTGATTCTGAGCATTTTTTCTTTCAGGTGTGTTATAGCTTCATGGGTGGTGGACAAAATGCTCAAAATCAGTCTCCATTCAATGGAAAGCAAGGGTGCCTTTTCTTAAAGGGGGTTTTCTCACATGGAACTGTTGCTGACCATGTTGTTGAGCACTTCTCTGCCAGAACATTTAAACCAGAGATGAGATGTTTGATGCCAAACCCCCATTATCCCTTTCATTGACATGAGTGGAATGTAATATCATAAGCAATGACAGGCAATATTGAGCCCAAAAATCTGAGGTCTCTATTCGTGTCATGGACTGGAAGCTAAAAAAGTTGTTACTATTAAAACTTTTTTTTTTACCATTTGAGGGGCATGCCACATTTTTTTTAAGGTGGGCTCATGTCTAAGGCATTAGAGGATTTTTGCCTTTATTTTGCTTCCTTGAACATTTTTAACAAGTGGCCACTTCAAGCATTTGCACCAACATCTCTAATAAAGACATATATATAGCGAATAAAGTACCCTCTCTTGTAAATTATAAGGATATTATAAGTTACCGACGAGTTTCATGACAGGTCATGGAACTCCGAGGTAACTTATAATATCCTCATATTTTGCAACTGGGGGTACTTTATTTATTATAATACACACGTTTCAGTGAGTCATGTGACAGAAATTACATCACTACTCACCGTTTATAACTGATGACATCAGAACTCACCGTTAATAAGGATATCATTTACAAGATATTCATGGTTTATGTGTATTATATGACCTATATGCACCGGCCCTATTCAAACTGACCTAAGCATAAGTGTACCAACGAAGTTCGATTGGCAGGAATGAATGTTATCGAAAGATCACTATGAAATGCTCACACTGATGAATTAAAACGCTAACAAAACTTTGCCAGTGTTTGACTGCAGAGACACAACTTTGCAAAGTAGCGAATTTGCGCCTGGCGAAGTATGGCTAAGCCTTCGCAGGCAAAAAATCACCCTTTAGTGAATTTACCCCCATGTGTTTTTGTAATAATCCAACATGCATAGCAGCAACTGCATTTTCTCAATTATCTGGAAACCTGTTATCCAGAAACCTCAGAATTACAGAAAGGCCATCTCCCATAGACTCCATTTTATCAAAATAATCAATATTTTTAAAAATGATTTGCTTTTTCTCTGTAATAATAAAACAGTACCTTGTACATGATCCAAACTTAAGATATAATTGATGCTTACTGGAAAAAAACAACCTGTTTAATTTATTTAAAGGAAAACTTTACCCCCAAAATGAACCCCTAAGCAACAGATAGTTCATATCATATTAAGTGGCATATTAAAGAATCTTACCAAACTGGAGTAACTATTGCCCTTTTACATCTCTTGCCTTGAGCCACCATTTCGTGATGGTCTGTGTGCTGCCTCAGAGATCACCTGACCAGAAATACTGCAGCTTTAACTGTAACAGGAAGAAGTGTGGAAGCAAAAGACACAACTCTGTCAATTGGCTCATGTGACCTAACAAGTATGGTTTGTTGGTATGTTTGTGAGTACAGTGAATCCTACGATCCCAGGGGACGGCCCTTATTTTTTAAAATGGCAATTTTCTATTTATGATTACCCAATGGCATATACTACTAGAAAAGTATATTATTATGAAAATGGTTTATTTACATGAAGCAGGATTTTACATATGAGCTGTTGTATGCAATATCTTTTTATAGAGACCTACATTATTTGGGGGGTATAGTTTTCCTTTAATGTTTACATGATTTTCTAGTAGCGAGAGCACTTGAGAAAGGAGGCTGCGCCTCTGAAACGTTGTGGGGATCTCAATAAATATTTTCTACTGTTTAGCACGAATGCTAATGTGAGTGCCATCTGATTTTTTGACTAAAGTTTGGATTGCGGATGCCAAGGTTTGCAGCAGGGATCCCGGATTGAGCACCACACATATATGTAAGCAGATTCTACTATTTTTTCATTGGTTATATGACCTGATTTTCTAGTAGACTTAAGGAATGAAGATCCAAATTATGGAAAGATCTGTTATCCGAAAAACCCCAGGTCCAGAGCATTTTAGATAAGAGGTCCCATACCTGTATAATCTATATGAAAATATGCATTTTGTAATAATCCCTATGTTAATATAATTAAAGAAAACATTCATTAATATATTATTCCTTTATACTGTGAATCCTATGCCTTCTATGGCAATATCAACCATTAAAATCTCTGTGCACGCTTTGTTTTTTCTTATTCCCCTATTACTGCAGCAGGATTGTCTTTTTTTTCCTTCTACTTTATTTTCCCCTTTATTTAAGCTAAATTGCAGCATAATAGATAGAGCAAGTTTCATTATGTAGTTAGTGATTTTTTTTTACCTGTTGTTAGGTCATCCCAATCAGAGAAATGCTTATGGTAGATAACTATCAATTTGTTTCCATTAAGACATAATTAAGGGAATGCTGAGAAGCCACTTTAGCTGAGAAATACTTTGGATGCATGTTAAATAGGGAACAGCTCTGTTGCTCTAAAGGCTGAAATATGCATAATGGGTTAGTGAGACACTCTCACCTATCTCCGTGGCAGGCTGGATGATATTGGAATTGTTAGTGAAACATTTTGAACTTATGTTGAACGTGTTTCTAGATGAAACAAGCCATGGCCCTTTATTGTTGCTGAACGTTATTTAGACCACAAGGTTAAATGTAACACTTAAAGGAAAACTATACCCCCCCCCCGAACAATGTAGGTCTCTATAAAAATATATAGCACAAAACAGCTCATTCTAAAACCCTGAGTCATGTAAATAAACCATTTTCATAATGATTTACTTGTTTAAAATTATGTGCGATTGGGTAATCATAAATAGAAAATTGGCATTTTAAAAAATAAGGGCCGCCCCCTGGGATTGTAGGATTCACGGTGCACACAAACAAACCAAACAAACCATACATGTTAGGTCACATGAGCCAAATAACAGACAGAGTTGTGTCTTTTGCTTCTACACTTCTTCCTGTTAGAGTTGCAGTATTTCTGGTCAGGTGATCTCTGAGGCAGCACACAGACCATCACGAAATGGTGGCTCAAGGCAAGAGATATAAAAGGGCAATATTTACTTATATATATATATACCAGTTTGGTAAGATTCTTTAATATGCTGCTTTATATGATATATCTGTTGCTTAAATATTCATTTTGAGGGTAAAGTTTTCCTTTAAAGGGGACGTCCACCCAAAAGAGTTTTGTATTGTATAATGCGACTGGGCACGTCGCTCAGCCACATTATGGGGACCTGTGCATCCCCCGTTCGCCGGCCCTTGCTCTCGCGGGGAGTGCGGCCTAGCGGCGCCCGCCCGAAGAATCCGGCCCGAAAGCAGTGCTTTGTTTTTTTTTTATATCTCTTTCTGTTCTATGGCTCTGTCTATTGATACAATATAGCATAAGTCTGTTCCCCCCAGCCAAGGTCCACTAATAGCTAGCTTCTGTTTCATTGTTTCAGAAGTCAAAACCAGCAGTGAATACTGCCAAATACTGCTTTGAATAGCAGGTACATTTAAAAATAACTTTAAAACCATTATAAACTCTTAATCTCTGTATATTATAATTAAATATTCCTACATTATGTACAATTATATTTTTTGTGGACATTTGAGGACAATGGACCGATAACTGATTTATGACAAACTTATGACTAGTTTTCCGACATCAGGGTTACCAAGTTGATATGCAAAATCTGGGATGCTACTAGAAAGTCCAGCTACAATACTAATGGTATTTACATTTAATGCATTCCTGTTGCAGGCCAGCAACTTACATTTTTAGAAGGTGGCACTAATTTTGAACATGATCTGGTAACCTTAACTTACACAGACATTCCAGAACAAGGGGGCGCTGGCATTTCTGGGAGATACTTCATAAATTATTACAGTTACTGAAAAATAGGTTTGTTGACTTTTTTCATAGGGCTTTAACTGAAATGTGCGATTGGGTAATCATAAATAGAAAATTGGCATTTTAAAAAATAAGGGCCGCCCCCTGGGATTGTAGGATTCACGGTGCACACAAACAAACCAAACAAACCATACATGTTAGGTCACATGAGCCAAATAACAGACAGAGTTGTGTCTTTTGCTTCTACACTTCTTCCTGTTAGAGTTGCAGTATTTCTGGTCAGGTGATCTCTGAGGCAGCACACAGACCATCACGAAATGGTGGCTCAAGGCAAGAGATATAAAAGGGCAATATTTACTTATATATATATATACCAGTTTGGTAAGATTCTTTAATATGCTGCTTTATATGATATATCTGTTGCTTAAATATTCATTTTGAGGGTAAAGTTTTCCTTTAAAGGGGACGTCCACCCAAAAGAGTTTTGTATTGTATAATGCGACTGGGCACGTCGCTCAGCCACATTATGGGGACCTGTGCATCCCCCGTTCGCCGGCCCTTGCTCTCGCGGGGAGTGCGGCCTAGCGGCGCCCGCCCGAAGAATCCGGCCCGAAAGCAGTGCTTTGTTTTTTTTTATATCTCTTTCTGTTCTATGGCTCTGTCTATTGATACAATATAGCATAAGTCTGTTCCCCCCAGCCAAGGTCCACTAATAGCTAGCTTCTGTTTCATTGTTTCAGAAGTCAAAACCAGCAGTGAATACTGCCAAATACTGCTTTGAATAGCAGGTACATTTAAAAATAACTTTAAAACCATTATAAACTCTTAATCTCTGTATATTATAATTAAATATTCCTACATTATGTACAATTATATTTTTTGTGGACATTTGAGGACAATGGACCGATAACTGATTTATGACAAACTTATGACTAGTTTTCCGACATCAGGGTTACCAAGTTGATATGCAAAATCTGGGATGCTACTAGAAAGTCCAGCTACAATACTAATGGTATTTACATTTAATGCATTCCTGTTGCAGGCCAGCAACTTACATTTTTAGAAGGTGGCACTAATTTTGAACATGATCTGGTAACCTTAACTTACACAGACATTCCAGAACAAGGGGGCGCTGGCATTTCTGGGAGATACTTCATAAATTATTACAGTTACTGAAAAATAGGTTTGTTGACTTTTTTCATAGGGCTTTAACTGAACTGTGCTAAATTCTGATTTATGCTGCCAAACATTGGTGTTTGAAACTGATGAATGTTTGAATGAAGCATCTGCCAGAATTGGCAGACACTATTGTCTTTATGAGCTAGAAGTCTGCACCATATATTTTTTTCTCCAATAATAGAAAGGGATAAAAGGCTTCTAAATACAGTTTAAAGAGAGGACATGGCTTATTGTGTGTGCATACCTTTCCTTTTATGAACATTTTCATTTTACTTACTAGTAGAAACTGTGATTTGAAGAGCCATATCCGAGAGATAGGCAATGAAAAGTGTCCCTTATGATCAAATACATTCCTTTATTTACTGAGGAGTCTATAACGGAAGCAAGCAACATTGTGTATATATAAATGCAGATTTGGAAATAAGCTATGCACTCACAGTCCATCAAATTGAATAAATAAACTATGTTTATAATATCAGGTATATTTGTAAATAAAAAATGTTTTTAAACTAGGGCATGTAAAATGTATGATGTAGATCAGTGCTGTCCAACTGGCAGCCCGCGGGCCCCCCTCCCCATGAAAGTCTGCCTGCTATGACTGCTTACCTTGTTTAAGATTTAAAATGTATCAGTACTGAGATTAATTTGCCCCTGCATTGTTTACCCCTCAATTTCAGAAAGTAAAATCCTGCATTGTTAACACCTGTAATACCACCTGCATTGTTCACACTAGTAATTCCCTCTGTTCACACTCGTAACACCTCTATTGTTCATTACCCTAAAACCCCGTACTGTTTACACCTGAGACCCATACTGAAACTGCCCACATTATTCACCTGTTCTCCCCTCATACAAACTGGAGGGGCACCAGCATTGTGTCACTGTATGCAGCACTCATCATAGAGTGCTAGGTTTCCCTGTCTCCTGCTCCAGACCTACAGTATGCTCCCTGTGCATGCCATAGTGTGCCTGCCCTATGCTCTCTGTGGGTTCATACTCTGCCTTCCCCATGCTCCCTGTGTGTGCCATACTCTGGAGGCCCTATGCTCCCTATGTGTGCCATACTCTGCCTGCCCTAGGCTCCCTATGTGTGCCATACTCTGCCTGCCCTAATCTCCCTATGTGTGCCATACTCTGCCTGCCCTATGCTCACTGTGTGTGCCAAACTCTGCCAGTCCTATGCTCCCTGTGTGTGTCAAACTCTGCCTGCCCTATGCTCCCTGTGTGTGTCATACTCTGCTCTATGCTGCATGTGTACACCATACTCTGTCTGTCCTATGCTCCCTGTGTGTGCCAAACTATGCCTGTCTTATGCTCCCTGTGTGTGTCATACTCTGCTCTGCCCTATGCTGCATGTGTGTGCCATAATCTGCCTGCCGAATGCTCCCTGTGTGTGCCATAGTCTGTCTGCCCTATGCTCCCTGTGTGTGTCATACTCTGCCTGTCCTATGCTCCCTGTGTGTGCCATAATCTGCCTGCCCTATGCTCTCTGTGTGTGTGTGTGTCATACTCTGCCTGCCCAATGCTCCCTCTGTGTGCCATACTCTGCCTGCCCTATGCTTCCCGAGGGAACTTGAGCCTGGTTGGGGTTTGTTCTGGGGGTTTGTTAGCATTTGGAAACTGTTGTTAGAGGCTCCTAAGGTCTTTAATAATGTGCTGGGGGGTGCTATGTTATCCACAGGGAAGGAGGCATAAGTGTATGTTTTAATATGACAAAAAATTAAAGAAATTCGTGCACAATGTCAATAATTGTACCATTATTAATAGAAGGAAAAAGGATCCAAAAATGATAAAAAATAAAGGGAGAGAATACTGACAGTTCACCCCAGTCCATGGGCACAAGAATCCAAAACAGCAAAAAGTTCTCTCCAAAAGTAAAGACCAAAATTATGATAAAAAAATCAAAGAATTTATTAGGACATACAGATAAAAAATAGATGACTCACAACTTTTTGCTGTTATGTTTTAATACGACTTGCATTTTTCACACATCAGTGATATCCAGGTGCTCCTAAACTGTCCAGTCTAATACGACCATGTAACTTATTATAATACACAAAAGCCATGAATATCCTGTAAATTATATCCTTATAAACGGTGAGTTCTGATGTCATCAGTTATAAACGGTGAGTTCTGATGTCATTTCTGTCACATGACTCATTGAAATTTGTGTATTATAATAAATAAAGTACCCTCTGTTGTAAAATATGAGGATATTAGAAGTTACCTCGCAGTTCCATGACCTGTATAAAAACACTCGGCCTTCGGCCTCGTGTTTTTATATGGTCATGAAACTCCTCGGTAACTTATAATATCCCTATATTTTACAAAAGGGGGTACTTTATTCACTATATAACTGACAAAAGCAGGGCAATCATTTCCCTTATCAAGAGTGGAAGGCACAGAGCATTATAGTTTATTCAGTGGAGGCAAAAACATAATTTCTGGGTCTTATGCACCTCCACATATAATCTTAAATGCAGAAATATGAAAATTATGAAATATGCCTCCACTGAATAAAATATAGACTCCATGCTGACAACTCCTCTCTAAGCAGGAGAGTTTTTTTTATAACATAACAGGTGGTACAATGGAAGCATGTTTGTATGTTTTTGAAGAGGCAACCATGGAGAGAATATACAAACTCCTTGCAGATGGTGCCATGGTTTTGTCATTGAGAGGCAAGTCATTTGTCAGAAGGTGACCAGTATAATTATTAGTTTACAAAATCAAACATTTAAATATCACCATTAGGTACATGTTTTTAATACCATACATCATGCAGTGTTAGCATTCCAATTATAAGAGGGTGCACTACATAAAGCTAGATGAATATCTCTCTTAATCCCTTAGAGGTCACTGGTGCCTGTGCTAAAATGCTTTTATGCATAATTATAGTGGCTCAGAGCCACTCAGTAAGTGTATTAAGGAACCAATATCTGGAAGCAAATATGTAATAGTCACTGCAGTAGCATATAGCACGAACCAACTTGGATGGAGTTCAATTCTTGGAACATACCAGGTATATGGAATCTGCTATAATGTTGCTTATACATGGGGAGCACAATCACTGTAAAGATTGCTACACAAAGATTGCTACACAATGCAATTATCTTTTCACACATTAAGGGGCAGATTTATCAAGGGTCAAATTTCAAAGTAATGGGAGTTTTTTTGAACTCCCATAACTTCGAAATTTGAATAAAAAAAAGACCAACTGAAATTTATTATAAAAAAAAAGTTTTTTTTTTGCGGGTGAATAGGCTGTATTTAATTGTTCGAATCGAAGTAAGGTCGTATTCGATCAAATTAGATTCAAAGTATTTTAAAAAAAAAAAACTTTGATTTTTCAATTGATGCCAAATAGGTTCTAGGAGGTCCCCCATAGGCTAAACCAGTAATTCGGCAGGTTTTAGATGGTGAATGGTCGAAGTCAAATTTTTAAAGAGACAGTTCATGATAAATTTCGATATTCAAATTTTCGAATCGAATTTGGACTATTCCCTTGTCGAAGTATACAAAAATAGTTTGAAATTCAAATTTTTTTACTTCGAATTTTCAATTCGACCCTTGATAAATCTGCCCCAAGTAAGCAATATATTACAGATGGGAAGTTTGCTCAATATATATGTACTTACCCATGGCAAAACAATCAGATATATGCTATAAAATAGCAAACCAGCAAATGCTGGTAGTGGGTACTTGGACTAAAGCAAACTTATTTATTTGAAAACTCCATTCTGAAGGAGTGAAAAAGAAAGATGACTGATATGCAGTGAAACAAAATAAAATAAATTCAAATCATAGAATGTTTAACCATTCGCATATTTTCCCTAGCTCCACACAGTGTCTAGCAGCTGTTTCCTTACAGCTCACACAGAAAAAATGTTAAACCTCAGATGGATTTTGGAAGCAAAAGAATTACAGTCAATTAGACGGTGCAGGTTCATGCACGTTGCTATTATGAAAGCAGATGCATGTTTTAACCCTGTGCTGAAATTGTTTATAATGAGTAGCAGAGTAAAACCTGAATGCTCCTCAAACTAAGGTTCATTTAACTTCTACCAATAAAAACATGTGGTACAAATTGAAGTGGTTAGGCTGTGCTCATGAAGTGAGGCAGGAAGAATCTAAGATTAAATAATTCCCATCATGCTTGCACATGTAAAACTGTCAAGCTTAACCATCTAACAGTACATTCTTTTCCTTGTTTATTTAGTTTATTAAAGCATGTTATTGCCAGATAAAGAAAGAAGTGAACTAACCACCAGACTAAAACATTTCCAAAGAAGGCGGGAGAATTGTTAGGCCTCATTTACAAACCCCTGGCATGGCAGTGTGCGAAAAAGCAAGTGCAAGCACCCTGTTCATCCTTCACTTTACACCTCACCCTACAGGTGTCACCCTGATGTCCAGTTCTTTGTGCTCTTAAATTAAAGTGTCTTACTATGAATACCGCACTCTTTTCTTGGTGGTGTTTTATCCAGAGGAGGTGGCACAAGGGCTTCTCCTGAAATTCCTTCAAAGACAGACATACTAAAAAGAACTGGTACATGAAAGGCAACTGGAAACTGCGTACTTACCTCCTGCCATAGGATTTTAAATGAAGGAGCAATTCTTCACAAAATTCTCTGAATACCCTTTACGTGAATAGGCTGTAGAATGTTTTGTGAGAAATTTGTAGAAAATGTCTTTTCACTGTGCTCGTGCTTGATGTAATATTAGTATCAAAAAAGGACTATGATATTGAACAACTATAAAGCATTTAATGGAATGAAATTGATTTATATTGAAAAAATGAACCACAATATTATTATTATGGGAACTGGATAAGATCAGACAAAAGAAAAGAATCCGTTTTTACAGATTTAAAGGTGTCTGTGTGAATAATTATGGCCTATTTTGGCATATTTGGGTTTTAAATTGCATTTAAAGGGAAAATGCATTTCTGTATGAAAACAAAGTTTTAAAAAACAAAACGCTAAATTTGGGAAAACGACTAAATTTGGGAAACTGCTGCGAAAATTTGCCACGGAAAAATCCGGCGCACCGAAAATATTTGGGCACGCTTCAGAATAGTTGTGTGCATAAACACTGATGCGCATCAAAATGATTCAGACACCCATTGGCTTTAATGCATTTGGCCAAAATAGACTCGTGTATAAAAATTGTCGTGGGCGTCAAAATTGACGTGCATCAAATTAATTTTGACGTCCGTTGACTTCAATGCGTTTCGCAAATTCACCCATCACTATATCTGAGCAGTTCTGCCATTGTTTCAAAAAATTATCAGGAGATCAGATTATGATTCAGTGGGACTGTAGCAAAGGTTGTCCAAACTGCTCACTAAAGCACTAAGGCAAAAGCCACACGGGGCTGAAATCAGCCTGCTGAAATTCGCCGACCATTTTGAGCTTCTACTGCAGGAAGTAGCCTCCTTTTTATTTCACGTCTGGAATAAAACACTCAACAGAATTCAGCGCAAATTGCAAAGTCTCAAAGTCTCTTTGCCAAAATCCGCCAAGTGTGTAATGGTTACAAGAAACTGGAGGCTACTGCCCATGGTATGGGCTGAAATCGGACCTCAGATTTCAGCAGGTTGATTTCGGGCCTTTATGGCACTAGCCTAAACATTTGTGCAATAAGATAGTGTAACACTAATTTGGTTATTGTCTCTTTAAATAGCAATTTACCCGTGGCAATCCAGGGGCCCTGAGTCCCTTTTGCATATGAAAAGTACTGGGAACTGGGAATTACAGCGCAGTGCCTCCACCTAGTGAACACTGAGGAAAACACCTCAGGGGGTTCCACTAGGAATAATAAAACACACAGTTTGCAAATGAACAAATATAAACTTTATATAAACAGTTTAACACTAGGGCAAACTAATACAGACTTCACTCCTACACTGGGGACACGTGGGAGTCTACCTAAGCCACTATTAGGTGCTTAACACAGTCCTTGGTAAATATCACAGTCCAATCCTCCAGAACGGGTTAATAACCACACAGTTCAAATGATTGTCCCTTCCCCAGAGCTCTTATTCCGCAGGTAGCGCTACCTTATTCCCAAAAAGTACCTCTCGCTTTTGAAGTTGGCAGCAGCTCCCTCGCAGCAGGTAAATGGTTAAACGCTGTCTTCAGTATGGGGCCCCACGCTTGTATCCGTGCCAGTATCATCCCTTGGGTGGCTCAATCACCGGGGTGCTTTCAGAGGAATTCACACTGGAGATCACACACACTGGAGATCACAGGCTGGGCTCAATCTCCCCAGATTCAGCAGCTTCTTCTCTGTACCTTACAGTATTGCAGCTACTCACACTGGCTCTCTCTCTGGGTAGTGTTGCCACCTGGCTGGTATTTTACCGGCCTAGCCGGTAAAACACCAGCCAAGGCTGTAGCCAGAATTACAAATTTACTGGCAATGTAGCTGCCGGTAAATTTGTAATACATCAAACAAATGACCGTGGCCTGCACCCAGCCTAGTAAAAACTAACCTTTTTGCTGCTGGCTTGAGTCCAAACGCGTGCTGTGACCCCGCCCCCTTTGACGTCGCGACCGGCCCAGCCAATCATGCGCCATGGATCAACCCCCTTAATTGTTGCGGCCCGCCCCTTTGCAGCCAGGGCCCGCCCTTTTATTCCCGCCCCCTCCACCAGCCGGTAGAGATTTTTTTAAAAGGTGGCAACCCTATCTCTGGGAGACCCCGTGCTTTTTGCTCCAAAGTCAGGCACACCCTTTCTCCCAAGGATGCACTGGGGTTCCCAGCCAATCGGTCGCTATCCAGCATGCAACTGGGCTGGGTGATGTCACAGGCAGACAACAAGGGGTAGGATTCCTCATGTCCCCTACAATAGTAATCAAAAAAATCGAACTGCTAGAGAATATTGGTCCATGTATGGCAAAGTTGGACTGGGCTGGCAGGACACCGGGAAAAAAACCCAGTGGGCCCTGGCCCTGACACAACAGCTTTACCTCTCCCTGATTGCGGCTGAAAGTGAAGAGAACATGGAAGGGGAGGGGCGCAGCACCAGTAAGTGGAAGACTCCATGATTAAGGAGTCAGGCCCAGGGGTATGTGGAGGCCCCTGAGGTGGCAATCCCAGGGGGCCCTGGGCTCCCCAGTCTGACACTGATGTATGACCTCCTGTAGTTCAATGAAGATTATATCTACTTTATTGATTTTTGTAAGGTCAGTTTTGTAAAGGGACATTTGGGGGGTGCTTTATTTATCATTTTATTTTTATAGAAGCATTACCGATAAGTATCCTATGTGAAAAAGTTAATGATTTCATTTAACAGTTTACATTCTGTACTGAAACAATTAGTTCAGGAACAAAATAATTTTCTGACTCATATCACCATGAAAGCGATATGCATCAGGGAGCAAACATTTGGATGAGTAATAGTAATAAGCACTGAGCACTACCATCCCGCAGAGCAGAAAGGCATTTGACTTCTTAAAGTAGTGAAACACATTCTGTTGAACTAACAGCGGTACCTGCTTTGCTAAATGTATCAATTCATTAAAACAGTCTGGAAATTAAACCAGTGACCTGGGAATCCTGCAGAATTCCTTGGTTAGATCTATAATAAATCAGACCTTACACTGGGGAATTTAGTTTTTAAAACGAGTCAATTCTTATAATTCATTTTTACCTATTCTGAATAAAAGAAAAGCACTTTCTTGGCTAGTAAATTACTTGCTCAAACTTATGCAGTAACAGGCACTTTGTTGGCCTGTGTGTACACACATGGAACAGATTTTGGTGCAAAAACACAAAAGTATGCATTTTTGTGCTGAAACCCACTCTGTGTTTCGGCTGGTAAAGAGGCTCTTTAAATACTTTTCTCTTTACTAGTTAATTATGCTACTATGTATTTTTTGCTGTTGCCTAAAGATGAAGCATGCAGTGACCTTGAGTTGTGATATATTTTAATGTTGCAAACATAGTGTAATCCAAAATCTGAATCACAGAAACTGCAGGTGGTTCATGATAGGAAATATCTTGGTAAAATATTTTTTTTCCTCTGGTTAATGTTCTGACCAATAGAGATGAATATGGCTTTGGCAGGCATCCTGCATATTTTTACCAGATATAGATTTTTGATGAGCTTTGAAGGATTTGCTGATGTTCATTTGGTAAGTGCTGTTGATCTACAGATGGTAGACACTTGTGACCTGGTCTTGGTATATGTCATGCTGAAAGATTATAATTGAAATTGATGTTGCAACACATGTTATTTTTCCAGAGCTGATGCATATGATTTCATAATAAAAATACCAATTTTCCCTGAACCCTTCTCATCTTTATGTTTTTCTTTTTGTAGCCTTTTTTCTTGTCTTTTGTTTTCCCGCCCTTCCTTTTGAAAACTGTAAAAGCAGCATTCTTTTTCCCCACTATATACCCTAGAATATTGTGTTTACTGAAGGACATTGACTTTAGAGGCCAGGGGTTTGTGGCCCAGGTTATTACATGGTTAGCCTATATAAGTTATGATATAAATATGTCACAATTCGCAGTGACAAAATACGAAATGTGCTCCTAGGTGCAAGCATGCACACGTGGGCCCACTAGTTGCTTCTGGCCTTGTTTCTTCAGGCCCTACTCCCCAAGAGAAATTGTATAATTGCTGCATTTTTCCTGAAATGCATACAATTAAGCCATCATCCCCAAAAACAACTGCCCACCTCCAATCTCATTTTAAATCTCACCATTAGGCTTGGCCCCATAACTTTCTTTTGGTCACTAAAGGCATGCTTGCTACTCGGTCTGGGAACCACTGCCATAAACTGAGCAAGAAGTACCAAAGCCTATAAACATATTATGACTCATTTACGGTTGCAAGTGCAGTGAGCGTAGTGCGATTTCATGAGTAATCGCCATGTTTTTTACCCCATAATTCAGTGTTTTGTCCCAGAATTCCAGCAATGTTTTGGGAGCAAAGGGGTGTTGCTGATGCAAATACTTGTCCCTGGTGCTAATGTATCTGATTCACCAAAATTATTACAAGTGTATATGCACTTTGCTGCAAAATGGATGCAATTGTGTGGAAGCCTGTCATTTCTGGTGTTTGTCATGCGAGATTCTTAGAGGAGAAACAAACCATAGCTACTAAAATCCCCTACCCTAAATAGACCCTCCTCCCTGCTCCCCCCCAGCCTAGGTGCTACCTTTGCTAAATGGCCCTAACTCTTTACTTACCCCTTGGTGCAGAATCTGTCCAGTGGAGTTCACGGGCACCATCTTCAGCTGCTTCGATAATCTTCGGGAAAAGAGCGGCGATTCTGCAATTTCCGTGACTTTCGGCGCATGCACAGTTGTTGCATGTGCCGATACGGCACTTACTTCACAAAGATTACCGAAGAGAAGAATATGGTTTGCTGTGAACCATCGACAGAATCTGTACTGAGGGTTAAGTAAAGAGTTAGGGCATTTAGCAAAGGTAGCACCTAGGCTGAGGGGGAGCAGGGGGGGTTATGTAGGGTAGGGGAGTAGGGGATTTTAGTAGAAAGGGTTTACTGTGCTGCGCCTACTGACACTGGGTGCAAAGGGAACCCCGGAGCTACTTCCTGTTTAGGAGGTGGCAGTAGCTGGGTTCCCCTGTGTCAATAGGTGCAGCAGTGATTAGTTTGGAATGGAAAGCAGGAAGGACTGAGAATTGAAGCAAGTACCTATATGGAGTTTGACACAAGTTCCTTTAAGAAATGGAGTTTAACCACTCTACTGTATAGCTGCTAAACTGGGATTTTAGGAGCAACATGCTAGCCACAATTTGACATCAGTAATACCCATTACAGAATGACTAACAAATGAGACCAATAAATTAATTTTACAAAATAGCCACACTATCAATAAAACAACATTGTTTTCTTTTTCAAAAATGTTCTTTCTGTGTGTCTGTAAGAGCAGAGCCACAATGTGCTGTATTACATGAGCTAATGATGCTGAGAAGCTGTTTTTCACTTTGCATTCCCCACTGTTATTTTCCCACTTTGTTTTTGCTGCCCCAGTCAGTCTTTATAGGCTGATAAATGAAGCAAATATATTGCAAATGAACAACTTAATATTATTAATTGTCATTTTAAGAAGAGCTAACCAGACGCCGTTCAAACGGAACAGATTATACCTTTAATTACATCCTTATTTCTGCTGATTTCTCACTTAGCAACTGCTTTTCTGTTTACACTTTAATTGTTGTATATGTGAGGAATAGATGAATCACCAAAAACATCGTATGGTCCGTAACTAGGATTGCTTACAGATACAAAAATGAGGGTTTCATTTTCCACTTAATTTTCAGTGTATTTTAGGAGTTTTAAATTTATATTCCATAGAATAAGTATGAGAACGCCTGTCTTTAGTGTTGGTTAGGCCCATAGAAACATATGCAGTGGATTCATTTTAATACAATCACCAGTTCTCTTCAACTACAACTCCCAACATACCCTGGCAACTTAGTGGATACTGGAAGTTGTAGTTTAATGACAACTAGAGGCTGCATGTTTGACTGTTCAGATATAGGAAAAACTGATCTCCTCTTTGAAAAATAATATTATAAGTATCCAAGAAGTTGGATCCAAGAAGTTGCATGTCCAAGGGGGCGTTTAATATCTATTTTTTTTAACCTGGGTAAGGGGCATTATTTTTTTAATATACAAGTTTGTCATGTCAAGTTTGTTATGTGACACTAAACACTGATGACATCAATGCATGTATGTATATTTTTATTTGTATAGCGCTCCTTAATGGGGTTGTTCACCTTCCAAACACTTTTTTCAGTTTAATTGTTTTTATATTGTTCTCCTGAAATTACGTTCTATTTTTTACCAATTTTCCAAAATCTAACTTTAAAGTTTAATGTCCCTGTCTCTGGTGTTTCAGTCTGGCAGCTCAGTAATTCAGATGCAAGGACAAAGATAACACATATATCAACTAAATGTATCAATTTAGAACAGTTTACAGGGTCGGCGACACCCCTCCCAGAGCTGCTTTACAAGGTGAAAAATTACACTTTACACTTCAATATTAGACAAACAGTCACACATAGAAAATAGTAAGTAATTGGAAACCATCTTTATTTCTGGTAAACTACCTGAAATCAACTAAACTAAAAAAAGCGCTGGAAGGCGAACATCCCCTTTAAAGGAGAACCAAACCCTAAAAATCAATAGGGCTTAAAATGCCATGTTTTATATATTGAACTTATTGCACCAGCCTAAAGTTTCAGCTTCTCAATAGCAGCAATGATCCAGGACTTCAAATTTGTCACAGGGGGTCACCATCTTGGAAAGTGTCTGTGACACTCACATGCTCAGTGGGCTCTGAGCAGCTGTTGGGAAGCTAAGCTTAGATGTCAATGCAAATTATCATGCACAAAATGAGGTTGGCCTGTCATATAAGCTGATGCTACAGGGCTGATTATTAAATTCTGATGCTAGTTGCACTGGTTTATGTGCTGCTATGTAGTAATTATTCAAATTAATTACTAATCAGCCTTATACTGCGACAGTTATGTGTATTGTATATTTTGTGTCGGTCCCTTAGCTCAGTAACTGACAGCAGCACAGAGCATGTGCAGTGAATCAGCAGAAAAGAAGATAGGGAGCTACTGGGGCATCTTTTGAGACACAGATCTTTACTGCTAAAGGGCTTTGGTTGCCTGGGGCTGGTACAGAAGCCCAAAACATAATGTACAACAATTCTAGTCTACGTTTTTAGTTTAACTTGTCCTTTAAGGGTAAAGCACTGTACAGCAAAACTAATAGGTAACAATAAGTGCATTATTAGAAATACAATTCACCTAAATATAAAATATAATTACAATACAGATTAAGTGCTCAGTGTCAAGGAGACAAAAGGATGGAGGATCCTACCCCATAGGACTTACCGTCTAAATGGGAGGGTAACTCACACAATTCGGCGGGGATAATAAACACTGCTTAAGAGGTTACAGTTTACAGGTTGAAAATGGCTTTGTGTAATATTAAAGCTTTACTAACACCATCTTGCTTTACTATACACTACCACAGTTGCAAGCTGTTAAGGCACCGAGGAGTTTATTTTCCCTCTGTACAGAGCTTCTACTTTAGGACCACCAACTGGGAAAGGGACCCGGGTTGGGTGGCCCTAAAGACAGTTCTGGTTATAAGTATAAAGAAAACAAGAATAAAGAATACTGTGCTCAGGTTCTTGGGATTTAGGAAGTTTTCCCATTATTACAGAGATTAAGCAAAATCTCTCTCCTCTCTGAGAAGCTGCAGTAGCAACAAGCGCAATATTCGAAAACCTCTAATCTTTTTCTTTCTATATTCTGTGTTGCATATCACCAGCCAACAGCCTTGTTCATTATGTACTTTATCCTCCACTCTGGAACATTCAGAATCACAATGATGAAAGCTAATGCAGTTCGCCAGTATAAAATTATACCGACATGCATGTGTGTAAATGTGTAATTATACAGCAGGTTGATATATCTGTGCTGTTTTTGTACGAAATTCAGATATATACCAGCTTAACTCATACCAGTTAACTAACATAATCCAGAAGATTTACCAAAACGGGATTACTTTCAGATGGCATATGACATGCGAGAAAATGAATTCGTATGACACGAGCCGAGGAACAGATGATACACGTTTCAATTTACATTAAATTCATTGATTAAAATATTAAGGGATCTTTAATGCTTAATACTTGCTATTATAGGAAATCACTTGCTGTGACATTCATATAGATGTATTTCTGCTTCCATGTTGTTACAGAATGTTAGATACATGGCTTTGTGTATCCCCCTTTTTTTTTTAAGACTTGCAACAACTTTTCTACTTTTCTTGCCTTTATTTATTTTTTTACACATGTTTATGTTTTACAGAAATGTCCTAATATTTGATACACTGAATTTCATCTGATATTTCTTATCTATACCTTGAATTTGTAACATATGCATTACTTTGATCATATAATATATAGGCCAGTTCCCTTGCATTCTATTGCTTTCTCCGATTTTACCATACCCATGCACGGTTAAAATGCATATATGTGATTGGTTAGTTTGCTGGCTGATTAACTGGATCTACGAGAAATAGGAAGGAATTGTGGCCACTGACACTTTTGGCCTGCCACCTTAAATATGTGCCATAGGAATCATCGACTGTCAAGGTTTTCTGTAAAGACCAGCTATAATAATACTGTGCAACTCCTCAACCACATCATTCTCTGTATGACCAGCTGTACTTCCTAAACCTTCGTCTACATCATTCAATGTAAATGTAAAATGTTACATTTAAAAAGAAATTCTTTGCCTCTGACTTGGTAATTTTTCTCACTAAATTGGCCCATTACTGACTTCCTGCTGATATATTTCATGTCCTGTCTTGCAGCAGTGATTCTGTTATGACTTTCTTCAACATGAGCACCTAGGGGCAAGTGCAATATGTAATGATATTTAACAAATGCATTTTATTATCTAATGAAAAACTATATTTTAAAGCATAAAATATAATGTTCCCCACTCACAACATTTAGGGGGTTATTTATCAAGGTCCGAATGTATCGCAGTATTTCTAATATCAAACTGCAAGCAGCTCTGAATTCCCGAATGGACCTTATTTATGAAAAAAAAGCCCGAAAAAATAGGGTCGGGCAACTTCAGAGCTTTTCCCGTAAACTCAGAACTGTTGTTGTTTTTTTCGCAAAAACTATGATTTTTTTCAGAGTTGTGCCGAAACCCTGAAATCATCGGATATCGGTACGGACATCAACGCAGACACTGGCAACTTCAACCATTGAGTTATACAGGACCTCAAGAGCTTTTAGATGTCGGGGTTTCAGATTCCGAGTTTTCAGACCATCGGAATTATTCAAGGTTCGGATAATCAGACTTATAAATAACCCCCTTATTCTACATAAGTTATATGGCGTGGTCTCTGTAAAATGCTGTTATCACCTCTATTTCCACTGGTCATAGTGGCCACTCACTCACTTAGTGCAACTCACTTTTCAGTAGTCTTACTAAGAAAGAGATTAGGTAGATCTACTAAAACCACATTATGGTAGTAAACATTACTGCTGTTAAAAGCTTGAAAGTTGAGGTGTATGTTGATAGGCATGCATGCAGGGACAAAGTAATTGTAACAAAAACATACCCTGGTGGTCTAGTGGGGGGACGGCAGGGACGCTTGCCACCCCCTCAGTGGGAAAGCCCACCACGAGTCGCTTCCTATGCTCCTACCCGGTAACTAAGGGCACGCGCGGCGTGCATCTCCTGTTTATATAGGCGCATGTGCGCTGGCGTGATGACGCCGGCGCCCAATGGCGCGAAATTCAAATGTATTTAAAGAGATATTTTGTATTTTCACACTGCCCATTATAGGAGTTTGTTCCTGGTGCTTCTGAGCTTTAAGCTATCTGTCTGAACCTTTGATTCCTGTTGTGACCCCCTGCCTGGCTTTTGACTATTCTAACCTCTGGATCCTGACCCTTGCCTGAATACCAACTACCTCTTCTGCTAAATCCCCTCTGATTGATCTCCCGGTTTGACCCTTGTCTGCCAGACTACGCTTATTTGCTGCCTGTCTTGACCCAGCCTGATCTGACTACGATTTTGCCTTACGCCTTGTACCACGACCTTCTGCCCAAAGACTTTGTTTACAGTTGTGCCCCTTCGCTTGTTTAGAACCTTTTGCCTTGCACCTCTCGTTTTAAGACCTGGTGGCATCTAAGTAGCCGAGGGCTCCTCCCGAGGCCAAAGGCGGCTGCTACAGGCAGAAGCACAAGCCGAGACCAGGGTGCTTTGCATTGGTTCTAGATTCAGGGTGCCAACCGTTACAGTAATGTTTATGGGTCATAATAAACTACTAGGGCTCATTTAGTCTTAATAAGAAAATGCTACAGATATGGTACTTGTTATCCAGAATATTTTGAACCTGGGGTTTTCTGTGTATTATATGGCTATGGCATACCTAAAGTCTACTTAAGGCATTAAAAAAACCATCAACACTGATTTAGGTTGATTTATCTAACATCAGATACAGCCCATTGTCCTATTGTTATACAGAGAAAAGCAAAAATAAAGCAAAATGACAGACTACATTACTAGTATTTTCAATTTAATAATTAAAGGGTTTCATCTCAAAACTGTGATAAATATGATGTTTTCTTCCCCCCCAAGGATTTGTGCTATTTTGCATAATTGCATACAAATTAAGAGAGGCTCTCCTCACTTGGGCAGACAAGATGCTGAAATGATCTGAATTCCCCAAATCAGCAGGTTAAATCTGTCTGTGTTTCGCCACCTTTAGAAAAGCATAATATCGAGGGCTACAGCAATATGTACAACTAATTATATATATATATATATATATATATATATATATATATATATATATATATATATACATACATACATATATATATATATATATATATATATATATATATATATATATATATATATATATATATATATATATATATATAACAAAGAGTCCGCACACACAGGTCTTAAGTGAAGAAAAAAAGTGGTTGTTTATTTGAATAAACGACCACTTTTTTTCTTCACATAAGACCTGTGTGTGCGGACTCTTTTTTTGTTATTTTATCGATACTGATGTTGCAGTTCCAGCACCTAGGTTTTTGTGTTCTGGGTGCACCGACCAAACGTTGTCTATATATATATTTATATGTGTGTGTGTATGTATAGGTCTGTATATGTATGGGTGAATATATTTTTGCACTGTGGATTACTTGGAGTGGTTGAATGTGACGGTTGTCCTTTTTCAACCCTAGAGTTAATTGACTACACAGAAAGTGCATAGACAGTTAGGGTCACTGATGAAAATTGTTAAACTGAAAGTCTGGTATTAGACGTCCAAAACGGTCCAAAATTCCTATCTCAGAAATTTCTAAAAGCAGAAAATGAGTGAACCTCGCCAAAGTGTTCAGTAGAACACTCTGAAAAAGTATACATTAGTTGATTTTTTGGGTGTAAATATCCTAACAGAACAGCATAGCTTTGTGGATAATGAGGGTGAGGTTTCTATAGTCCATAGACTTCTTGCGTGAAGTTTCTTTATTTATTTATTCTCTATTTTGAGAACTTGGATAGCTTTTATGGCACCATTTTGACCACTACCATTTATGTTATATATGTTGGCAATTCTGAAAGACACTCCTGCATGACACTGGCTGATCCTTGTAGCTGGTACTAGAAATAGGACATAATTGATTAAACTCCATCCAAAATCAAGCCTATTAGAAGCCTACTTCAAATAGCTGATAATGCAGTCCCGTGTGACATTAGCCTTAAGGCAGATGTCACTCTGAGTGCTTTAAAATTCTATTTTTAGCATATTGTGATTTTTGCAAAGAAAAACAGGACACTTTTTGAACAAATGGGGCTTGAAATAATTTAGAGGGCCCTAGTGGTTTGCCTGTCTGTGCCTCACTGAAGTATAGTAAGGGCTATGATGAAAATATCCCTTACACTGGAAAACCATATTGCATTTTTATCTTGCTTAGGATTGGCTGTTATCACATCATTCTAAAATATATGTAAGTGCTAAAATAAATGTAGAAATGGAATTGTGCTTAGTACCCCTACTGTATGCTGTCAGTTTTATACTTTTTTTCCAGTTATGAGTAATTGTGGAGCTTGTCCATATTGCTGCTATGCCAATTTAATTTCATTACAATCTGTTTTTTGCCTGGTCGTGCCCCCAGTTACATTAGGCGCCTCCCCTTGCTGGTTCGGCAATGCACCCGATTGACTTCTTGTAAAAGGGTTATGACACCGCAGAATGGCTATGGGAGCTCATACAGAAGGTTTTGTCCAGAAAACACTGGTATTGTATTCAAACTTGTAACTGCATGCATAGTCAGTAACCCTTTCATAGAAGGAGTACATAGATTTGCTCTCTCCTAAATCAACTAGAAAGTGTCACTGCCAGGACACAGTGGGCTTGGAGTATCCCCTACTAGTGACATGTGTATTGTAATAGCCCAAAACAAAAAACAAAGGCACAAAATGCAATTCCTTTTTCTAATTGTGGGAAAGAGTATCAGGTAGCAATAAAAAGAGATAGGAAACACAATAAATAACTGCTGCTGAGAGGACATAAATGATTGTTAATGGGAAAAGTTTATAATGGCCCTTACAGTCTCCACCTTTCAGTTGTTAATATATGCTTAACTTGCTGCTGTAAATTTCACTCATTTGTGACTAGCGGCAGGGGATTTCCAACATAATGAGACATTTGTGTCTTTTAAACAGTTGAGAGCTGCATGTAGATTTTATACTCATAGGAACGTAAGCAACATGTCCAGAATAAATCAGGGGAACTTGAATATTTTCTTTGTGCTTTCTAGGGAAGCAAGTGCACAAAATATATTGGTTAATCTTTTCAACCCTTGCAGCCGTAAGGAAATGCAGCACTTCTTTTTGGCACTTTATGCTTTTGACACTACATTGAAGTATCTGTTTCATGTGACACAGATATTCTCTGGGCACCTGTGAACATACAACAATAAACAGTAGTTCAGTCCTATAGCAAATCTGCCCGACAGCTGTTTCTTTGTTAAAGTTTTACAATTGTTTGTAGGGAAATCATTTGTCCTTTTTTTTTTTTTTTTTAAAAAGTGCCCTTGTAAAAAATGCAGCATAAATCAGAAGTATTATTTTCTATGGGGCAAATTCACTAAGCGCCGAAAATACGCTAGCGACGCCTTCGCCAAGAGTAGTTTTGCCAGGGCGCCGCTAATTCACTAAAATCCGAAGTTGGCTCAGGGAGGCGAAAGGTAGCGAATTTGCACTAGCGTTAATTCGTCAAGCAAAGCGAAGTTACGCTAGCGATGCCTAATTTGCATACGGCACCAAGTTAAAGTACAATGGATGTATATGTAGCAGCAAATACATTACACTACACAAGCCTGGGAAAGCTTCATAAAATAAAATAGAGTTGTTATTTTGCCCAATACATCTGTCCACTGTATAGTTTAGGTGCCATATGTTAGGAAATGTAGGGGGGAAGGAGGGTACCCTCAAAAAATTTTCATTCTTTTTCAGCCAATCACCCTTAAAAAAGTAAAAGACGCCAGCAAGTGACTTAGAAAGCAAGTCTGGCACAAGAGGTAACGTTCAGTAAAATGCACAAGTTAGTGAATTAGCGTAGTTACGTCCCTTCGCCATAGCGCAACTTTGCCTGGCGTAAGGGTGTGAAGTAGCGCTCTAGTAGGTCCACTTCGCTAGCGAATTTATGGCAGCACCTGTTAGTATATTGGCGAAGTAAGGAAATGACGTATTTGCGCTAGCGTTAGCCGCTTCGCGCTTTAGTGAATTTGCCCCTATAAGTCTAACCACCGCAAGTAAAGGTAATTTGTCCCATTGGAGGCAATAATATTTCAAGGTACAGGTATGGGACTTGTTATCCAGAATGTTTAGGACTTGGGGTTTTCCGGATAACGGATCTTTCTGTAATTAGGATCTGCATACCTTGTCTACTAGAAAATCATGTAAATATTAAATAAACCCAATAAGCTGGTATTATTTCTAATTAAGAGTAATTCTATCTTGTTTTGAATCAAGTGCAAGGTACTGTTTATTATTACGGAGAAAAAAGGAAATCATTTTAAAAATTTGGATTATTTTAATTTTAATGGAGTCTATGGCAGACAGCCTTTCCGTAATTCAGAACTTTCTGGATAACAGGTTTCCGGATAACGGATCCCATACCTGTACTAGTAAAACGTGAGGTATTTTTTACAGGCTGAACTGTAGTTGAATGACTGGCAGGGAAACTCCACAAACCATTGCTGATTTCATTTAGTAGCTCAATGATTTTAGGTATGTGCAACCTAACTTTTACTGAGTTTTCAGTCTCATTTCTCTACTGCATAAAACACTTAAACAAGGGGAATTTAACTCACCAGTATAATTTTAGTGTGTTTGGGCAGAAATTTGGAGCAGCCACACAGACATGACAATAACACAAACATGGTGCTGATAGTATCCTGGTCTAAATTGAACACCGATTCCCAGTTATATAATGCAGGATTGCTAACCACTGAGCCACCATGCCCTGTGGAGCCCATCTCTTGTCTCAGAATCTGCTTCAAAGGCACATGACCCGCAAATCAATTCAAATTTCTGCCATTAAAAGGGAAAATACTCTATAAGAAGAAGTAGAAGGAAAGGCTAAAATTAAGTAAGCTTTATCAGAAAGGCTGTATAAATACACCAGTAAACCATCAAAGTCATGTTGCTCTGAGTCCTCTGTCAAAAGAAACACAGCATTTATTTTTTTCTATTGTGTACACATGGGCTTCTGTATCAGACTTCCTGTTTTCAGCTTAAACCTCCAGGGCTAGGGCTTGAGCATGCTCAGTTTGCTCCTCTCTCCTTCTCCCCATCCCTTTCCCCCCCTCCCTGCTGTAATCTCAGCCCAGAGCTATGAGTAAGCAGGGAGAGACTCAGACAGGAAGTGATGTCACAGCAAGCCAATATGGCAACTGCTATCCTAAACAAACCAAGAGCTTCTAGAGCTGTTTACTCAAGTATGGTAAAGCATTCTGTAGAATAAATATATAATGTTTAATCTGTAAACTTGCAACTAAAAGGCTTCGGTATATAGCTATAGATCTTGTAAACCATATTTGCAAAAAGGGATGCGAGTATGTGGGTAAAGTCTAAATTTAACTAAGATTGTTCCTTTTAGAAGAGAAACAATTTATAGACCTCCAGGCCCAGGCGATGAATTGGACAGATTAGTAGATGAAATCACTGACATGTCATTAAAAGGTGAGGTGATAATTAAAAGAAATTTCAATGTGGATGATGGGGAATGGAATTTACCAAGTGTTAAATCAGCCAGTAGTAGCAAAGTTCTTGATTCATTGCGTGGGATATCTTTCATACAATGAGCAAGACAAGAAACACACCAATGTAATACTAATAACATATAACAAATGAACAGACTCTGGTCTCTGGTTCAGCTGAACACACTCAAGCAATGGTTTCAGATTTTGAAAAAACATTAAAATTAAGTGGGAATGATGAGTATATTATCAGTGTTCAGAATGCTGCATCTAAATATAAACTCATATAGATAAGATAGATAGATAGATAGATAGATAGATAGATCTAACAATTCATACAATCTAAAGTAATAACATTTTTTAATGGAGACAAATCAAATTGTTTACCATTCAAAGTGAAATAACTTACAGAATGAATAAACTATTGGGAAATCATGTTAAACTTAGGCATGTTTTGGATACAGAGGTAGGGCTACTGGGCATGGCTCTGTACCTGACCACTTTCCATCTCTCACTCTTGCTCTCTGGTCACACCAGCCATTCCCTAATGACACCCTCTGCTGTTCCCAAGGCACACACTTTCCCTCCCTACCTCTAGTTACATCCCTGTATGGATTACATATATAGCTTAGTACCCTAGTATGCCTACATGAATAATGTATACAGCCTAGTACAGGTCTATATTAGCGGCTGATGCAGCTTCTCCTGAATACTAAAACTAACTAACAGTATGTAGTTAGGGATTGCTTTGGCAAGGACTTTTTGGGAAATTCCTTTAAGCAAGATAAGGCCATGGCTGTGTTCTGCACACACAGCCCAAATAAATGATCAATTTGGCATGATTTGATCTTCCACCTCTGTGCCCAAATTGGGGAAAGATCCTCACATTTGAGGGCTTTGCCAAATGAACAGCTCATAGTGTATATTACCAGCTTAAGGCTCCAATAACTTTGGTGTGTTTGTAATCCTTTTTCACTTAACCTAGTTATCTGGACCAATTAGACAAATAACAGTTCCTGCCATGGGAGTCTTTTAGATTAGAGGTAATTAGATCCAGTCTGACATTAGATTGTCACAAGGAATTGCACCATGATGAAAATATGGTCTCAACAGTATATTCAGACATTTGCATCATCTTTCATCTCTCTAAAGTTGCATGAAAACGGGATCTGATTTCCAGATATGATACGTATGATGTGATTTACATTGACTTAATCCTTTATTATTTGTTTTCTATGCAATTTGCATCCTTGCACTCTCAACACAATTTGCAGATATATCCAAATCTATGTTGTATGAATGCTTATTCTGCTAGAATTAGCCAAATAAGTGTAATAACAGTCTGAAGTGTGAATGAAGCATAAAGCAGTAGATCAAGGTGGAACAGTGTATACAAATTGTTATTGAGTTATACAGTATGTCACAATAAATTAATCCACACATTGCAGGGTTTGGATTTAAACTGTGGAAGAACAAGAATCATGGTCTCGTGCTTCACCTGTAGTGTGACCGCCGTTGGCCTCGGGAGGAGCCCTCAGCTACTTGGATGCCACCAGGACTTAAACGAGAGGTGCAAGGCAAGAGGTTCTGGATAAGCAGAGGGGCAAGACTGTTAGTAAAGTCTTTGGGCTGAAGGTCGTGGTACAAGGTGTTAGACGGGATGGTAGTCGGAACTGGCCGGGTCGAGGCAGGCAGAAAGTGAGCGTAAACAAATCAGGCCGGGTCTGGGCAGGCAGCGTTCAAGGCGAGGTCAGGCAGGCAAGGTTCAAAACCGGGAGATCAATCAGAGGGATACGGCAGAAGAGGTAGTCGAGATTCAGGCAATGGATCAGGATACAGAGGTCAGAATCGTCAGGAACAGACAGGGGTCACAACAGGTAGTCAGAACAAGTTCAGAATCAGAATAGCAAACAGCTAAAGGCACCAGGAACAAACCTCTAACAGGCAATGAAACCTAGTAAGATGGCCCTTTAAATATTTGAATTTTCGCTCCATTGCGCGCTGACGTCATTGCGCCAACAAAACAGCAGGAGCGCGCTGCGTGCGCCCCTAGTTACCAGCACCTAGGAGAGAAGAAGAACGCGGCGGGCGTCCACGCCGAGGGGGCGGCAGGCGTCCCTGCCGTCCCCCCACTAGACCACCAGGGTAAGTTCTTACAATTTCACATCTTCCACCAATGTGTCTGTAGGGACCCATAAGGTTAATGTGCCCCTATGGCTTTAAATCCCTACACTTCCTGATCTCCATAGTTGCTGGGCAGATGCCCATGTATCTAATAATAATTTACATATCCCAGTTATTGGCCAAGAGGGTTTATGACCACTTCCTGCCACACTTTAATATAGCGCATGGAAAGTGGTGGATCTTCCTCTTTGGCGCCTGACTTATCTGGCTGTTCCCATTGAGCCTGTGTACACCAAGGCCCAGTGAAGCCAAGTTGCCCTAAAGGGATCAGTACCTCTAGAGAGATAAGTCAGGGAGCAGGGACCCTTACCTAGTGATGATAAATCATATTCCCGTGATCATTAGGCCATGTAGGGGTTGACTTTTTATAAGGAGATTATGCTGTTAAAGGTGAGTAAAGTAGACTGATCAATGGCTTGATTCAGCCCAGCACATGGGTTGCCAAATTGGGCCCAGATACACTTGTATGGCAACCTCGTTATCCTCTGCAACTCTCTTACCTTAACATTAATGGAAAGCTTTGCCTCAGCTTTGTTTTGAAACTGCTAACGTAGACATATCTGGAAAAAATACCTTGGAATAACTGATGAAAGAAGAGAGATTATTGGGATAACTTTCTAGCTGTTTTAGAGATATCATCTTAAAACATACCATGTTATTCCAATGTGAATATGCAACATGAAGACGAGAGTCACAGTTGGATCACTTGATAGGGTCTCAAAGTTTACAAGCAGCACTGATCAGGAGGCCCCAGGAGCAATAGCAGAAACTAAAAATGTGCAGTGGGAAAAATTGTACAGTTCGGTGTATTTTCAGACAACCTTTTTGCATGCAATTTTCCTGCTTTTTAATAAGATGAAGAAATGGGAAGGGAAATAAAATATTATAAAATATATGCACAGGCAGGAAAATTGCATTGAAGGTCATAAAAACACAACAAACCTGTTCTGAAAATAAATAACCCAAATTCTGAAAAAAGCACAAGACATATCACTATGAAATATAACATATAACAATGTTAGTGCAAGGCAATGGGCTAGATTTACTAAACAATAAAATATGGTACAAAATCTAACTCCCATTTAGCTTGGAAATATCTAATTGAAAGGCAGGTGTCAACAACATGTAAAACAACATGAAAATCAATGCATTACTAAGTAACTATATATATACTATACTATATATATTTTATTCTCCAAAATTTCCAAAGAAACTACTTGGGCAACTATGGGATATCTACCTGTTGGGTTAGATAGGCAGCATAATAGCATTTAAATACTTCCAGAATTACAACATATTACTTACTTATATACAGTATGGATCCTGCAGGCAACCTTTCCCCTGTGATTATTAATTGCAGAAGTGAAAAGGGTGCATGTTATGAGGCTACAGTAGATCTGGGTAAGGTTTCCCAGCATACTATTTCATTGTGATTTCTGATATTTAGGATCTGGTCACGCATAGCTGTCTTGGTCTGGATATGAATGTAGGTGAGAAACAGCCAACTACTCACCTTACCCTAATCGCTTTGGTGTCTGCAAAAACAGGCACTACATGGTCCAGTATGCAGACACACAAAGCAGATGCATACTCACAAAATTTGGTGATGAAACTTGCTTCATGTGTCAGCACACAGGCGGGCACAGTGCCTGTTAGTACAGATACTGGAATGGGCTAAGGTGAGTGGTTCGGCTGTTTCTGGTCCTACATGTATAAGCAGGCCAACAAACAGCTAGGTGCTAACACAGCCTATAGCTCGCCATAAATGTCTTCCCCTGTCCCTCAGATATCACTCACCGTAAACAACACCACCTTTCATTCCACCACACAGGCATGCTGCCTAGGAGTCATCTTAGACTCTCATCTGTCTTTTTCACCACACATTCAAACACTTGCAAAATCTTGCCGTATTCAACTGTGCAACATTGCTCGAATACGACCCTATCTCAGTTCAGAATCAACTAAAACACTGATTCTGTCTCTCATCATCTCCCGCCTTGATTACTGCAACTTACTCCTCACAGGTATTCCAACAAGTCACCTTTCACAACTCCAATCTGTTCTAAACGCGGCCTCTAGACTCATTCATCTAGCTCGCCGCTCAACATCAGCTGCTCCCATATGTATGTCCCTTCACTGGCTCCCAATCTCTTCTAGAATCAAATTCAAATTACTTACACTCACATTCAAGGCCCTTAATAATGAAAACCCTCCCTATATTTCATCTCTAATCTCCAAATACACTCCTTCACGAAACCTACGCTCTGCTTCTGATCTTCGCCTCACTTCTCCTCTGGTCACTTCTGCCCATTCTCGTCTACAAGACTTCTCTCGGGCTTCTGCTTTTCTCTGGAACTCTCTGCCACAAGCTGTCAGACTTTCTCCTTCCTTCCAAACTTTCAAGCGCTCCTTAAAGACCCATCTGTTTAAAGAGGCTTATTCAATGTACCTTAATTAATCATTGCTGTACCAAAAATGACAAAGTGTTTATACAATCCTAATGTCTCAATTGTACCCTAACCTTTTAGTTTGTAAACTCTAATCTCTAGGTCCTTCTAACCCTATTGTACTCTGTAATCCTTGTCTGTTATCCACCATTTATTCCCTGTTTGCTATAACTGCAGTAAAGCACTGCGTATCTTGACAGCGCTATATAAATAAATGACGATGATGATGATGATAAATGTGCTGTTTTATACTTTGTGCGAGAACTCTCTTTCCGTTTCAGTCTAATGGTGGTCCTGTGGGGGTGCGACGGGGATGCCCATCATGTCCATCTTCTTCTTCGGCACTGTTCTTCCAAATGTGCATGTTCACACAGCTCGGCTATCTCCGAATTTATCCGTAAAAAATGTTGAATGTGCCGTCATTGGTGGGCACAAAATTCTAAATATTTAAAGGGCTTTTTATGCAGCCAAAACTTGCCTCCAAGTCAGGAATTCAAAAATAAGCTCCTGCTTTGAGGCCACTGGGAGCAAATTCCAAGGGGTTGTGAGAAATATGAGAAATATGTTGCTCACAAGCTACTGGTTGGGGATCACTGAATTAGACGATGACCAACAAATAGTAGTTACAGTTACCCATTGATATCGTCAGATAGGTAATACATGCAGAGATATTATCGGTAGCTGATATAAATGCCTTAATCCCACATGGCTACTTTTTTCACAAGAGGTGACAAATTGTTTCCATTTATTTGAATTACAGGAAGCATGGAGGTTATGGGGTGTTTCTCCACTTCCTAGAATACGAAGGTCACCAAGCACTACATAAGATAAATAGTGTAATATAATAAAAGTTGGTAACGGAATAACTATTGGCAATATGAAAAATTATGCCTTTGTGCAAACAAATTTTCCTTTGGGAGTATTTAATCTAGCTAAAAAAAAACGGAAAATGTTTAGCAACCACTTCCGACAGTGGAAGAAAGATTGTGAATTTCTATAGTTTGCACCAGTGCGTAGTGTATGTAATAACATTTTTTACTGAAGAATTTGTTATGTTTGCTCTAATAGATTACAACACCTTCTAGCACTTCGTAAAAGTGCACAATGCACAACTCAAATTTGCAATGCAATAAAAGTGTAAGGAGGAATATAGCATTGTGAAATGTGAATTTTTATTTATTTGTGCGAATTGTAAATCTCTTTGCAACTTCTATTGTAGTTCCCCCTTTAATGTTGAGGGGCACATTTATCAAGGGTCGAATTTCAAAGTTAAAAAACTTCGAAATTCGACCATCGAATTGGCCAAAATCGATAGTCAAACTTTTCTTTTTGATTTTTTTTGGCCATTTCGGTCAAATTAAAATCGGTCGATTGATCGTAGAAATCGTTTGAATCGAAAGATTCGAACAATTTAATCGATAGATCGAACGATTTTCAAAACAAATACTTCGACTTTTTAAAACTTAGCCAAATTTTGGCTAAAGGTTCTAGGAGGTTAGGCTAACATAGCAATTCGGCAGGTTTAAGGTTGCAAAATGTCAAAGTCGAAGTTTTTTAAAGAGACAGTACATACATTTTCGAATGGTCGAATGTTCAAAGTATTTTCAATTCGAGTCGAAGTTGGCCTATTTGATGGTCGAAGTACCCAAAAAATATTTTCGAATTTTGAAGTTTTTTAATTCGAAAATTCCCTTCGACCCTTAGTAAATGTGCCCTTAGTGTTTGCTTCAATTTCTAGTTCCATCTTATAGTTCTGGATTTGGTTTCCACTTCCAATCCTTGCAAAGGTATTGTGTGTTTCAGTTGACCACATCAAGCCATAGAGAATTCTATTAGTTAGTTTATATTTATACATATATTATTATTAGTGGGCACACAAAGCCATAAATACTGCCAATAATGCTTAAAATAAATGAGGCCTTGGTAGTGACTATAGGAATGCTTTGGCATAAAGGGTTAAGAACATTTTCTCTAGGTCATGTTGTGCCTCAGCACTGACTGAATGTCAAAGTTGCTATTTAGAATTAGACATAATCTTAACATAGATGTTAGCTTTTATATCAAAGTAATAGAATTGGGATATACAGAGCTGATAATGTTTGTCAAAGCAAATCTATCAGTCAATACACATTGTAACTTGCGAGGCAATAATGTATAGTGTAATGCCACTGATAGTGTTCTATGTTAAAATGCATGATGCCTGTATGCCTCGATCTTTTGATTTCTGCCTGACATCTCACATCTATGATTTACAGGAATTGGAATTATTCTTGAAGCTTCAACAAGCTGAATTTATAAACCATACCTCCTATAGTAGTCCATTGTTTCCAATAAAATGATCATCCCAATAAGAAAAGGATGTGTGATTTTAAGAAGTGGTAAGTGGCTTTTGATGAATAAAGCATTACTTGTTGTATGATAAAAAGTCACTTTTTTTCCCTTTAACAAGAATAGTTATAATTATAATTTTTTTATTCAGTTCTAGCAGTGCTGGGATTGGGGAGGGATGAGCAGGTATGCCACCCCTCTACTTCTTAATTTCTGTAAAATAGCATGAGGGGGTTAAATCCTGGAACTTTTTTTATTGTAATACTGGAGATTTCCTTTTCTTCTCCCTACTACTGCATGCAAA